>NC_089490.1:345842714-346151255 GCF_036850765.1 Saccopteryx bilineata | reverse complement strand
CCTCCCTAACAGGAGAGCCTGATTTGGGGGAGGGAAAGAAGTTCTAGTATTGTGTAAAGAAGAAGTTCACCCATGCTTTTAAATTCAGCTATTGAGAGCCCAGAACTGTAGTGAGGGGAGGTTTTTCTTCTGAACTCAGGAGATCACCCCCCCACACCTCTCATGATAGTGAGTCATGGTTCTCCTTAAGTTAGAAATGGTGACTAAATGAATTATTCATATGCTACTGATGAAAATTTGTCTTGGTTAACACTAGGAGAATGCAGCCAAAAGCAGTGTAAATTTCCCCTTGCCCACAAGGCCACCTGAGAAATTGGTCTAAAATGCACACTGGATGATGCCATTCTTCTGCCAGAAACTCTTATGTGCCTCCCTATCTGGGGGATAAATACTTAATAAGGCATCAAAGCTTCCCAGGATCGGTACTCTGCTGACCCCTTCAGTCCCATCTCTCCTCATAGCTTTTGACTAGGATAGTTATACTGGACTACTGAGATTCCCCACACGTCACTGTTTTCTTCATGTAGGCTTTTCACGTTACCTCTCTGCCCTTCTCTTTCAGTTGGCTTACCCACTATTCATCTTTTAAGATCCAGCTCACCCATTCAACAAATACTAGTCAGATGCTTATCAGTTGGCAGGCATGGTTCTAGGTGTAGAGGTATATAGCAGAGAAGAAGACATACATACAGTATCCCTGTCCTTTACAGAGTGTCTGTTTTGTACTATATATTAAATACAATATGTGGATGGTAAGAGCAGGGAAAGGGGATGAGGAGTGCAGGAGAGTTTTCAGGGAAGGCCTTGGATTGGATTGCGTTTGAACAGAGTTGAGGAGGTGAGGAAGTGAGATCTGTGGCTATCTGAAAGAAGAATATTCCAGACACAGAGTATAAGGACAATATTAGACAGGAGCTCTCATGGCTCAGTTGTTACCTCTCTGAAAATCCTCTGCTACCTTGATGTGCCCATTTCTGTTTTCCTACATGCTCTCCTGGTTTACCTTTAAGGTAGCATTTGTTACATGATGTGTAATTGTCCATGTTTATGTCTGTTTCCTTTAGGATGTGCCTTTCTTGAGGGCAGGGACCTCTGGTTTCTGTCTTCTTTGTAACTACCTTATGACCTGACTTGGAGCAGCCACCCAGAAATATTGATTAAATAAATGAATATAGTCTTACAGGCCTCGTTCTTACAGTTTAATAATTTTTACAAATGATTTGTAAGATAGGGTGTGGATGAGAGCTGAGAGAGGAAAAGAGAAAAAGAATTTTAAGCCTTGTTCTGGCTGGACTGACTGACTGATTCGCTTTTTGGGCCTTGAGAAGTAGAACACCTGATTCTCTTTGAGAAATGTGCCTGAAGACTTCCATTTTCAGGATTAGGGCTTGCTATCTAACCTGTAAAATGGTGGATAAAATGTAACAAAGTCTTTTTATAGCTGAATTTTCAAGAAAGTAAAATCCCCAGGAGTCTAAAAACCAAGAGTAAACTGTAAACCAGAGCATTAAAACCCCTTTAACTTGACCTCAGCTGCTCTGGATGTTTGCTGGTCTTACCTAGCTAGCAGCTTGGTCTTTAATAGACCTGCTGTTACATTGAATGAAACTGTGGACCTGCATGGGTTACACTCTGGTTGGCACTGAGATCCCTGCGTGAAATCACATCCTTTGAAAATCTACACCTTCTCATGGGTGGACTAGGGGAAAAAATCTTGCTACTGATGCAAAGATGACAAAAGAGATCACCTTTTATCCCAGGCTCCAGTAGAGGGAAAAGTTTCTTCAGAGAATTCTTAAACATAGGCAAACAGGCATTCCCGCATATGGATTTGGGTTTATATTTATTTTACCAGAATGCCCTTAAAACTCCAAGCCAAGAAATTGACATTAGAAGCCATCTGGGCTAATAATATCCCTGGGTGCTTGGCAGAAGCACATGCAGAATCTTTGGAGAGATCCACTTGACACAGGCTGCATAGGATTCTCACAAAGCCTGGAAGGATATGTTAAACCAGAATGCATATTGCTCGCTTTGTATTGTTGAGACCATGATGTTATTTTGGCATTAAAAAAATAAACATTTCAGTACATCTCTGCCTCTCAGTGATCTCCAGAAATGGAACGATACAACAGAACTTACATGCATGCCAGCGTTTGGATATGGATATACATTTAGCTGCTTCCTATTCTTGCAGAGGTCATGGAAGAAGTGACGTCGTGCTCCTTCAGCAGACCTCTGTTCCAGCAGGAAGACGAGAGAGGGATTACCTACCGGATCCCAGCCCTGCTCTACATACCCCCAACCCACACCTTCCTGGCCTTTGCAGAGAAGCGCTCTACCTGCAGGGATGAGGATGCTCTCCACCTGGTGCTGAGGCGAGGGTTGAGGACTGGGCACTCAGTACAGGTGACTCCTCATCGCAGATCTGGTCCTGAGCCTCCGTTTCTCTCCACATTTGTTCAGAGCATGCAGAGACTGCATTTTCCTATCAGTGCAGGAAAAGCTCTGGGTGGGAGCCGAGAAGGAAAAAACAACAAAAGCAATGCCTCTCACTTACTGAATACTTACTGTGCGCCAGGAGCACATGGATCCTTTCAGCCACTCTGACATAGGAATTGTTGTCAGTCTTATTTTACATTTAAAGATGAAGACACTGAGATTCAGAGAGCTTGTCACTTGCTCAAGATCACACAGCTATAACAAAGGAGTAGAGCCCTGGCCGGATAGCTGGGTTGGTTAGACTAGCATCATCCCAATATGCAGAAGTTGCCATTTTGGTAACCCGGTCAGGGCACATACAGATTGATGTTTCTGTCTCTCTCTCTCTTCCTCTCTCTCTAAAATTAATAAATAATTTTTTTTAAAAAAAAAGGAGTAGGAGCAGGTTTTAGACTTAGTCTCTGACTCTAGAGGCCTCCATGGCTCACGTGTATTTTTCATTCACATTCTTTTATCTGTGTAAGTCACCCAGGAATGTAAACACTGTTGGCCTGGGGTCACTGATGATGGATCCTGGTGCTCCAAGAGGTAGTTAACTCATTCAAGACCACAACAAGCAGATGACAGGTTGAGGGTGTAGGATAACAACAGTCATTCTACTACTCCTGCTCTTCTTCCTACCTTATACCTTACTCATTTTTACTCTCTGATTTACTCAGTTGTAGAATCTTGCAATTAGAAGAATCATCAGCCCAACCTCATTCCAAGTATGGAAGTCCTCTGTATTCCATTGGTAGCTACTAATAGCTTAGTGGTTAAGGGCATGGCTTTGAAGTCAGGCAAGACCTACCATTTATTGGCTGTGTGACCTTGGATACTTGACTCTTTCATCATCTGCAAAATGTAATAATAGCAATAGTAGGAACTCAACACGAGTCATCTTCTATAATGGGTCTGCTTACACAGCTCCTCAGATGAGGAACTTAATCCTGCGGCAGCTGTTAACTTTTTTGAGGGGATGAGATGATCTATAGTCTTCTATAATTTCCTGTTGGTCTTATTCTGCCTCCGGGGGTGGTCAATCTGTAATAAAGTCCCTTCTGCTGAAACTGCCCTGTGATGTACCTGAAAGTGTTCATGCCCTGTGAGTCTTATATTTTTGGGGGGGCTCAACAACTTTATTTCTTTTAGTGTCTTAGGCCACAGTCTGAATTTGGTTTCTGGGCCATTGAAAACTGATTACTCTCCTTAGGTCTGGGCTGGGATATCAGTGTCCTGTTTCAAAGAATGGTACTCAGATTGGAACTTTGGACCCCAAAGATAGAGCCACCCCAGCAATGAGGGGTCTGTCCCATCTTGTATCCTTTTCATGCATCCTAAGGGAGAGTAGCACTTCCTTTTTTGATCCTGCATAACACAGTTGACTAATATTAAGGAATTGGTCAGTTAAAACCTAGTTGTTTTTTTCTTTGTTCTTTTTTTTCTTAAAACACTTCTAATTGCGGTAAAATATACCTAAAAAAATTGTCCATCTTAATCATTTTAAATGTACATTATGGTATTGTTAACTCTGTGCACATTATAGAACAACTGTTTTTAAAACTTTGTCATTGGGCATGATTGCAGTTCTATACACATTGAACTCCTCATTCCCCCACCCCAGCCACTATTCTATTTTTTTCTATGAGTTTGATTACTTTAGGTATCTCATATTAGTAGGATCATGCAGTGTTTATCTTTTTGTGATTGGCTTATTTCATTTAAAACAGCAATTTTCAACCAGTATGCTGTAAGAATTTTTAAAACATGCAATACTTGACTAGTCACAGGCACTGACCTCTTTTCCCTTAGACTGTCAAATTTAAAAAATGACAATAGCCGTCTGAAGTGAATGGATCAAAATTACAGCTTTTTCTTTTTTGTCAGATTGGCAAAAAATGTATTTTTTGGTGTGCTGCTAAATTTTAGTAATTAGTTTATATGTGCCATGAGATGAAAAAGGTTGACAATTGCTGATTTAGAATAATATCCTTAAGGTTCATGTTGTAGCATGTGGCAGAATTTTCTTCTTTTTAAAGGCTGAATAATATTCTATTGTATCTATTTTGTTTTTCTTATCCTTTTCTCTGTTGTGAATAATGTTCTATGAACATGGTGTGCAAATATCTCTTCAAGACATTGCCTTAAATTGTTTGCATATATACCTAGAAGTAGAATTACTGGGTCATATGGTAATTTGATTTTTAATATCTTTTTTTTGTGTGTGGCAGAGACAGTCAGAGAGAGGGATAGATAGGGACATATAGACAGGAAGGAAGAGAGATGAGAAACATCAATTCTTTGTTGCGGTTTTTTAGTTGTTCATTGATTGATTTCTCATATGTGCCTTGACCATGGAGCTATAGCAGACCGAGTAACCCCTTGCTCAAGCCTGGCAACCTTGGGCTCAAGCTGGTGAGCCTTGCTCAAACGAGATGAGCCCGTGCTCAAGCTAGCGAGCTCGGGGTCTCGAACCTGGGTCCTCCGTGTCCCAGTCTGATGCTCTATCCACTGCACCACTGGTCAGGCTGATTTTTACTTTTTTTTTTTTTTGTATTTTTCTGAAGCTGGAAACGGGGAGAGACAGACAGACTCCCGCATGCGCCCGACCGGGATCCACCCGGCACGCCCACCAGGGGCGACGCTCTGCCCCTCCGGGGCGTCGCTCTGTCGCAACCAGAGCCACTCTAGCGCCTGGGGCAGAGGCCAAGGAGCCATCCCCAGCGCCCGGGCCATCTTTGCTCCAATGGAGCCTTGGCTGCGGGAGGGGAAGAGAGACAGAGAGGAAGTAGGGGTGGGGGTGGAGAAGCAAATGGGCGCTTCTCCTATGTGCCCTGGCCAGAAATCGAACCCAGGTCGAACCCGGGTCCCCCGCATGCCAGGCAGACGCTCTACCGCTGAGCCAACCGGCCAGGGCCTGATTTTTACTATCTTGAGAAACCTCCATACTGTTCTCCACAGTGAATTCATTATTTTATTATTTCATCAACAGTGCACAAGGATTCCAGTTTCTCTGTATCCTTGTCAACACTTATTTTGTGGGTTTTTTAAAAATATATTTTTTTAATTTTTAATTTTTTTTTTTTACAGAGACTGAGAGAGAGTCAGAGAGAGGGATAGACAGGGATAGACAGACAGGAACGGAGAGATGAGAAGCATCAATCATTAGTTTTTCGTTGCGCATTGCAACACGTTAGTTGTTCATTGATTGCTTTCTCATATGTGCCTTGACCTTGGGGCTACAGCAGACCGAGTAACCCCTTGCTCGAGCCAGTGACCTTGGGTCCAAGCTGGTGAGCTTTGTTCAAACCACATGAGCCCGTGCTCAAGCTGTCGACCTCAGGGTCTCGAACCTGGGTCATCGGTGTCCCAGTTCGACGCTCTATCCACTGTGCCACTGCCTGGTCAGGCTATTTTGTGTTTTTTTATAGTAGTCATTCTCATGAATATGAGGTGATATTGTAGTTTTGATTTGCACTTTCCTACTTATTAACAATGTTGAATATCTTTTCATATGCTTGTTGGCCATTATATTTGTTGTTCTTTAATTATGTTTATCCATCCAGATTTTTAAGCCCAGACTTGTTTAAGCTTCATCAAGTATGTTTATATTCCATTGCTGCAGCTGGTTGAGATCATTTGGATTCTAACGCTTTCATCTTAGTGTCCTGTTTATTCTAGCTTCATGTCAACTATATTTTAGACATATGTGGCCCAGATCATGTTCTCCTCTCAGTTACAAAGGATGGCTGAGCTTCTGACTTCCCAATGACTAGCCTGCCTGGTAATTTTTTTCCCTCCTGTTCCTAAAGGGAGTAGCAGTGCTAATGGGTTTCTTATATCTTACTGGATCCTGCTCAAGATTCTTGATCTGGGTAATCTTAATCATCTAAATGAGTTTGCAGCAGATGAGTTATTTCTCCCATCCAAGTACTAACCAGGCCCAATCCTGCTTAGCTTCTGAGATCAGATGAGATCGGTTGCATTCAGGGTGGTATGTAGACAGATTACTTCTCATCGGAAGCACACATTCAGTGCTATCCATAAAGTGCTGGTTTTCACACAGGGTGCTGAGGAGAAGGGCTCTATCCCCAGAGCAACAGTAGAAAATTAAATGCTCCCCAGGCCCCTTCTTGGCACTTGGGAGGGAGAGGAGCCTCTGGACATTGTTTATATGTTGTTTCTACCTGAGAGCATTTCTGTGATCACTCCTTTCCCTCTTCCCTTTTGTTCTTCTCTCCCTCCTTTCTTTCTTCTTCCCTTCTTTCTTCTTTCCTCTCTTCGTTCTTTCTTTCCTTACACAGCATTTATTGAACACTACTGTGTTCCAAGCATGAAGTTAGGGTGGATGTGTGGAGGGAAGCCATAAAAAAGTTGACAGATTCTGGCCTCTCTTTGCATAGAATTTGCACAACTTAACTGCAGTAAGAAAGCAGAGCTGTGCACAGATGTAGGTGTCCAAAACCCACACAAGATCCATGAAGTGTCACAGGCAAGTCTACTCAGGGTGGGGGATATTCTTTTTTTTTTTTAAGAGAATTTTTATTTTTTATTTATTTTTATTTATTTATTTTAGAGAGGAGAGAGAGAGAGGAGAGAGAGATGGGGGGAGGAGCTGGAAGCATCAACTCCCATATGTGCCTTGACCAGGCAAACCCAGGGTTTCGAACCGGCAACCTCAGCATTTCCAGGTCGACGCTTTATCCACTGCGCCACCACAGGTCAGGCTGGGGGATATTCTTAGAAGAAGGTCAAGTGCATTTGAGAATCAGAGAAGCTATTGTGTGGGCCATGGCATTTAAGCTGATTCTCAAAGTGAGTGGGTTGAAGGTGAGCGGAATCAAAGGCTTCTCCCTGGATTCTCCACATCCAGAAATGGTCTTTTCCTTCTCTGCCAGCCACAGTGCTTTGTTTCCTCTCTCTGATGGAGGCTGCAAGGCCCTGGAATCTGCTCTGGGGTGCCTTTCCTCTCCTCAAGGCAGGTCTGGCTGTCCCTCCCGCTAGTGGCCTTCTGGATCTTGAGTCCCTGAGAGTCACAGCTGAGGTCCTGCCTCCAGGAGTTTAAAACGCAGTCAGACAGTGATATGAACTTCTTATGCATAGAGAGTTTCCAGAGAGTAACAGTGCCATTTGGGAGGATTTTAGAAGCAGTCTTTTATTTTTTTTGACAGAGATAGAGAAAGAGTCAGAGAGTGGGACAGAAAGGGAGAGAGATGAGAAGCATCAATTCTTTGTTGCGGCACCTTAGTTTAGTGATTACTTTCTCATATGTGCCTTGACTGGGGGACTATAGTAGAGTGAGTGACCCCTTGCTCAAGCCAGCAACCTTGGGCTTCAAGCCAGCCACCTTTGGGCTCAAGCCAGTGACCGTGGGGTCATGTCTATGATCCCACGCTTAAGCCAGCAACCCTGCGCTAAGCCGGCGACCTTGGGGTTTTGAGCCTGGGTCCTTCATGTCCCAGTCTGACACTCTATCCACTGTGCCACTGCCTGGTCAGGCACAGTCTTCTATTAATTGGCAATCTGGGAGAGCTTTGTGGAGGAAAGCAGGCTCCTAACCAGTAATTACGTTGATTTTGGTACATATGTTTGAAGTGTTTACAGTGCACAAGGCATTTTGCTATAGAATGGGCTGCCCCGGAGATAAGAGTTCTCTGTCCTTAGACTAGTTTAAGGAGAGATGGAATGGTCTTTAACCAGAAAACTTAGAAGAGAATCTTATGTAGGTTGGGAGTTAGCACTAGGTCCTTATGATTTTGAGAATCTATGATCTGAGCTTTGCTTAATAATATGTTTTGCCCATTCATAGGAGAATTAAAATTTTAAAACTTATTTTTTGTTTTGCCCAGTTAACACATTTATATAACTGAAAAATAAAAACAGTATAAAAAAGTATATCTCCCATTCTCAATCTTCTACCTCCTATAGGAACTCACTGTTGGTTTTTATGTATTCTTGTAGTTCTTCATACAGAAACAAAGAAATACAAGTACATACCATTAATACTCTTTTAAAACTTTTTAATGTGAAAACATAAGACATAACATAAATGTCAGATCCAAATTGACAGCCAACATTTGTGAATTCACCATTCAACTCAAAAGTAGAATATTGCCAGCACCTTGGAGGCTTCTCCTTTGCCTCCTCTCTCCTTCCCAGAGGTCATCACTGTCCAGATTTATAGCTCTTGAGTTTAGTTTTGTTTTTAATTCATGAATTTTTTTTTCTTAATTATAGTTCATATTCAGTATTTTGTATTAGTTTCAGGTGTACAGCATAGTGGTTAGACAATCATATACTCTATATATTCTTTATGTTTGACTTCTTTTGTTCAATTTTACAGTCTTGAGGTTAATACAATTTGGGTGTACAGCTGTGATTGTTCATTTTCATTGTTACATAGTATTCCATTATTCCATTCCTTCTACTGTTGTTGCATATTTGAGTTAGCTGTTATGTGTATAGATAATGCTGCTCTGAATATTTTCATACGTGTTTTCCAGTACTGTGTGCATGTATATGTTGGATTTATATCTATAAATGGAATTACTGGATCTTAGGGTATGTTGATGTCTCACTTCAATAGCTAATGCCAGCCAGTATTCCAGAGTGGTGGTTGTGAGGGCTGGTCTACTTCAGTTTCACCCCTACTCCTCAAAGCATGACAGTTTACCAGGGCCTCTTTTTTTTTTTTTTTTTTTACTTCCTAGCCCCACAGGTCTGTCAGGAATTGCTCAGCTTCTCAGCCTTTTATTTACCTCTTTTAGAACCATAGAGATGCTCGGAGGGGGGAAAGGGACTTGAAATATCAGGCCAAACTCTCAATGAACTGTTCTTGTTCTTGGCCTATGATTCTTCATTGTCTTGTTTGCTCCCTGGTGCTTTCAAACATGTTTTTGTTTTAATAGTCTATGTATCCTAGTTCTCAGTAGAAGAGTTGGTTCAGATTACCTAGTTTGTTGTAATTGAAAGTCCCTTTTCTCCACATTTCTTATGGGAGTAGCATACCACATACAATATTGTGTATTTTCTTTGTTCACTTAACAATATATTAGGGGCATCTTTCCATAGCCATATATTCAAGACTATACTTTTTTTTCCTTTTTAAACCCCTTGCATTATGTGCTCATTTAACTGGTCCCCTATTGGTGAATATTTGGGTTGTCTGCAATATTTTGTTGTTTTAAGCAATGCTACAAGTAACCTTTTTTTACAGTTCACTTTCAATATTATTTTATATTAGTTTCAGGTGTGCAACGTTAGTGATTAGACAATCAAATGTGTTACAAAGTGTTCCCCCCAGTATCTCCAGTACCCACCTGGCACCATACATTGTTATTAAAATATTATTGACTATAATCCCTATGCTTAACTTTACATGCCTGTGACTATTTTGTAACTACTGATTTATACTACTGACTTAATCCCTTCACCTTTTCACCTGGTCCTCCAACTCTTCTCCCCTCTGGAAGCCATCAGTTTGTTCTTTGTGTCTATGAGTCTGTTTCAGTTTTGTTTGTTCATTTATTTTGTTCTTTAGATTCCACGTATAAGTGAAATCATATAGTATTTGTCTTTCTCTGACTAACTTATTTGACATAGCATAATACCCTCTAGATTCATCCATGCTTTGCAAGTGTTAAGATGTCACTTTATATGGCCAAATAATATTTCATTGTATATGTACTACAACTTTCCCCCCTTTTCATTGACTGTATTGGGTGATACTGTTAACAAAGTTATACAGCTTTCAGGTGCACAATTTTACAGCACATTATCTGTATTGTGTGTTCACCACCCCAAGTTAAGTCTCCATTCATCACCATTTATCCCCTCATACCTCCCTCCATCTACCTGTACTGTCCCTCCACACCCCCCTCCCCCAGCCATTACCACACTGTTGGTCAGTGTCCGTGAGTTTTTCCTTTTTTTTTTTTTTTTGTATTTTTCCGAAGCTGGAAACGGGGAGAGACAGTCAGTCAGACTCCCGCATGCGCCTGACCGGGATCCACCCGGCACGCCCACCAGGGGGCGACGCTCTGCCCACCAGGGGGTGATGCTCTGCCCCTCCGGGGTGTCGCTCTGTCGCGACCAGAGCCACTCTAGCGCCTGGGGCAGAGGCCAAGGAGCCATCCCCAGCGCCCGGGCCATCTTTGCTCCAATGGAGCCTTGGCTGCGGGAGGGGAAGAGAGAGAGAGGAAGGAGGGGGGGTTGGAGAAGCAGATGGGCGCTTCTCCTGTGTGCCCTGGCCAGGAATCGAACCCGGTACTTCCGCACGCCAGGCCAACGCTTTACCACTGAGCCAACCGGCCAGGGCCTTTTTCCATTTTTTATTCAACCCCTTCACCCCCCTCACCAAGTCCCACGCCAACAACTGTTAGCCTTCTATCTCTGAGTCCCTGTTTTGCTTGTTGGTTCATTTTGTTCATTAGATTACATACAAAGGCAATTACATAGCTCTTGTCTTTTTCTGATTGGCTAAAAGCTCTTTATTTCATCTTCAATTTTGAATGATAGCCTTGCTGGGTAGAATAGTCTTGGCTGTAGGTTCTTGCTTTTCATTACTTTGAATATTGCTTTTCATCACTTTGAATATTTTGTGCCAATCCTTTCTGGCCTGAAATGTTTCTGTTGAGAAATCTGCTGACAGTCTTAAGTGAGTACCCTTGTAGATAACTATCTTTCTCTTGCTGCTTTTAAGATTCACTCTTTGTCTCTAACCTTTGGCATTTAATTTTGATGTGTCTTGGTGTGGGCCTCTTTGGGTTCATCTTGTTTGGGGCTCTCTATATTATGTGTCTTTTTCCTTCACCAGATTAGGGAAGTTTTTAGTCATTATTTCTTCAGATATGCTCCCAAACTTTCGCTGTCTCTTTTCTCCTTCTGGTGCCCTTATAATGTGAATAGGGTTATGCTTGGTATTATCGCAGTGGTTTCTTAAACTATCATCATTTTTTTTTAATTCTTTTTTGTTTTGCTTCTCTGATTGGGTGTTTTCTGCTCCCTATCTTCCAAATCACTGTTTTGTCCTCTTATTCATCTAATCTTTGCTATTGATTCCTTTTAGTATATTTTTCACTTCAGATATTGTTTTCTTGATTTCTGACTGGTTATTTTTAACGTTATATATGTCCTTTTTAAATGTTTAGTATCTCTTTAAGTTCTTACTGAGTTTATCCATTCTTCCCCTAAGCTCTTTGAGCATCCTTATATGCATTGTTTTGAACTCTGTATCTGCTTGCTTCCTTTTTTTGTATTTTTCTGAACTGAGAAGCAGGGAGGCAGAGAGACAGACTCCTTCTGTGCCCATCCAGGATCCACTGGCATGCCCACTAGGGGGCAATTCTCTGCCCATCTGGGGCGCTGCTCTGTTGCAACCAGAGCCATTCTAGTGTCTGAGGTGGAGGTCATGGAGCCATCCTCAGTGCCCAGGCCAACTTTGCACCAGTGGAGTCTTGGCTGTGAGAGGGGAAGAGAGAGGTAAAGGAGAGGGAAGGGTGGAGAAGCAGATGGACACTTCTGTGTGCCCTGGCCTGGGGAATCAAACCTGGGACTTATACACTCCAGGCTGACACTCTACCACTGAGCAAACCAGCCAGGGCCTGCTTGCTTCCTTTTCATTTAGTTCTTTTTCTGGAGACTTTTTTCTTTTCTTTAATTTGGGGCATATTTCTTTGTCTCCTCATTTTGGCTGCCTCTGTGTATTTGCTATGTGTTCCAGTCTTGGTAGAGTGGCCTTAGGTAGTAGGTGTTCTTGGGGCTCAGTGGCACAAACTGCCTGATCACCTGAGTTAAGTGCTCCAGGGCTGTCTTTTGTGTGGGTTATGCGAATCTTTCTGTTATAGTTTAGTCTTGATTGCTGATTTCCTGTTTGGGGTGAGGTTGACCCTGACCACAGTGTATGAGCTACTGTGCAGCACAGGGGCTGACCCCATGAAATGAAATTTGTCCCAGTGCGGTCTGGTGCCTGCCAAGATCTCCCTTTGGATGTGCTGCGTGTGGTGCTGATTGAGTCATGTTCTGATGTTGTCTGAAGCTCACCATTGTGTGTACTGGTTTTGGGGCATCTTTAGAGGGACTCAGGTATAGGTCAATGTCAGATGCTGCCAGTTGCTGGACTCTGAGCTACCAATTAGGAGCTACAAAGTGATCCACAGTTTGTGGCTGCCTCTGATGGGTCTGGGTATACATGGGAGGTGCCAGGTTGCACACCAAGGCCGGTTTCCACCAGCACTGTGCCTGTGGGCAGGTTGGCAAAAGGCCCAAGGCACCCCAAGATCCTCTTCCATTTGCTGGCTGCCTGTTAGGCTCAGTAACTGATTGAGTTGCATGAGGGAGGTTGTAAGGCCAGGAGTCGCAGCCATTCGATGCAGGTTCTCACTGAATTTGGACAGATGGTAAAGAAACAGCTGGGCCAAAAAATGGTGGGCCATTCCTTTATTCTAGCCTCGCACCTGGCCAGTGAGAAACACACAGAGGGGAAAACATTTCCCTTTCCATTCAGGGCTCCCGAAGCCACTGACACAAACGGGTTTTCCTAGAATCAAAGGCCCCACCACCACCAGTCTTAGTCACTTCTGGTTCCCCATCTGCCAACATGGCTTCTTACTCTGCAAAACTGGCTTCTCTCTCCTTTCCTTCCATCTTGGTTTCTTCTTCCTCTTCTCTTTCTTCCTCCTTAAAAACTATGTGGGCCCACAAAGACCCCTCCTCTAACACACATTAGCATAACAATGGTCCTTCCCAAGCAGGAAGGTAATTAGCAGTTTCACCTGGGCAATGCCATTTTTAACAAAGTGAGCAAACAAAAATCACATTTTACAAATTTACTTGTCCAACAGAGGTTTTCAGTGAGTCACCCAGTAGGGGTGAGTGGTATTAACCAGGTTGATAGAGATTCAAACTTAGCACCAGTGCTGGGTCTGAGGCCACTCAGCAAAAGTCTCAGGGTACACAAGGCCAGCTACCACCTGCTTGGGGCCTACAGACCTTTGTGGTGAGGTGGGGACTCAGGAGGATTCAGGATGAGGCCACTAGAGTTCATGAGGATAACACAGTTTAAATTTTGACTATGTGGAGGGTGGGGGCATAGCACTGGTCAGGGAGTGTGTTTATTTTGGGGAGCAGGAAATAGACCTTCTTGAGAGCCTTCCAGGAAAGTCTGCACTGCAGGCCCAGGCTGGCCTCAGGCAAAAGACTCCTCCACAAGGCATGAGCTTGACAGGGTGCGGCCACAGCGAGTTGCGAGGGTGGCTCTAGTGCATCCCTACAGGCTGACGTGGCATGACTGGGAATGCTGGACTCAAGAAAGATGGCATCTGGGGGCAATATGGGAAAGAGAGCACAGGGACAGTGGTGGCTGTTCCTACAGGTCTCTCCTTGAAGCCTTACGAGGCTCTCCCTGTATGATTTCGTTTTGCTCTGAGTTGCTGTGCCTCCACCTGAGTGCCTGCAAATGGGATTTTGTGTACTGCACTTTTAGGAGAGTGCCTGGATAAATACAAGGAGACACTCATATTTATCTGGTAGACGGAATTTCTGCTGATTTTCATAGCCAGATGTTATGTGGGCTCCTCTTCCTGGCACTGGTGCTCCAGGCTGGGGAGCACGGCATGAGGCTGAGACCCCTCGCTTTTCAGAGGGTACTTTTGCACCTGATATATTTGTCTTGATGCTTAGCCACCACATGTGGCTGCGGGGCCAGCCCTTTCCATGTTTCCTTCTCTACCAGTCTTGATGTGGCTTATTCTGTAAGTCTTTGTCAGCTCTTCAGGTTGCTTATTCAAGTTGGTTTTTCTATAATTTATTTATAGTTCTGGTTTGGTTTTGAGAAGTGTGCGTAACTTGCACTTTTTTACTTCACTGTCATCTTGCATCTCCCCCAGGGTGAATAATCTTATACACACTTAGTTTGATGAGCAGATATATCTTACGATAAATTTCCAAAATTGGGCAGGCTGGGAAAAGATAAATGCATGTGTAATTTCGATAAGTCCAACATAAGTGATAAACTATTTTGGACTTCAATTCATATTTGAGAGTGTTTGTTGCTTCACATTTTTTTCCAAAAGAAGATATTGTAAAAGTTTATGATTAGCCAATTTGTTAGATGAAAAATACCATCTCAATTTTAATTGCTTTTCTCTTTTATATGTGAGGTTGAACATATTTTCATTTTTATTCTCTTTCTGCAACTTGTCTGATCTTGCTCTTTGCCCATTTCGATTGGGTTTCTGGAAATTTTCTTATATTGTTTCTAATATTGTTTTAAAAATATATTAAGGAGATTAGGCCTCTTTATTTGTGATATCTCTGATTAGTATCATCTCATTTTATCCTTGCAACAACAACTCTGTGAGCATGTTATTATATTCTCCACTTAACTGATGAAGAAACTGAAATAAAGGAGGGTTAAATAATTTCCCCTGGGTCCCATGATAGGTGATTAAGGCAGGATTTAAACTAGGTATCTGACTCCATGCCTGAGTTTTGTGATCATGGTATCTCCCCTGCCAGGTAAGTGTATCCATGCCTGAGTTTTTAATGACACTGTTACGAATTGCCTCCCCAAGGTAGCAGAAGAATGAAAATAAATCAGTGCGTTAAATTTTTCTTTATTTGCCTAAAACTTCCATGTTTTTTCACTCTGCTTTATGTTTCTTCCTTTGCTTCTTTTTTTCCTTCCTTTTTGTGAGGCAGAGGAGGTCTTTAAAAAATAAAATTTATGTAGCTCCTATCATGTGCTGAGTGCTGGAGATACAGAATTAGAATAATTTGATTTCTACCCTCAAGAGATTCATAGTGTAGGGAGGAAGCCATTCACATAAAAAATATAACGTCATATACCACATTTCCCCATGTATAAGATGCACCTTAATTTGGGGGCCCGAAATTTGAAAAAAAAATTATTACATAAAGTTATTGAACTCAAGTTTTATTCATCATAAAATTCATACAACTCATCACTGTCGAAACTCCCATCCATTAGCTTGTCCTCATTAGTGTCTGATGTTGAATCACTGTCTTCATATATTGCTTTGTCCTCAGTTCCATCTATGGCATTTGAAATGCCACAACCACTGTATAAGACTCACCCAGTCTTTAGACTCCAAATTTTTCGAAAAAGTTTGTGTCTTATAAATGGGGAAATATGGTAATAATTGTTATAATTCTTTGTGTACAAAGGGAAGCCTGCTAGAGGATGAGAGGGAGTCCCATGGAAGGCTTCATAAAGGAGATTAAAGGAGATGACTTTTGAGTTGGTTTTGGGGGCTGAATTGGGCATCTAGACAAAGTGAGGAGGAATGTTTTAGACAGAAGGGACAACATGAAAATTCAGTGACTACTTGGACCTAAACACTTTTATAGATTTCAATACCATTTATTTCTCCTCTTTGAAAAGTTCTGTTTTTAACGAGCCTCATATCTTCCTACTAGTCTCTCACTCCTGCTCTCTCTCCATTACTTTTGTCTAGTGGGGACCACTGACGCCACTGATGAAAGCCATGCTGCCTGGGCATCGGACCATGAACCCCTGTCCTGTGTGGGAGCGGAAGAGTGGTTTTGTGTACCTATTCTTCATTTGTGTGCGGGGCCACGTCACTGAGCGTCAACAGATTGTGTCAGGCAGGAATGCTGCTCGCCTCTGCTTCATCTGCAGTCGGGATTCTGGCCATTCGTGGAGCGATGTGAGAGACCTGACTGAGGAGGTTATTGGCCCAGAAGTGAAGCACTGGGCCACGTTTGCTGTGGGCCCGGGCCATGGCATCCAGCTGCAGTCGGGGAGGCTGATCATTCCTGCATATACCTACTATATCCCTTACTGGTTCTTTTGCTTCCCGCTACCATGTAAAGCCAGACCTCATTCCCTGATGATCTACAGTGATGACCTAGGAGTCACATGGCACCATGGCAGGCTCATTAAGCCCATGGTGACAGTGGAGTGCGAAGTGGCAGAGGTGACTGGGCGAGCCGGCCACCCTGTGTTGTATTGCAGTGCCCGGACACCAAACAGGTGCCGGGCAGAGGCTGTCAGCACTGACCATGGTGAATGCTTTCAGAGGCCAGCCCTGAGCCGACAGCTCTGTGAGCCTCCGCATGGCTGCCAAGGCAGTGTGGTGAGTTTCCAGCCCCTGGAGATCCCACGTGAGTGCCGGGACCCTGCTGGCAAAGATGCTCTTCCTGTTCAGCAGAGCCCTCTGCTGGAGAGTTCTCTGAGGCTGGAGCAGGAAGCTGGCAATCGGTCAGAATCATGGCTCTTGTACTCACACCCAACCAGTAAGAAACGGAGGGTTAACCTAGGCATCTACCTCAACCGGACCCCCTTGGAGGCCGCTTGCTGGTCCGCACCCTGGATTTTGCACTGTGGACCTAGTGGCTACTCTGATTTGGCTGCTCTGGAGGAGGGCTTGTTTGGGTGTTTGTTTGAGTGTGGGACCAAGCGGGATTGTGAGCAGATTGCCTTCCGCCTGTTTACACACCAAGAGATCCTGAGCCATGTGCAGGGTGACTGCATCAACCCTCATAACAACTCTGAACCAATTTAAAACTAATTGGATTAGGATACAACTTTCCATAGAAGGGAAACTATTGGAAGGCAGCCATAGCCAGGGTAATGGAGGCCAGAATAACAACTTACTGAAACCTACCAGGAATCCCAGAATTTAATATTCTTCCTGCCTTTTTTCACCTCTTCAAAGAGCAAAATGAAAATTTTGCCATAGCTACTGCAGTGGAAATATTACTGAATTGTGTGAATTGGGAGACCATGTTATAATCCTGAACCTGCCGCTGACTGGCTCTGGGACCTTGAACTCGCTGGGCCTCAGGTCTGCATCTGTAAAATAAAAAGATTGGCTCTCCTTTTCATATCCCTTGGGAAGGCAGTGCTTCTGTGCTCCATGATCATCAAGTCCTGGCTGCATATATAAGACTGATCTCAAAATGGAAATCAGAGGACTCATCTTTTCAAATGACTCACCAGTCATCCAAGTGTTAGGTTATAGGCAGGTGTCATGGCACAAAGAAAGATCTGGGTGGTTTGTTCAGTTTTTTTGTTTTGTTTTTAAATTTATTTATTTTTCATTATTTATTTATTTTTAGAGAGGAGAGAGAGACAGAGAGGGAGAGAGAGGAGAGAGAGAGAAGGGGGGAGGAGCAGGAAGCATCAACTCCCATATGTGCCTTGACCAGGCAAGCCCAGGGTTTCGAACCTGCGACCTCAGCATTTCCAGGTTGACACTTTATCCACTGCACCACCACAGGTCAGGCTATTCAGTTTTTTATAACAAATATCCATACCCTTCTAATCATGCTCAGAGCTCTACAGGCTGTGCTGAAGGAACTGGGAAAAATGAGGTCACCTACCTTCTTCCACTTTGCAGCTCTACTCAATCGGCCGGTCCTCACCCAGAAAGCATTATCCTTGGTAGAAAGTGAGAGGCTGCGTACTAGTAGTCCTTATTGTTTCTGCTGGCATTGTTCTACGGAGGACGAACCTGAAGTTCTTTATTAGGATGGTTCCTGATGTGAAAATGACACAATTTAGGCTTTAAAGCATTGGCCAAAACTTCCCAGTCTCTGCCCTCAAGGAGCTCACAGTTTGTGAGGCTAGAAGAGGAAAAAACTTTTTAAAAATAAATGAAGCTAGGGGGATAGTTTGTAGATGTTGGGCTCTAAGTTGGTGTGATGGAAGCTATGATGTCATTGTCTTAGTTGCATCTTGATTGTGCCTGGAGTCATCTGCCCCAAGGCTTGTCCAGGCTGCTGGTTTTCCCAAGTTTGTTTTTCTTAAAATGTTGTCCTGGCTCCACCACACCGTTTGCCAATGGAAAAAGGCTTCGCCCTTAGGAAGGTCTCTGGACACCCCCATACACACACTCCAAACCACTAAATCTGTTTGGACCTACCGAAATCATGATTTTTGAAGTGGGGATAACACTTTGTCTAGTAGTTTGGGGACTGAACTTTGCCAGTTCTAGGTCTCTGAGATGATATCAGAGTGGTTACTCTTATTCTAGATTGTTTACTCTATAGCCTGTTACTGTGAGAGAAATTCTGTCATGAGATTTCTTTTTTGTCCCTCTTAAGCTGACTTATCAACTAAATACAGGGTGGGGCAAAAGTAGGTTTGCACTTGTTCATATGGAAAATAATAATACAAGAATAAACTCTATTTTGTGTACTCACAACTATAAATCTACTTTTGCCCCATCCCTGTATATGTGGTGCTAGGAAATGACCCTAGAGAGCAAGTCTTAGTGGTACAGCATATAGCCTGGGATGCACACTTCACACGGGGAAGAGTCCTACAGGAGGGAAGCGGAGATTACCTTCACCTACTTCAGCATAAGGCTTAAGCCCATGACTTAGGGTGGCTTCTCATATCTTATGGGGGGGTAAGGGAGAGAAGTGGATGCTTTACTCTAGCTATTGACTGGTTGCTTGTTGTGTCTTTTTTTTTTTTTTTTTTTTTTTTTTAGAGGCAGAGATAGACAGGGACGGACAGACAGACAGGAACGGAGAGAGATGAGAAGCATCAATCATCAGTTTCTCGTTGCATGTTGCGACTTCTTAGTTGTTCATTGATTGCTTTCTCACATGTGCCTTGACCGTGGGCCTTCAGCAGACCGAGTAACCCCCTGCTGGAGCCAGCGACCTTGGGTCCAAGCTGGTGAGCTCTTTGCTCAAGCCAGATGAGCCCGCGCTCAAGCTGGCGACCTCAGGGTGGTCTCGAACCTGGGTCCTTCCGCATCCCAGTCCGATGCTCTATCCACTGCGACTTCTCATATCTTTACCATTATCCATCTTCCCAGTAGTCAGTTATGATCATTTGCTCACTCATTCATACATTTATATAAATATTTCTTGAGTGCCTGTGCAGAATGTAAGATGCTTTCTGTTGCCATTCCCTGGTTGAAAATAATTTATGGCTCCTCGTTCCCTATTAAAGGGTATTTTAGCCTGGCATGCAACCTTCAGTTGTTGGGTGAAATAATGACTACTTACTTCTTTATATGAAGCCCACTGTCAGGAGGACCTCTGCCAAGTTGACAAGTGGAAGGAGGTGGAGGAATAGGGGTGGGCAGAGTGGTGGTGCAGGGGAGAGAATTAAAAGAACATCCCCCTCTAGAATAGTAGAAACTTCTTGTTCAGCAAAGCTTTCCTGAGCACTGTACTGCAGGTAGATGGGGATAGAGAGGGTGGCCAAGCTCTACAATCAGGCTAAAGGGTGGGGAGAATGAGAACATCAAGACTTCTTTGAGACCATCCAAGAAGGGAGTCAAGGAAGGGGCTTCAGTCACATGCCAGTGTGGGCCACAGATGTCCAGTACCATACTCAGAAGATGTCTCATCCATCTTTAGTTGCCTTCATCTTTAGTTTCTCCTTCCCTTTTGCCTCATGTTTGCTTCTCAGTGAGAAATTCCCTTATTAGGCAAAGGGTCTATGTGCACATATCAGGAATAGCAAGAAAAGAGAGTTGGGGACAGGCATCCACAATGAGGATTTGAGAAACAGTGGGTGATGGCAGCTATGAAGAAAACCACAGAGAATTCCTGGCATGTGTATGAAGAGAAAGTAGCACAGACATGAGGCCCAGACCAGAGAGATGGTATAGGTGGTGCTTGCTGTGAAGAAGTGATAATAGGCTGGAGCTGTTCCCGAAGCATGTGGCAGCAGACAGAGGTCTGCACAAGGCAGCAGGTTAGGCTGCAGATAAGTTTCTACCAAGCCCTGTGACTTTAAGCTAGCTTAACATGTCTGCTCTAGGTGACAGACAAAAACAGCTTTAGCCACAACAACTCTGTGCCAATTACTGAATATCTTCAGGGCATTAGGACCTATACTATGATACTGGTATCCTAACTAAGCCCCTTCAGCCACTTCGGGTTGGTAGAATGGAGAAGGCAGGACAAGTGGTGGTGGCTGTGAAGAAAACAGGAAGACAGACTGAAGGCCACTAATCTAGAGGCCTGGAGAGAGGACCTCATAGGCTGTGGTCCTTTGCTCCCAGATGCCCCCTGCCCTGTCCTTGGACCCTTAGAATGGATCCATCTAGCATACATGGCCCATCACTGGAAGTACGAGAAAGCACAAGAAGTGGGCTCCTGCTGCTGGTGTGCACCCAGACCAGCCTCCCAGCCATTTAACCTGCTGCTCCTGCTCCTGCTCCTGCTCCCTGTCTGGTTCCTCACTCCTAGGCTCCTGATATTTACTTCAAGCCCTTGTTATTTGGATCTGTTTCTCCTGGTTATTAGTCTCCCCTCAGATATCCACAGGGTATCATGTAACTACAAACATAGGTAAGAAACCTTGCAGCTTGCCTGTTGGGTAGCTCGTGGGACCCACAGAGGCCACCCTGATACTGCACAGCCTCCGCCCAGGACAGTGGGATTTAATACTTCTACTTGGGCCAGATTAAGTTGCGCAGTCTCCAGTAGGCAGTGAATTTTCCCCACTGCATTATTCAGTAAATGTGTCGTCCTTGCCTGGGCTGCCACAGTGTGCAGTTTGAGCCTCCTTTGGGCCCTACCACAGGCTCCCCTGAGCTATTTATTGTCTGATGTGCCCTCTAGGCCTCTGCTAGGCTGTGAACTCCGTGAGGGCCAAATCTGACCCTTCACTATATCCTTTTTACCTTGAATCACAGTGACTTATTTATAAATAAATGCTTTTTCTATCATATTTTGAATTCCCTGAAGATAAAGGTTCTTGAGTTCTCTCCATCCTCTGCACCCAGCACAGGGCCTGGCATGGGACAGACAACAGTAAAGTTATGCTGAATTAATAAAAGACTTAAAGACCCTTTGCCTTCTGGAGCTAATTGAAAAGGCTGGGGTGAGATTCCGCTCCGAGAGGAGCATGTTGTGCCCCTCTGGATCCACAGCACTCTACATGTGCTGAGTACTCGCCCTAAAGGAGACTTCTCTGTGCTGGCCTGCTTCCAGGTCAGTCACAGTGTTTCCTTAGAATCAGCTTTTCTCTGGCTTGAGCTTGGTCCTGCCTGGAAATCTGAAGGATCACAGCCCAAGCCCAAAGCGAAGCCTTGATTTGAGATTCTCATTTCACTGGTATTCCCCCTTGTCTAATTGGGTTTTCTATAACTGTGACTCCTCCAGGGCTATAAGGGAAATGCTGGGCTCAGCACATTCTGTGCATGCCTTTTTTATCTTCTTTTTCCAAGTGAGAGGAGGGGAGATAGACTCCTGCCTGCACCCTGACTGGGATCTACCCGGCAGCCCCCATCTTCTGGGGCTGATTTTAGCACCTGAGGCAGAGGCTCGTCAGAGTTGCCATCAGCGCCTGGGGCCGATGCACTTGAATCCATCCAGCCATGGCTGTGGGAGAGGAGAGAGAGAAAAGGGGAGCGGAGCAGAGGGTCACTTCTCCTGTGTGCCCTGACTAGGAATCAAACCCAGGACTTCCACACACCAGGCCATTGCTTTACCACTCAGCCAACTGTCCAGGGCCTGTGCATGTCTTGGCTCTGTGATACCAGTGCCACAAATGCTCTCTGTATTGTAGAAACTGCTGTGACGCTGAAGCAAGGAAGATGAATAAAGAGCATAATTCTGACATCTTCTGGTTTTGTTGTGGAGGAAAGTAGGAGACCATCATCCTAATACTTATAGTTTGGATCTGAGGTATTTTTTTGGTTCTCATAAGAACTTTTACTTTCAGAAAATATTAATAATTTTTTGCACTTTTACACATTGTTACTTGAACTTAGTTACCAATCAAGGGAGGCAGGCAGAGGTGACTGCACACTAGCTGTCATATGGAGGTACCAGGGTCCCCCTTCTGACACCAGCCCAAGTGTCTGTCACTGCATGTCTTGTTTCTTAAAAAAAAAACAACAACAACCTTGAGATTACTCTCAAATTGCAGTTGGAGAGACCACAAACATTTACCTCAATGAAGTTCAGTGATAGCTTTAACTTAGGATTTTTTAAAAATTATTTTATTTTGTATTTCTCCTAAGTGAAAAGCGGGGAGGCAGAGAGATGCCTTCATGCGCCCAACCAGGATCCACCCAGCAAGCCCACTAGGGGGTGATGCTCTGTTACAACCTGAGCCATTTTAGTGCCTGGGGTGAGGCCATGAAGTCATCCTCAGCGCCTGGGCCAACTTGCTCCAGTGGAGCCTTGTCTGTGGGAGGGGAAGAGAGAGAAGGGAGAGTCAGAAGGGTGGAGAAGCAGATGGCCCCTTCTTCTATGTGCCATGACTGGGAATTGAACCTGGAACATCCATACTCCAGGCCAAAGCTCTACCACTGAATCGGCTAGGACCTAACCTGGGATTTTTGCTTGACTTTCTCTTTGTTTTATTGGGATGCTTAACTCTTTCTGCCCACTGTTTCAGCATAACTCCTCCAGTTCTGCCAGTAGGTCAGTTAGCTTTTTAAGAACAAATTGACTTGAAAAAGTTTCAAATGGACATCTTTTGTCATACCACTGAGAGTCATATAATGATAAAAGAATAAGTGAACTTTAGAAAACTGCTAAGTTCTAAAAATAGTTTTATAATAATTATGTAATCATTTAAAAAAATCCAATGAGCCTGACCAGGTGGCAGCGCAGTGAATAGAGCATTGGACTGGGATGAGGAAGGACCCAGGTTCGAGACCCCGAGGTTGCCAGCTTGAGCCAGGCTCATCTGGCTTGAGCCAAAAAAAAAGCTCACCAGCTTGGACCCAAGGTCGCTGGCTCGAGCAAGGGGGTTACTCAGTCTGCTGAAGGCTCACGGTCAAGGCACATATGAGAAAGCAATCAATGAACAACTAAGGAGTCCCAACGAAAAACTAATGATTGATGCTTCTCATCTCTCTCCGTTCCTGTCTGTCTGTCCCTATCTATCCCTCTCTCTGACTCTCTCTCTGTCACTGTAAAAAATAATAAATAAAAAAATCCAATGATCTATTTTATTATTGTGTGTTTTGTTGAATTTCTTAATGTCTGAGGGACCTCTGGGTTTGAGAGGAGTTTGTACTACTATGTAAATTTTAGTGCTCAGTTTATTAAACTCATTTAATAAAACTTTGAAAGCCTCTTGAATATTTAAACAATAGGCCCTGGCCGGTTGGCTCAGCGGTAGAGCGTCGGCCTAGCGTGTGGAGGACCCGGGTTCGATTCCCGGCCAGGGCACACAGGAGAAGCGCCCATCTGCTTCTCCACCCCTCCGCCGTGCCTTCCTCTCTGTCTCTCTCTTCCCCTCCCGCAGCCAAGGCTCCATTGGAGCAAAGATGGCCTGGGCGCTGGGGATGGCTCTGTGGCCTCTGCCTCAGGCGCTAGAGTGGCTCTGGTTGCAACATGGCGACGCCCAGGATGGGCAGAGCATCGCCCCCTGGTGGGCAGAGCGTCGCCCCTGGTGGACGTGCCGGGTGGATCCCGGTCGGGCGCATGCGGGAGTCTGTCTGACTGTCTCTCCCTGTTTCCAGCTTCAGAAAAATGCAAAAAAAAAAAAAAAAAAAAAAGGAATATTTAAACAATAACATTTGATTAATTAAACTGCCTTAAGCAAACACCAGTTACAAATTTGTATAGCTGATCCTTTTGAACAACAGTTCAAACACCCTACATAGTAGATAAAACAATAAATAAACCCAAAGATTATAAAACACATCCTTATACCAAAATAAAGGACAAAGGAATTGATGCCAGGGGGTTTAACTCTATTCCTCACTATCATTACACCTTTTAGGACTTCTTTTAAACCTCTTCAGAGTTTTAGTAACTTTACCAGTTTTTTCCCTCCACTCTCCCAGGGATTTAGTAATAGCAGATCCTAAGGAGAATGAACACCATTTCCGACAAGCTGTCATTCCACTGGATCATTCAACAGGGTGGTTAGAGGCGTGGAACCAAAGATAGCCATTTTACCCTCCTTGGCCTGTGAGAATGCCTGTGTGCAGTAGAAGCCTGAGAGAATGGGCCAGGCAGGAACAGTCCTCACCATACCACTGGGGTCCTCGCTGTTACGGGAACCTAATAAACCCCAACCTTTAATTTTTATTTCTTAAGCTAGTTTGAGTTGGGTGCATATAACTTGAAACCAAAAGAAGATAAATACACATTTTCACAAAAAAAATTGATTAATCACTTTCAAGCCTTTGTTATTTGGATCTGTTTCTCCTGGTTATTAGTCTCCCCTCAGATATCCACAGGGTATCATGTAACTACAAACATAGGTAAAAAAACCTTGCAGCTTGCCTGTTGGGTAGCTCATGGGACCCACAGAGGCCACCCTGATACTGCACAGCCTCCGCCCAGGACAGTGGGATTCAATACTTCTACTTGGGCCAGATTACAAATCTTTTAGTTACCTTACAGGGCAGCACTATAGCCATGAGAAATTAACTTTTGATGCACTCTACTAAAGTTTGATCAACAGTGTTATCTAAAGGGTTCGTTAACAGAGACATTGGGATAAAATGGAAGAAAGGATGACTAGGAGGAATCAGGAGCCTAGGGTTCTTTTTCTAGAGCTTGCCACTGATGTGATGGGTGACTGTGCCAGTTACTGGCCCTCTGAAAATGCATTTGGCTATAGCAGGAGCATGATCCTTGCCTTGCCACTCACCAGGGACTGGTGTGGATCTGACGAGCTAGGGAGTAGTCAGAGGGTTTAGGAAGCAGTGCAATGTAATGTAAATAGCAGATAAATTTGATCTTTCACCCACTGATCTCCATTACCCATCAGCATTGGCAACATTTGACAGCTGAATGCTAAAAATGAGGGTCATGGATACAGAGGAGAGGAGGAAAGCAGGGCCCCTGAGGAGGGCTCTGCAGGGCTGGACAGCTGTCTTGTGTCACCTGCATCATGTCCTTAGCACACTGCAGGCCTTATCTTTTTTTTCTTTTTAAATTTTTTTTTTTTTTGTATTTTTCTGAAGTTGGAAATGGGGAGGCAGACAGACTCCCGCATGCACCTGACCGGGATCCACCTGGCATGCCCACCAGGGGGCGATGCTCTGCCCATCTGGGGCGTTGCTCTGTTGCATTCAGAGCCATTCTAGTGCCTGAGGCAGAGGCAATAGAGCCATCCTCAGTGCCCGGGCCAACTTTGCTCCAAAGGAGCCTTGGTTGCGGGAGGGGAAGAGAGAGAGACAGAGAGGAAGGAGAGGGGGAGGGGTGGAGAAGCAGATGAGCGCTTCTCCTGTGTGCCCTGGCCGGGAATCGAACCCTGGACTCCTGCACGCCAGGCTGATGCTCTACCACTGAGCCAACCGGCCAGGGCCTGCAGGCCTTATTTTTGACCAACCTCTGACTTTGCCTCAGACCTTCTGCTCCCTTACAATAGGGAATGAGCCAGCCTGGGTATAAAAGAGGGAAATTTTAGCCCTAAGTAGGAGGGGACTTGGTCTGAGCCACCTCTGTTCTCTGTGCCCACCATAAAGCCATGCATAACACAATAGGAAAGAAAGATACAAGGAAAGTAATATTTTTAAATTATCTACTATGTGTTTTGAGTTATATGTACTTTTATTTAATTCAACAACCTATTTTAGAAACAAAGTTGAGACTCAAGATTATATGACATGTTCCCAATGTCACACCTGTAAGTGATGAAGTCAGATCTGGTTCCAAACCTATATTTTTGTCATATGGCGACGAAGAGACAGAACTGGGGATGATAGCTTGCAGATTGTTGTGAGGTGGAGTGCCCGGGCCAACTTGAAACATGGTGGGCATTCCGCAGCCGGTATGAGACTGGTGATGATCCCTGTAGTGACATGTCTCACTGTTGCACTAGTTGGCCTGTCAAACCAAAGATCTTCCCCATCTACATCATCCAAGAGAAATAGTTTCTCTTCTATGGAATCCCAGATCTATCTGGAGATTACAGCGCCCCCAACCTTCAGAGCATCTGCTTCCAAGGCCCAGAGTTATCCTGAACATAGATTTTGTTGTCAGCAACCAGGAATAGAATCAGAAATGAGAGCATGGATTCCCTTGGGAGGTAAGCATAGACCTTGAGCAGGTGACTTAGTGCTCAGTGAGGTCAGGGGCTTGCAGGCACTGGGCAGGTCTCTGAATGGGCCACAGGTTGGAGATAGCAATGCTGCCTCTACCTTTCCCACTGTGGACCAGTCCCTGGAGCTGACCCGGAGGCCAGCTCTGACCTCATCACGCAACGTGGATGGTCCTCAAAACTCACAACAACCAGGAAAGCAAGATATTATTGTCCCCCAAACTACAGACAAGGAAATTGAGCCTTAAAAGGTTAAATAACTTGGGCAAATATCTTAACTATAATATCTTCATCTGTAAAAACTAGGACAATAAAAGTATCTCATGGGACTGTTGAGATGGTTATATGAGATCATGTGTTTAAATTTAGATAAAAGTTTAAAACTGGCACATAGTAGATACTCAAAAAATGAGAGCTGCCATAATTATATTTTCCTGTAGTAATCATATTAGCCCATCGTGAGTGCAGTGTGTTAGCAGTACTTTTCAAGCTTATGTGTGCATATGAATCACCTAGGGAGGTTTTAAAAAATAGGTTCCTGCTTCCCTCCCCAAGACTCTTAACTCAGTAGAGTTAGAGTGGAGCCTGAGAACCTGCATCTCTGCCAAGCTCACAAGTAATGTTCGTGCTGCAGGCCCACAGACTACTCTGAGTAGGGTTATATCACGGCAGCTGCCTCTCCATTTTTTATCTTATGTACTCAAGCCCTCGCCAGCCCGCGGGGTAGGAGGAATGTAGACTTCTACCACTAAATGTCCATGTGGAACTAAGTTTCTGTTCCCAAATAGATGTCTATTTGGTTCTCTAGCCTGCCAGTCGGCTGTATCTGTCCTAGGTCAGAAGCTCAGCTTTCCCACGTAGGATAATTGCCCGAGATTCCTATTGATATTCTTGCCAAATATCATAGAAATTAAAAGCGATACCACAGCTTGGACACAGACCTGGGCCTGTGGGCACAGGGTGTTCTCCCATCTGTAGAGCAGGTTTGCAAGACTCCTGGGTTCAGCCAAGGATTGGCAGGCAGTGGACAAAGAGGCCCCGGGACTCAGCTCTGTGAAGAGGGGCTTTTTATTCCCGCAAAGGGGGAGAGAGAGGATCAGCACAGAGCACGAGGTAAGGCTGGACAGTTGCCAAGCTAGAGATTGCTGAACCCCATGGGATTGACAAATATGAGGTTTGGGGCGCGGGGGAATCGGGGTAGGCTACATAGTACCCGTCAGTCAGACAGTAATCTGATCATCCTGAGTCTGGTTTGGGCTGGCGTGTTCTGTCTTGGTGGTCACACCATGTGTGGCATAAGGTAAAGATCCTCATTACTGTCTCCTGACATTCCTTTCCTTAGTTCCCCGCCCAGGGGCCCCAGAACCAGATTTCTTTGGAGTCAAGACATTGGAAAATGGGCAGGAAGCTGCAGCATCCTTCCTGCTACTCTATTGCCTGGCTTGAAAGCTCAATTTTTGCTTTTTTTTTTTTTTTTTTTTTCATTTTTCTGAAGCTGGAAACAGGGAGAGACAGTCAGACAGACTCCCGCATGCGCCCGACCGGGATCCACCCGGCACGCCCACCAGGGGCGACGCTCTGCCCACCAGGGGGCGATGCTCTGCCCACCAGGGGGCGATGCTCTGCCCATCCTGGGCGTCGCCATGTTGCGACCAGAGCCACTCTAGCACCTGAGACAGAGGCCACAGAGCCATCCCCAGCGCCCGGGCCATCTTTGCTCCAATGGAGCCTTGGCTGCGGGAGGGGAAGAGAGAGACAGAGAGGAAAGCGCGGCGGAGGGGTGGAGAAGCAAATGGGCGCTTCTCCTGTGTGCCCTGGCCGGGAATCGAACCCGGGTCCTCCGCACGCTAGGCCGCAATTTTTGCTTTTTAATTGAAGTTAAATGATGGTTATAGGTCATGGAGTTTGGATTAAAGACAAGTCCTATGGACAGGTATGAACTTTGAGGGGAGGGTGCCATGCCCGTTTGTTCAGGGTATTATTTTATCCCCTAGCATAGTAAGTTCTCAATAATACAGGGTGTGGTTAATGTAGGTTTACAATTGTGAGTACACGGAACACACAGTTTATTCTTTTTTTTTTTTTTTTTTTTACAGAGACAGAGAGAGAGAGAGAGGGATAGTTAGGGACAGACAGGACGGAGAGAGATGAGAAGCATCAATCACCAGTTTTTTTGTTGCGACACCTTAGTTGTTCATTGATTGCTTTCTCATATGTGCCTTGACCGTGGGGCTACAGCAGACCGAGTAACCCCTTGCTTGAGCCAGTGACCTTGGGTCCAAGCTGGTGAGCTTTTGCTCAAACCAGATGAGCCCGCACTCAAGCTGGCGACCTCAGGGTCTCAAACCTGGGTCCTCCGCATCCCAGTCTGATGCTCTATCCACTGCACCACCGCCTGGTCAGGCCACAGTTTATTCTTGTATTATTTACTAATTACTGTATTTCTTTCCATATGAACAACTATAAACCTACTTTTGCCCCACCCTGTATTTGTTGAATGAATTAATAAATGGCCATTTTAGTTGCAATCATTTGGAAACGTGGCTTAGGTGGAATAGGACACTCCTGCTTTTCCAGGCCTCACTTTAGTTTGAGATTTCATGGCATCTAAGTGACTCAAAGGATGATCTCTGGTAGCCTGAGTTAAAGGGGACCATGGACTCAGGGAGGTGCATTAGAGGATGCCAGGCTTGAGCTGAGGAACACCTTGCCATTCCATTAATCCTGGTTCATACTATGTTCTGTGTTGTTGCCTAGAAAACCTTTCCTAAAGCCTGATCTGGGCCCTGGCCGGTGGCTCGGTGGGTTAGAGCATCGTCCCAACGTGCCAAGGTTGCAGTTCAATCCCTGGTCAAGGAACATACGAGAATCATCAACCTAACAACAAAAGAATCAACCAATGAATGTATAAATAACTGGAACAACAAATCGGTGTTTCTCTGTCTCTCTCCCTTTCTCTCTCTAACATGAATAAAATTTTTTGGTGTGTATTGGTATTGAGGAATGGTTGTGCCGGCACAGTTGACCTGGAGTCTTGGAAGTGGCGAGTGAGGCTCCCAAAGGACACCAAGGTGGTGGCGTCAGGGTTGGTGAGAGAAGACCTAAAGGGAAGATTGAATCTTGAAATGAGGTCAGAATCTGATGTGTCATCTACCTTCCATCCCGTCAAGTGTGGATTCCCCCTTGCAGGAAGATAAGTCTCAGGAGGATAGGGGTGGGGCTTGGGGGTAGGGCTTCCCATTTGAAGTATCCCTGTGCTACAGAGTTGCAAATGGAGGACCCAGCCCAGAGTCAGGAGGTGGGGCAGGTCCTCATCAGCCCTCCCTGAGCCCAGTGGGGCCTGACAAGGACCCACAGCTGCAAATACACTTATACGTGCTGGGGAGCTGAGGCTGATCCTACCAGCTAGGGACAGATGGTTCCAGATTCAGGAGCTCAGGTAGGTGCTATGTTTGGTGTGGACTGCTGCTTTAAGTGTGCCATATATAAGTGCCTGACCAAGGGACAACTGGGGACTGAAATCCAGCCACATAGAGCTCTTCAAGTCATACATCTATAAGGCTGCAATTGCCCAGAGGGTGACCCTGTCTCTAATTAGTACAGGGCGAACCATGGGAAAGCCTGGGGTTGGGTGTCTGGGGTTGGGCTAAGCTCCGACTGGGGAGGCTGTGCCTGGCTCTGGGGAGCGCTGGGGCCAAGGGCTGGCTCTCCGTGCCATGTTTGAGGTCGCTGTGGGGCTGAGCTATGCCTGCCTTGCATCTCAGTGTGGGGCACTCTAGAGCGCTTTCAAACGCGGCCTTGTATTTGACAATGGGACCTCTGGCTTGTGGGCTGGGAGGGGTAAAACATTTTTTTCTTTGAAGACTGGGAGGTAGGGAGATAATATGGGAGATTAGGGTTATACTGGGAACCAAGAGGCAGCTTGGAGCAGAGGTAAAGAGTTTTAGCCCTAATTAGATGGTAGCTAGCTCTTTCTGTTTTAGCCCCCCCCCCCTTCCCTCTCTCATTCCTTCCTTCCTTTCTAACTTAAAGAATAAATATCCAGCTGAGTGAGACCTTGGGCAATTTGTTAAACTCTTTGTGCCTGCCTTTGTTCTCTGTGAAGTGGAATCAGCTAGGACTCAGAGTGCAATGGGACAGACGGGCAAACTTGTCTGCTCTCCCTGAAGAGGGCCCCACGGTGTCCTGTCAGGGTTGCCTAACCACTCCTCACTGCTGCTCCAGGACAGGAGCAGTTACCCGCTTTGCTCAGAAGAGGAAGTAGAGGCTTAGACATTGTCCAGGTGCCTTGCTGAAGGCCGCACAGCAACTTTGTGATGGACTGAAGCTGGACCCAGGTAGTCCAGAGACTCTCTGGAGTTGGCATTTCAATTTTCTGAACTTCTGTAACCCCAGGAGCTGTCCAGGTGGGGGTTAAGAACAGTCCCCACCCACCCACCCACCCACAGAACGGAAGTCCTAGACGGGGCTGTGAGAGAAAACCGAGGAGCTGGGATCTCTGAGTGCCTCCCCTCCCCTCTGTCTCCTGGGGCTGACTCTTGCTTTTGAGTCCTGCTGGAACTCAGACGACCTGCCCAAGACAGGTACATAAATGCAGTTGTTTAGTTTAATGCTCACTATGGTCCTGCAAGGCTGGCATAATTGTCCCACATTTGATATGAGTAAAGTGAGGCTCGGAGAGTGGTAGTGACTTGCGTCATTCAATTCAAGTCAGGCCTGGCTCAGCCTGGCGGCTCTAAGACCAAGGTTTTACCTGTAGCTCCAATATTGGCCACCAGGTGGCAATCTCCCCCAACTCCCTGCCGGCCACACAACAACCTGGAAGCTTATTAAACATCAGTGCCAGGGGTTGGAGACAACAGCAATCTCTGTCAGTCTTTCAATACTGCTCTGAAGCATCACTTATTAATTCTGTTGTTCCCAAAGAGAAACTGATGCCGGAGGGGCGCCATGGCTCTCCAGAGGAGAGAGTTCCGTGTGTGCAAGAGCACGTGATCTGCTTCGGTCCAGTTCCATTTGAGATAGGTGGACCTGCTGACCACCATGATGGGCATGGTTTTCTTGGTACAGCATTCCTTCCCCTCTGCCCCGTTGTTGCCAAGGCCCTGCTCAGAGATGGCAGCTGAGCTTTCCCTGTGTTTGTTTTCCTGCGTGTTCTTTGTGTGGTACATGGGGTCTGCTGTGATCTTCTCTTAAGCCTGCCCAGCCCTTCATTGCTCCTGGCAGGAATGGACCCCCCGCCCCCAGTGGGAGTCCAGCTGCTGGCTAGCTCTCCCAGAAACGGTCTCAGGCTCTGTACGCCTGTGAGTCCCTAGCTCTGCCAGCTTTCTGCCTGAATAAGAGGGCGAGGCTCTCCTGACTGCGTGCCCAGTGTATGTGAGGGGCTCTGGGACACTCTCCACTCTCCATCATGGCAGGAAATTCTCCACGGTGAACAGAACACTCCTCACAAGCCTATGGCTGACTTCTCCCCTTTCCCACATAAGTCCTGTGTGTGTGTGTGTGTGTGTGTGTGTGTGTCCATGCATGCACGTGTGTGCATGTGAGTGTATCTCTTTACAAAGTGTGGTCTTAGAGCCTCTTGTCCTCAGCTTGGGGCTTCACTGCTATTCCACAGATCAGAAGCCTTAACGAAAGTCCTACTCTACCTCTTGTCAAGTAAAGGTAATGACAGCTACCTTGGTGGAGCCTGAAAGGGTTTAGTTCAGGAGTGAGAGAGACTGGGGGCGCCTCAGTGGGGCAGGGATCTGCCATTTGAACTGTGTGTCCCCTGCATCCACCACAGGGCCTGCATGAAGCAGGCATCAGGGAAGGTTTCTTACATGAATGAAAATCCCTGAGGTGACCCCACCCGCCCAGATTAGATCGGGTCATCTCTCAGCGTAGGAGGGGCTCCCCTCCCTCTGAGCTCCCCACATTCCTTTCTACAGAAGCGGGGGTGGAGAACTGAACAAATATTTATTAAGCATCACACAGCTCTTAGTTCTAGGTTTCCAAGCTTTTCTTAGCCTCATTCCTCCTCCACAATTTTTGCTAAATCCATGTATTATTCTTCATATTTTTCTTTAACATATTTTATGTATATACCCAATTTCTTTTTCTTTTCTTTTTTTTAAATTCAGTGAGAGGTGGGTAGGCAGAAAGACTCCTGCATGCACCTTGACTAGGCTTCACCCGGCAAGCCCACTAGGGGGCAGTGCTCTGCCCATCTGGGGCATTGCTTTGTTGCTCAGCAACCTAGCTCTTCTTAGTGCCTGAGGTGGAGGCCTTGAAGCCATCCTCAGCACCCGGGGCCAACTTGCTCCAATCAAGCATGGCTGCAGGAGGGGAAGAGAGAGAAAGAGAGCAAGAACAAGAGTGAGAGAGAGAGGAGAGAGAAATGAGAAGGGGAGGGGCGGAGAGGCAGACAGGCACTTCTCCTGTGTGCCGTGACTGGGAATCAAACCCAGGACATCCAAACGCTAGGCCTACACTCTACCACTGAGCCAACCTGCCAGGACCTGTATATACCCAATTTCATTGTCTCTTAGGTAATAATACTCATGAGATCACAGGCTTGGTGTCTTAGTTATATTTTTTACTAAAACACATGAAAATAAATGTGTCTCTCTTTAAAAAATAGCAGAGACCACTAACAACCTATGTACCAGCAGTGAGGTGTATACCACACTTGGGTTATTTAATTTTTGCAAAACCCTATGAGGTGAATACAGTAATGTTATTTCTGTTTTACAGATGAAGAAATAGAAGCTCAGAGAGGTGAACTGACTCACACAGAGTCTTCTGGTCGTTGCCCTACTGCCTACGAATAGGAGATGGGAAGACGGGAGTATGTGCTTAGCGGGAGGGTGGAGTAGGGGGGATGGGAGAGGAGGTGGGGCGGCTACCCATGAGAAATGAAAGAAGGCAGGGAAGATTCACATCAAAAAGGCAAATGACCTGAGTCTCAATGTCCTATGCACAGTAATGGCCATGAAAATAGCTGCAGATCTGACTGCATTTGTGTGACCAAGATTTATTGTGCCAACAACTCCGGTAATTGGATGATGAAGGCACTGCAGCTGGCGCTGTTGGCTGGAGATTAATTGTTAGAGAGGACGGGGTGTGGCCTGGATGATGCAGGCAATGAGACTGTCACCCTTCGGCAGAGCAGGGGCAGACCTCAGAAATCAATAGACCCCTCCCCACTCAAGCAGAGAACCAGAGAGGGAGGTGACCGGCCCGGAGCCAAGCAGTCCCAGAGCAGAGCTGCGTGAGAGCTGTTCTGAGTGGCTGGTTCCTGGGCGAGATGGGCAGCTACAGCAGCAGGGGTGCCCGGCCACGGAGTCCTGAGGCCAGAGAGGAAGTCCCAGCCTTGTCAATTACTGGCTTTGTAGCCTTAGGAAGGTGATTTAATACCTCTGAGCCTCAATTTTCCCAGCTATCAAATGAGGATGATGGCGCCGATTTTACCAAAAAGTGGTGAGAATCCAAGGAGATTGTTGGGCCTTTTGCAGACTTGGGATCCACTCTGGGCAAACTTATTCTCACCCACACTGCTCAGATATGGCCCTGTTCCCCTGCCTGGATCCTGCAAGCCCCTTCACCCCCTCCCCAGAGCCCTCAAACATTATGCCCAACCCCTGTGAGCACTTTCTGCATGAATGGCAAGTGTCCCTGGTGTGATGAGAAAACCCAAAATGGACCATGGAGGTCTCTTCTTCCTTGAGGGGAAGGCAGATTTGGAGAACAAATCAGTCCTGAGTCCAGGCACCTCCCAGCTAGGAGAGCTTCTTACTGGCATCTCCCACTTGGTAGAACTCTGGCTGGGTTTTACGGGGTTTGCTGTCCCCCTCTTTCAGGAGTGACAGGGCCTGAGGGTAAGAGCTGGGGATAAAGAGTGGGCTCTGGAGAAAGAAGGCTCTTGGATTCTCATTCTAGCTCTGCCAGTTCGCCAGCTAGCTGTGTGTGACTTCACAACTCATTTCCTATCTCAGCCTTAGTTTTCTCATCTGCTAAATGGGATATATTTTATTTGCAAATAAAAATAGGGATTTCTTTAGTTGCAAAGAACAGAAAATCACAAGTCCATTTAGACAAGGAGGAGTTAGGGAAGGAGCCAGCTCTGAGGACAGGAACCGGACCAAACACTGAGAAGAACCGAGGCCGGTGGAGAGCTGGCGCCGCTCCCACCTCTTTGCCAGTTGGTCTCTGTTGCTATCTGCTTACTTCTCTCCACTCATTGGCTGATTCCTTTCCTCTCCTCTCTGTCTCACAGCTTCTCCCTCCTCAGAGGTCCTGTGCTCTCACAACTTTTGTTTACACATGACTTCTATGGTTACAACTCAACTCCATGGTTCCTCCCTCTAAGCCACCTGGCAGTTCTCACTCTGTACTAACAGATGCCCCAACCATCCCGATTCACAGGCACGACACAGGGAATCTGATGGACCCTGCTCATTTGTCCTGCCCAGCCTTGCCAGACATTATAGAATCTTTTGTGGTCTGTACCTGTCGGGGTCACAAGGCCATCATAGGCCCGAGGGAGGGACAGGCCCCTGGACTTACCGACATGCTTCTTACCAGTTGGGGGTGGGGGTTGGAGGTTGTTCATGGCTTCTGGAAAACTGTACTGCTCAGACAAGTTTACCTGAGTGAAACTCAGCAACCCCCCTCTCATACCATAGACCTTTCTCCTGGCCCTTCCTCTTGCCCTCACCTGGGTGAAGGCCTCCCGCCTCGGATCCCCTCACCTCTGAAACTTTTCCTGGTCTCTGTTTGTCTCCTGGCAGCCTGGATGTTGTCCCACCCAGACCTCTGCAGCGCCCAGCACGCACCACCCTGCCCCCTCCCCCAGCAAACCTTCCCACACTGAAAGCTCCAAACCCCAGTTCTGCCCTCCCTCTCAGCAGAACTCCTGTCAAGGTCCACGTCATTGGGAAGGAAGCAGGGAATAACTGTAAGTAGCTACCGTTCATTGAGCACCTCCAAGTGCCGGGCCTTCCCGATCCGCCTTCCCATGGAGCTTTGTCCAGATGAAAGAACTGAGGATTGGCATGATAAAGAGAAGTGGACCCAGCTCTAACTCCCAACTGTAGCTCAAGAGCAAAGCTGTTGGTGTGAGCTCTATCATTATTTCTCCCTTCCAAGTAGAGTTTCCACAGGTCACATCGATATTTTCCTCTTCTCTCTAGCTTTACAAGATGAGTTTGCTAACACCTAATTTGTGTTGACCACTAACAGCTAACTTTTTTTTTTCTAATAGCTAACTTTTATCAAGCACTTAATATGTGCTATGTACTGTTCTAAGCTCTTTAAATGTATCAACTCATTTGATTTTTATAGTAACTCTGGGACAGGCAGTGTTAGTATCCCCATTTTGGAAACAAGGAACTGACCCTTCAAGTCAAGTTAAGTCACTTGACCAAAGCCATGCGATCCCGATGGAGAGAGATTTCAAAGCCAGACCATCTCGCTATAGACCCCAAGCTCTTACTCACGATGCCGTATAGTCTAGTGGCCACAAAGCGGCCCCCGCTCCAGTTTAGGGCCCTGGAGCTCATTTTCTGCCCACTTCCTCCAGGAACTGGTTCCTTGAATTACTGCCTCTCCTCTTTAAGCTCTCTCTCTTCACTGGTTCCTTAGTATTTAACATGTTTGTGACTCTCCCATCTCAAAAATGTCCTACGTCCCATGTTACTCCACAGCTACTACTCTCCCTTCACTCTGACAACACAGCCCGTTTTCTTGTTTTGTTTTCTACATGCTCTCTACTCCCCCCCCCCATCTCACTGGCTTCCACTCCACACTCCACCTTAACTCCATTCTAAGCCCCCCCCTACCTTTCCAGAGGAAAAAAATTGTATGCCCATCAACAGCCTAAAAACACCCGGTCAATAAAACATGAACTTAGCTAGGTAAAGTGTGAAACATGTTACAGCTCTAGCCAGATTTTTAATCAAGTTTGAAAGGACTTGCAAAGACAAACACTGAGTACTTTGGCATAACCCAATTGATGACACTGGAGCCAGGTTTTCTCTTTCCAGCTTGAGCTTTGCTTTTTGCCCACATGCACTCTAATATTATACCCAGCCAATGTGTCATTCAAGTGCAAAGACAACAGCCCAAGTGTCTTTAAAAGCGACATAACTGACACTTGCACGGCTCTGTTTCCCAGGGTACACACAGTTCTTGTTCTTCTTCCCTTATTTAACAGTCAGCCATGGTGGATCGTGGCTTCTCTCTTGGTAGCTATAATTATTATAAAATAGCATCAAAATTCTCCTTTTCTTCTTTGTGGTTTCTCAGTTACCATACCTCCCTAACAGTCTTTATACATTTCTCAGTCTTTCTCTCTTCCTCCTACAATCTTTTGTTTTATTCCCTTCACATCTCTCTCTCTTTCTAATACTGCTACTTTTCTCACCCGGCTTGGGATTTCTGGGAGAGTTTGGATAAGAGTCACTAATGTTCCAGGGTCAGAAAACACCCCTTTCCTGCCCAAAGCCTAGTGCAGAGACAATTCAGGCTCATGGGCAGGGTATAGAGGCCCCACCAATCACTTGGTTACACTGTGCCCTTGAAGGCCACTTTGCCGAGGTTCCCAATGACTGCTGCATGGAGCACTGGCTGCGCGGCTGCATGCTGGCCCCTGCTCCCAGCTCTGAGCTGTCATGGCACTGGCCACTCGGCAGCACCAGAGACCACTTCCTCTTTGAACTCCCTGAAGCAATTCCATTTTTTCTGGATTGACATCACATTGCATCATTCTGATTCCTTATCTATCCTCCTGCTGCTCATCCTCTAAGGGTTTGATTTCTCTGAAGTTCTAACCTCAATCTTCCATTTAGTGTACACCAGTGTTTTTCAACCAGTGGTCCAAGGACAGGTCCACCAGAAATTTCATGCCGCCCCAAGAGAAAATTGAACACCTTGATGTTGTATGAAGATTATAAACCCAATGATCTTAGTCAAATTTGCTTATGCTCAAGGTGATTTCTGCCTTAGCAGTCCCTGAAATAATTTCTTTATTTTCACTGGTCTTTAAGTATAAAAAGGTTGAAAACCACTGGTGTACACAGTCCCTCTAATGACCTAGTCCACTCACACAACTGTGACTACCTGTGTGTCGATGATTTCCGAATCTCTGGCTCCAGGCTGGGTCTTGGCTCCACACCCAGATATTCAACTACCCTCTACTTCAACAAGCCAATACCGAACCCATCCACTGCTCCCAAACCTGCTCCTCCTCCTTACTCCCCTCTTCACCCAGCCTCCCTGGACAGAAGCGTGCACAGCTGCCTGAGTCCTCTCTGTCACTTGCTTTCCACATCCAACCAATAGCAGAAGTAAGATGAATTCCATAGTCCCTCAGGCTCTCTGGAAACTGCTTCCCTTTCTAGGGAGACCACAAAACAAAGAGTAGGGTTAGACAGACCCGGCTTGAAACCCTCCCCTGCCACTGATTGCCTATATGACCTTTGGTGACTCTTAATTCAGCCAGGGCTTAATTTCCTTATCCACAAAATGGGGGAAATAACCACTTTGAAGAGTTGTTGTGAGGATTAGAAGCAATGACGTAAACACCTAGCACCGTGCCTGTCCTACAGTAGCAATAACAGTATTCATCATAATGGTGATAATGGTTATTATTATTTCGGGATTCACTGTTATTGTTCTAATGTAGGACATCATCTTCTCTCTCCTGGACCATTGCATCAGCCTCCTCCTCATTGAACCCCCTGCCTTCATTCTCCATCACTATCCCCCAAACTGCTTTTTAGACAGTAGATGAAGAAATTTTTTTTTTGAAAATGCAAATGTAATCATGACACTTACTTGCCTAAAAATCTTCTCTCCCCCAGTTCATCCAGCATATGCCCCAGCCATACTCTCAGGGCTCTAAACACATGGTCACTCACTGCTTTCCACCATATTTTATTCAAGTAACTTCTGCCTCTGCCTGAATGTTTCTTTTTCCTCCATTTCCTCATACCCAACCTGGAATATCCTACCCTTCATGCCTGCCTCCATGGGATGTTGTTTACTAGGAGTTGGCTGCCAGCTCCGTGAGTGGAGGGGGCAGGTTGGCTGGCTCTGCTCTGTGGCCCCTGACTGGCTGCACGGGGCTCTGCACAGAGAAAGGTCGCACAGAATGTCTTCAGACACTCGCCCATGGTGAGCAGCAGAGCCAAGGTTTGAACTCAGGTCCCTTCTCTTCCTGCCCAGACTCCGTTCTCCCAGCAGAGAGCAGGAGCCCAGGGATGGAGGACCTCTCCATATGAGGGCAGCAGGCGATCTGAGGACATCACATGCCTCATCTCAGTGCACTGTCTGATGAATGAGGGAAGGATAAAATTATCCACTGTCCACGTCCTGTATCTTCCCGTCCGACATGGACGAGAGATAAAAAATGAACGACACAAAATCCAATCTTCCTTGTTGCGAAGGCTGGCAGGGTGCAGTGTGGGCGGGGCCGCTCACGGTGCAGCACATTTCATATTTATTGGCTCGTAATTGAAGGCAGCCTGGAGATGTCCCAGCACTGGCCCCAGCAAGACAGATGGGGCACAATGACTGTGAGGGAGGGAGTCAGGATACAGACTGCCCAGGACTGCAGACACAGAGTGGAGGCTAGGGAAAGGAAGGCAGTAAGCAGGCTGCTGCACTGGCCCCAGGAGTCTGACCCAGACCCAAGGTCCTGCTTCTGCCACCCACTTGTGATGCCCTTGAATCAGACCCTTCCTCTCCAAGGCCATAATTTCAGGCTTCTGGGTTTTGTTTTTGTTTTACCTGGTTATAAGAGAGCTGTATTGAGATTTGGACAAATCTAGGTTATTAATTTGCTGTGTAGCTTTAGGTGAATCTCTTTACCTCTCTGGGCATTGTGCTTTCTCCTTGTAGAGAGGAGAGGATTGTTCTTACTTCCATATGAAGACTGAGGGAGTTGGTTGGCCTATAGGCAGCTAGGTCATGCATTTCAGCGACAGCACTAGAAGGTGCCTATTGGAGGAAGGCAAAGAAATAAGAAATGCTGCCAAATATTAAGAGCCTGCCATGGCTCCCAACTGTGCATGGGAATGGTCCAAATTCCCAGGCTTAGCATTCAAGTCTCTGAAAGCTGCCTGGCTCTATGGCTGTTTGTGCTATTGTGGGGAAAGGGTTTGGGGCTGGGAGCCAGGACACCTGCATCTGAACCGTCTCACCACTACCTTGCTGTATGACTTTGGACAGCGCTGTTTCCGGGTCTCAGTTTCCCCATCTGTAAGATTTCTGCGCAGGATCAGTGAGGCAATTAAGATCCCTAAGAACCAATCAATGACTAAGTTCTGTTGTCTTTCCTTCTAAGTGTCCCCCTAATCCATCGCTTTCCCCTCCAACGATGGCCACGCCTTACCTTGGTACTCCTCTTTCTTACTGGACCAGTACAGTAACCTCTTTGTTGGTCTCATAGCCTCCACCCTCCCCTCTCCACACTCTAGTCAGAGTGACTCTTCTAAAGCATATATCTGACCATGCCACCCCCTTTGCTGTGCCAAACCTTTCCTCAACAAATCCACTGTCCTTGTGTGAGCTCCTTAGAGTGGTATTTAAGCCCCAACATGACCTGGCCCGGACTTGTCTTTCTGCACCTTTCTGGCTGGTCTCCTTGCTTCCCTCTCCCACACCGATGCCCAAGCTGTTCTCCCACACCCCTCCCGGTTCTCTCTTGAGCTCTGATACCCGGCCTGGGCTTTTCCAAAACTGGCCACTAGGAGAGGGTGGAGAGTTTCTCCCCAGGTCCTGCCCTACCTTCCAGGTAACCATTGTCTCAGGGCTGAAGGCACAGCTTTGGATGAAAGACTATTTTATGCAGGCCTAATGTGACAGTTGCATCAAGTGACACCATTCAGGAGCTTTTCCAACTCTGAGGTTATTCGTTTCCTAGATGTAATTTCATTGGAAGAATATGGCCAAAATGGAACCTCATCAGTCTAACAGCTGAAGCAGCCTATTCAAGATGCAAAATTGAATGTTACCTACATAACATGTCTGTCTGTGATGTCATAACCCTGTATTCACTCTACAAATAATGAGAGCACTGCGGGCTAGACGCAGTGCCAGGCTTGGGGGGGAGGTCCACAGTCCATGCTTCCATTTCTTTTTAGTTTTTATAATTTTATTTTCACATTTCATTCTTTAACTCATTTAGGGCTTATTTGGGCATCTAATATAAGGAGAAGTGCTAAATTCATTCCCCACCACCACAATTGAATTGAGTACGTGTGAATTGTAATCTAATTAATTTTCCAGAGTGATTCTGCAGAATACTTGTCCCATAAGATGCTTAGGGGTCAAAAGATCTGTAGTCAACAAAGTTTAGGAACCGTTCCATCTCATAACTTTGTTAGAGATTCAGAAGAGATGTGTACATAGCAAAGGCTCTGAGGAGTTCTACAGTAAGTAAACCCTTCTGTCTTGTTTCCTAATTTTATTTGACTTCAGAACCCACCTTTAAATAACAGCTGTGAACACAATGCAGACATCCACTTTGGAGTCAAGACCATAGTAGGGAAGAACCGAGACTGGGGCCTCATCTGCCTCAGATCCTGCTTGTACTACCTTGTGGATCTGGGGTGTGCCTGGGGTGAATGATATGCAAACGGCCAGTTGTGCTCCAGGGCCCACAGTGCTATGAGCTTGGCCAGGAGCCAGAAACAACGGGTACCCCAGGGCAGACAAGGTGGCCTGCCTGGCACTGGACTAACACTTCAGAGAGGAGTGTTTGCTCTGGGCCTTGAAGGCTGAGCAGAAATAGCTCTTGTGACAGAAGAGCTCCAGTGGTGACACCCTGCCAGGGCAGTGGCACAGACCATGCCTTCAGAACCAGGGGATGGAGAGAGAGTTGTGTGAACGGGGATGCCCAGAGTAGATGCCCTTAGGGAAGCCAGGTGAGAACACACACGCCTATGACCTGGGACAGAGGTGGGTGTTGGCATGCAGCCAGAACAGGTGCTGGGCAGGGTACCTAGCATTCACTTTCCGAGTTCTGGGTCTGCCTTGAGGCAGGTGCTCCTGGGGCCTCATTATGACAGTTGGCACAGACCGCACATGAGAGCCTCCCAAGGCCTCCCTTCCCTTGGGGAGTCTGCAAAGCTCCTTTCCTGTCTGGAACACACAACTGGAGAGTTGGGAGTGGAGTGAGAGGAGAACGTGGGGACCCAGATTCCCAGGGATTAATTAAGGCCCTTCAATGAGATCTGTTTCCCCTCTGGAGACCAATTAGGGTTTCTGGAAACTTGGGTGGTGAGGAGAGCAGAGGTAGGTATGTGAGTATGTGTGGGCCCATCTTCACTCTGCTGGGCTGGGTCCCTCTGCGGGGACAGTAGCCTCCAGGGCCCCCTGTCCACTTACAGGAAAAGTACAAGTGCAAGATAATCATGGAGCTGTTTCATCATCTAAGAAAGGAACTTCAGTGCTGCACTATATGAAGTTCACTGTCCTCACCGCAGAAATCAGCCTGCCCTTTGTAATACTGTACTGTGATGGGCACTCACCAGGGGCCGAGCCCTAGGCTAGTCCTGTATGTTCTTGATCCCCAGCAATGCACCGGGGTCCAGTTTTTCCATATCCTCACTAATCCTTGTTCTCTGCTTTTGATACTAGTCATCCTAACGGGTATGAAGGGGTATTTCATTGTGGTTTGATATGCATTTCCTTAATAATTAGTGATTTTTGAGCATCGTATCATGCATTTATTGCCCTTTTGTGTATTTTCTTTGGAGAAATATGTATTTGAGTCTTTTACCCATTTTTAAATTGGGTATTTGATTTAGTTGTTGAGTTCTTTATATACTCTGGGAATTAATCCCTTATCAGATATTTCCTCCCATTCCATGGGTTGTCTTTTTGCTCCCTTGATAGTATCCTATGATGAAGAAAATATTTTCATTTTGATCAAGCCCAATTCATCTTTTTTTTTTTTTTGGCTGCCTGTGCTTTTGTTATCATACCACAAAATCATTGCCAAATCCCATGCCATGAAGCTTTTCTCTTATGTTTTCTTCTAAGAGTTTTACACTCTTAGTTTTTATGTCTAGGCCTTTCGCATAGGCAGTTTTTAATCTTAGTTCACTTAATGAACATCTATGAAGCACCTTCTAAGTGATGGATCCTGGGCTTGAGGATACAATGAGGAATACAGGCTTTAAGTCAGGCATGTTTCACGTGACAGATTTGAGGCTCAGAGCAATGAAGTAAACTGTCCAAGGCCACATCGGAGGCGGATTTAACAGCGGGCGCACTGGGCACACACCCTGGGCCCTGACTTCTGAAGGGCCCTGCAGAACCACAACTTTACACTTTTTTTTCTAATGTAAGGGGCCCAATATTTTCTTCTGTGCCCAGGGCCTCAACTGCCCTTAATCCACCTCTGAGCCACATAGTTAATAAGTGGGAGAATTATGACTCCACTCTAGGTCTTTTTACTCCAAATCTGCTCTCCTGTGCCATGTCCCTCCCCTGTTTGCATACCTCCTACAGCTCCTGGGTGTCCAAGAACTAAGACCATACTCTTCAAGAAGATACCCCAGGCTCTTTATTGGGCCAGTTCAAATTTCCAGCCTCATCTTCCTGACCCACCATTACGTACCCCTACCTTGGTCCCGTGGCCGGTCCTATGTGCCATGCTTTCTGCTTCTCTCTTTTTTTTCTCAAACACACTCGCATTCAAAGGCCCAGCTGACATCCCACCTGCCCCAGGAAGACTTTCCTAACCCTTTGGCCTTCACACATCTCTTTTCTTCCCTTCCCACAGAATGCAGTCTCCATATTATACTTCTTTGTATGTCATTAAACTCTTTGTAATGTCTGAATCAGCATCAGATTTGGCATCAGAGAAACCTGATCTGGAACTCTCTTTCTGCTACTATGTAAAGTCACATTATCACTCAGAACCTCAGTTTCTTCCTCTGTAAAATGGGGACAGCAATGCCTACCTGCCTGGTTTGTTTAGAGACGTAGAAACAATAGCCTAATAGCCTAAGGCCCCGAACATAGTGCATGGCCTAAGTAAGTGCTCAGTGACATTGGTTTTTGGTTCTCTCTCCTTCCCTCCTCCCTCCTGCATCCATTCCCCCTTCCTGGGTCCTGAGTGAGTCTGTTCTCTTTCACCACAGCATGGGTGTGTTTCCTCCAACAACTGGTTCTCTCACCGTCATGGCTGTGCAACAGAAAATCACCTTGTGCTCTTCCCCTGCCCTGTCTCCCACAATTATTATCCCCTTTCCAGAGAAGGAAATGAGGCCCATAATGGGAAAGTGACTTGCCTGAAGACACACTGTCAGCTCTGTCTGCCACGTATGTATCTGATTGCTTATTTTATTCATAGCACAACATGAACTGTAATTATCTTTTTCATGTGCATCTTGTCAGTGCTCTCACTTGACTATAGAATACCCAAGGACAAGAATTTTTCCTTGTTTCTCTTTCTATTTTCTATCCTCTAGTTTTTCTTTCTAGATGTTTGTTGGATGAAGGAATGTTATCAATTTGATCCAAAAGGAAAGGCAGTGAGGAAAGTAGTTAATTCACAATGTCCCTTGAAGGCAGCCCTTTTAAAAGCATTGAGATCCCCTGACCTATAAGCAACTTTTAGCATCTTAGAGGGCCTGACTTAGAATGGCCCTTAAGGATATCTTGGTCCAAACCCTTCATCTTATATAGAGAGAAGAGATGGGTAAGGACTTAGTGAGGGACACATAACAAGACCGTGACAAAGTGTATTGTAACCCTGGTCTCCTGCTGTCCAACATAATGACAATGTCCAGCACAGCAGTTGAGTAAAACGTGGGATCTATTGGTTTACTTAACCAGGAGGTCCAAGCGCATGGTTTGGCCGATCCAAGGATTCAAGTGAAAACTTTGCTCTCTTTCCTCCATCTTTCATAGAATCTGCTATCTGTTCTTCCTGTGAGGTTAAGAGGAGGGGTACTGCCTGACCTGTGGTGGCACAGTGGGTAGAGCATCGACCTGGAACACTGAGGTCACCAGTTCAAAACCCTGTGCTTGCCTAGTCAAGGCACATATGGGAGTTGATGCTTCCTGTTCCTCCCCCCTCCTCTCTCTCTCTTTCTTCCTCCTCTCTAAAAATGAATAAATAAAGTTTCAAAAAAAATTGTTAAGAGGAGGGGCACTTAATGAGCAGAGACTGCTAAGTGGAGATGAAATGGATCTCATCCAGGAGACCCAGGCTGTGGCTCCAGTTTTTCTTTCATTTACTCTGAGTTTTTGGGAAATACATGCTCTCTTCAACATGGCATCTGATGAGATGATAGTTCAGAGAGTGGGAGGCAACTAATGCTGAATGATACCACATGTCAAGGACCAAGTTATTTACTAAGCTACTGCTATGTGCCAAGCCCTTTGAGAAGTGCTGGGCCCACAGAGATAAAAAATAGCCAACCCAGTATCGATTCTCACATAGCTTGGCATCTAATGAAAAATACACAGAAGCAATAACAAGGTAATTATAATTCAGTGTGATAAAGGCTATGACTGGGAACCCTTATACTAGCTAGAAACTGATGTTTTTCTAATATAGCAACTAGGACAAAATTTTAATGCTTTTTACAATAGTAACACAAATGACGTTATACTGTCTAAAATGACTACCATGTTTGTAGAAAAAATTAAAAATTTAAATGAAAGATATAAAAGAAGATTTGAATATATCAGGAGCTATAACAAACAAGTAGGAGGTATAGCATAATGCAATCTCAAAAATTTATTGCTAAGTTTTGTTTTGGTTTGTTTTTAATTAAGTTAGAGGCAGAGAGGCAGAGAGGCAGAGAGACAGACTACAACATGCCCCAACCAGGATCTACCTGGCAAGCCCCCTACTGGGGGATGCTCTGCCCATTGGGAGCTGTTTCTCCATTTCTCTGCAACCCAGCTATTTTAGCGCCTGAGGCGAGGTCATGGAGCCATCCTCAGTGCCCAGGGCCAAACTTGCTCAAACCCATTCAGGTGGGGGAGAGAGAGAGAGAGAGAGAGAGAGAAAGAAAAGGAGGAGGGGGCAGGGAAGAGAAGCAGATGTCCGCTTCTTCTGTGTGCCCTGACTGGGAATCGAACCTGGGATTTCCACATGCTGGGCCAATGTTCTACTACTGAGCCAACCGGTCAGGGCCTTTTATTGCTAAGTTTTTGAGGGAGCTTGCCAACCTATTCCAAAGTTTCTTCTTTTTTTTTTAAGATTTTTTATTTATTGATTTTATAGAGAGAGGAGAAGGAAGGGAATAAGAACTACCAATTCATAGCTGCTTCACTTTAGTTGTTCATTGCTTGCTTGATGTAAGTGCCTTGAACCAGCAAGCCCAGGGTTTCAAACTAGCGACCTCAGTATTCCAGGTCGACACTTTATCCACTACACTACCACAGGCCAAGCCCAAAATTTCACTGGAGAAATAAAGACAAACAAACAGGTAAGTCAGTCTCTCTATCTATTTATCTATCGATCTATCTATCTCTATCTATAGTGAAAAGAGGTGTCCTGAATCAGATACGTAAAAAGACATACTGCGAAGCTATCATAATAAAATAATATGATGCTGGCATATCCAAAGGTAAATAGATAATATAACTAAATAAATAGCTCAAAGTAGACAAGATATATAGAAATTTGAAATTAATAAAGATAGCAATATAAAAAATGAGGAAAAACATAGTTTTCAGATAGATTTGAGGAAAAATACCTTTCACCATGAAGAAAAATTAAATGTAGTTCCTACCCTACATGTTAAACAGGGAGAAACTCCACATGGATTCAAGACATAAATGTGAAAAATCAAACTAGGAAGCTAATGAAAGAAAATGTTGGGGAAAACCTTGGTGAAATAATAAGAAAAGGCTAGAAACTCATATAACAAAAGGTAAAAAAAATGGTAATTTGAGTATATCAAAATAAAGAATTTATGCTATGTGAAGGATAGATCACAAATTTGAAAATATATTTGCAGTATTTAAAGTTGCCAAGGAACTTGCCTGACCTGTAGTGGTGCAGTGGATTGAGCTTCGGCCCAGGATGCTAAGGGCCCTGGTTCAATACCTGGAAGTTGTGGGCTAGAGCATGGGCTCATCTGCTTGAGCACGGGCTCACCAGCTTCAGTGCAGGGTTGTTTGAGTGTAGGATCAGAGACCTGATCCCAAGATCACTGGATTGAGCCCAAAGTTGCTAGCTCGAACAAGGGGTCACTGGCTCAGTTGGAACTCCCACCCCCATCCCGTCAAGGCACATATGAGAAAGCAATCAATGAACCACTAAAGTGAAGCAACTACAAGTTGATGCTTCTCATCTCTTTCTTCCCCACCTCTCTCTCCTTTCCTGTCTCTCTGTCTCTAAAAAAAAAAAAAAAAAAAAAAAATTGCCAAGGAACAAACAAAGAGAAGCCCTGAAAGCAATAAGATAATACAGGAAATCCAAAGAAAATGAGCAAATGTTCTCAACAAGCGATTCACATTAGGGTAAATGCTAATTGCTAACAAATATTTACAGAGATGATACATTAGTAATTAGATAGATGCAGATTAAACAAAATGAGGTACCACTCTAGCCTGATAAGGAAGGCAAAAAATTAGAAAGTTGAGTAATACCAAATGTTAGTGAGTATGTGGGGAGATGGGAACTTCGTAGTCCACTACTGCTGGGAGTGTAAATGATACAACTATTTTAGGAAGCAATATTGAAGTACAGTCAAATTTCATTAGTTGTGGTAGTTTACTTTCTATAAAGTAGGTGTGAGCACTGAATTGGGAATACTGAACCATTCTTCTATCAGAAATAGAAACTAACAGGGTTAGTTTCTTGTGAGCCCGTGGTCGCAACATCTTCATCAACTGATCCGATACAGACCCTTGTTTTATGTGTGTTTACAGTTAAAAGCACCTTATTTGCCTGGTATGTGGTGGTGCAGTAGGTAGGATTTTGACCTGGAAAGCCGAAGTCACTGGTTCGAAACCCTGGGCTTGCCTGGTCAAGGCACCTACAACAGCAGTCAATGAACAACAAAAGTAAAGCAATTATGAGTTGATAGTTCCCCCCTACACCCCTCTGAAAAACAAAAAAATAGGAAAATATTTTAAAAATCAGTTTAAAAGCACCTTATCTAATATATATTGTTGATTCATTATCACTGAACTCAGCCACCAGCACCGTAACTCATGTTGTGATGAAGCTTATCTGACACACGCATTTCCCCCATAAGGCACATTGCACACTTTTTGCGCTTAGGAGTCCCAGACAGCACTTCAGCACTGTGCACAGGTACCATTCAAACAGCAAAATTACCCCATACTCCAAAACACAAATATGCAAAATAAAACCCACAACACCCCCCCTCATATAGCACTGACTAGACCGTGAAAAGGACACTGTATGCTGTATAGCTGAAACAAGAAAGCCTAGACCGTGAAAAGGACACTGTATGCTGTATAGCTGAAACAAGAAAGCCTAGACCGTGAAAAGGACACTGTATGCTGTATAGCTGAAACAAGAAAGCCTAGACCGTGAAAAGGACACTGTATGCTGTATAGCTGAAACAAGAAAGCCTAGACCGTGAAAAGGACACTGTATGCTGTATAGCTGAAACAAGAAAGCAGAGTGTTGTCTTGTTAGACCTCAACTGAGAGAATGTGTGGGTGACTCAGATATTCTGCTGCTCTGGGCATGCCTGTGAGTGACTCAGAGAGTGCCACGAAAATTGATGTTGGGGTTAATGAGTAAGCGATTTTGCAAATACAGAATCTGCAAATAATGAAGAGAGACTATATTTAGCTAAAGTTTGTGCACACCAGATGACTAACCTGACTCCTTGTTATATATTCCAGGGGAAATCCTCTATGGGCCCATAAAAGGACAGACACAGGGACATTATGAAGACATTGTGGTAGCAAAGACTTGGAAGTAATTTAGGTGTCCTCCCCTAGGAGAAAAGTAAGATGTGATGAAATCGTGCTATAGAATATTATACGTTGATTGGAACCAATGAAACCAGATGTACAAATAACAACATAGACCTAAAACATAGAATTGAAAGCAAATGTAAGAAATAAACTGAGATGTGTAACATAATTCTTTTTATATAAACTAAAAGTGTACATACCTGCACAAAACCACATTACATATTTCACAAAGATATTCTTATATTTACGGATATACATCCAGCACATCAGAATGGATGCTTAAGTGGGGACAGGGGAAAAGGATGGGAACTGGGGTGTTGGAGGTAAAGAGGAAGATGAATTAGACAAGCAAGGAGCATGCACGGACCAATGGTTATAATGTGCTCAGAGCTCCCTTCGCCTAAGGTCCAAAAAGAAAAATGTGCCATGGTGGGGAAAGTACAGAGTGCTGAGGAAAGCATAGAATGGTATCCACCACACATTTCAGGGTGAGGTGCCAGGGCAGGCTCCCTTTGGGAAGATGAGGTGTCAGGAGCAGCCTGAGTAAGATTTCAGCTGACACAGACAGAAAGGAAGAGGGCTTTGGGAAGAGAGAAGAGTGAGTTATTGGTGAGAATGAAGACCTGGTGTGTTTGAGAAACCCAAGTTCAGAATTGCCATGAGGGAGGCAATGGTGAGATTTGAGGTCAAAGATCATTTCAGGCCAGATCAGAGAAAGCCTTCAAGTTATGCTGAGGGTGTTGCAGTAACCAGAGGTGTACATGAGAGCCCATTTTGCCCACTTATGGAGTGGAGGGTGGGCCCACAGGGAGAGGGACCGGCGAGGAGACTGCTGTGCCCATTCAGGAGAGAGAAGGTGGTAATATCTGCCCCAGAGTGGACTGGGTGGGGATGGAGAGGAGTGGATGCAGTCTCGAGATGTTTGGGAGATGAAATTACTTGCTCTCACTCAAATCTTCTCAACAATCACCTGATACAGATAGGGAAAAGACTCTCTAAGGGTTCCAGGTGTCAAATGCCTGCCCTCCCACCCACTAATTTTTTTAGCTCCACTAATTTTTGTACCCATGTTAAACCATGTGATTGAACCACATACATCTCTGGCCACAGCTTTCTGATCCAGAGGTGGGCATCTCGCTAAAGGGCAGCCAGGCCCGTGGCTACTCAGAGACCTGTGATCTATGGCCTGGTGAAACTATTTTTTAAAATATTTTTTTTTATTGTGGTGAAATATGCATAATGTAAAATTTACCATTTTAGCTATTTTAGATGTAATATACAGTGGCATTCAGTCCATTTATGACCACTGTCCATTTCCAGGATTGTTTCATCATTCCAACAGAAACTCAGTGTATGTAAAACAATAGCCGTCCCTTCCCCTCTCCACCTCTGCTCCTGGTAACTGTTGTTTTCTTTTCTGTCTTTGTGATTTGACTATTTCACATACTTCATATAAATGGAATTATATAATATTTGTCTTTTAGTGTCTGGCTTATTTTACTTAGCATAATGTCTTCGACGTTTATCCATGCTGTAGCATGTACGTATCAGAATATTATTCATTTTTAAGGCAACATGGATTGACCTGGTAGTAGTGTCAGACTTTATCCCTGAAGGGGGTTTCTAAGTTGCTGTTCTAGCAGTAAGAGGAAGACTGATTAACATCTATATGTCAACAGTCTTGGGGATGTTCAGAGCACTTGGAAGAAGAGATACAAAGGAAAAGATTGACTTCTTATGGATCAAAGACCTGGAGTCTTTGAGAATCAAAATAGATTGAATTAATGAAAATGTGACCACAATTATATTCACAATCTTGTGAAATGGGATTCACAGCTTAACAATTAAATAGAAAATTCTCATCCATTTTGTCTGTGAATTAAGGAAAGAAAATTATTATTTTAGAAATATTTTATTTATTGATTTTTTAGAGAGAGAGGAGTGAGAGAGAGAGACAGAGAGAGAGAGAAGGGGGAGGAGCAGGAAGCATCAACTCCCATATGTGCCTTGACCAGGCAAGCTTGAGGTTTCGAACCGGCGACCTCAGTGTTCCAGGTCGACGCTTTATCCACTGCGCCACCACAGGTCAGGCGAAATTATTATTTTATTACAATAGAGGAATACTTAAAATTGTATTTTGAGAATTATTGCTCTATCTAGCTGCTCGAATTGTCCAATTTCCCTCTATTTTTATTGACATTTGTGAGTGGATCAGGTTACATGATGGATCAGAATTTCCCAGCATTCTTTGGGTTCTGGGGACATGTCATTTTGGTGATGGCTGCCTTGACATTCTTATTCCTCAGCATGTAGATGAGAGGGTTGAGGATAGGAGTGAGAATAGCATATACCACATTGCCCATGACATAAAAATCCAGGGGCAGGTCAGCCCTGTAGGCCACGTAGGATATGACAATGGATGAGTAGTAGGTGCCAACCACCAGAAGGTGGGAGCTGCAGGTGGAGAAGGCTTTTGAGCATCCTTCTCGGGAGCTGATGTGAAGCACTGAGGCCAGGATGCGGGCATAGGAGAGAAGCACCAGGAGAAGGGGCAGGAAGGATACCACCATGGCGATGCAGAAGCCCATGAAGGTCTGGGGTGTGGTATCAGAGCAGGAGGCCTGGACCACAGCCAGGTGGTCGCAGAAGCAGTGGTGGATGTGAGCAATATTGTCAAAAGCCATGTGGGCCTGACCTGTGGTGGCGCAGTGGGATAAAGCGTCGACCTGGAACACTGAGGTTGCCTGTTCGAAACCCTGGGCTTGCCTGGTCAAGGCACATATGGGAGTTGATGCTTCCTGCTCCTCCCCCTTCTCTCTCTCTCCCCTCTCTCTAAAAATCAATTTAAAAAAAATCAAAAAAAAAAAAAAAAAAAAAGCCATGTGGGATGTCTGTACCACTGCTGGGATGGGCAGGAGAAGGGCAGTGAGCCAGGCGCTGGCTGCCAGAGCAGCATTGTCTGTGGGATCATGAGGACGGGGTAGTGCAGTGGGCGGCAGATAGCCACATAACGGTCATAGGCCATGACCACCAGGATGAAGGCTTCAGAGCAAGAGAAACTGAAAGAGATACATCTGCAGGAAACAGGCAGGAAAGCTGAGGAAATGGTCCCCAAGTAAGAGTAGGGACAGCATCTTGGGGACAGTAGAAGTGGTGAGAAGGATGTCCAAGGCAGAGAGGTTGATCAGGAAGAAGTACACGGGCTTGTGGAGGCTGGGCTCTGTGACCACAGCCACCAGGATTAGGGTGTTACCTGCAAGGATGAGCAGATAAACGAGGAGAAAGACAAAGAAGATAGGCAGAAAGAGAGATTTTGGCAGAGAGGGGATGCCCATCAGGTAGAAGATGATTGAGGCCTCCTCTGATCCATTACAGGCTATAGTCTGCATAGTGGATTAAACTGGATGCCAGGAGGTGGGAAGTAAAAACAGCAGAACCAGACACGTCTGGAAACCAGAATAGTCAGTGATTCTGGAATGAGAATTAAATAACGATCACTGTATAGTTGAGGTAACCACAATGACTTTAAAAGAAAGATGACGGGCCCTGTTTTCATCCCATTTCAGAATCCCCTCTTTCCTTTTTTAATCAAGTATGGAAAAAGTACCTATGATATGCAAAACCAGGTGTTATATGCTGGTATGTAGTAGACAGTTAACAAGTCAGAGAAGATCTCCAATCTCATGGCTCTGAAAGTCTAGTCATTAGAGAAAGACATTAAGCAATAAATTGCATAATTACTTAATTGCAGTTGTGTTGTCTTATGGAAGAACTTCGCTGGCCCTCTTTTCCATGTCACTTTTGATCCTTTGAGGGATGTCAGATCTCTTAAACCAGGCCTCTCAACTCTTTTCTCTTTTGGCATTGGCTTTAATTTTTTTAAAAGTGACATCTTTGTCACAATGTTGCTAGGGAAAGTTGATTTCTCCAAAGTTTACAATAACATGTTGTCTTCCCACCATAATTATTAACCAGGCAATGGGTCCTCTCTCTCTTGTTGGCGTGGTGCTGTGGTTTCGCCTGTCTCCATCTAAGTTGAGTACTCTGTATCCTGTCTTTGGGTGTAGGGCTCATTGTCAAGTTACAGTAAAGGGAGTGACGCTGAAAATGCTTTTGGTGGGAAGAGTCCCTCCTGACTGGAGTCTGAACTGATAATGGATTGTCCCACAGTTGGGTAGCAATAGAGAATCCAAGAATATGTCTGTGTCACTCCATTGAACTCGCCTCCCTGCTGGCTGCTGCCACTCAGCAGGTGTGCCTGTCTAACTGTTGGGTGCCCACTACTGAGCAAGCTTCTCTAGTCCCTGGTCAGAAGTTATCATGTGAATTGGGAAGGCTAGGGAGGTGAGGTTGATAGACGGGAACTAGAGATCTGCTTGCAGTCACTGCTCAAAGCCAAAGCACTCTTCCCAGAGAAATAAGAAGGGAACATTTGCAACCCACAGACCTGGGGGATTTGAGCTAAGGAAAGTATTGATTCAACTTCCACTTTAGACTTGTCCCTCAGACCAAGCCACACCCTCCCCCCCCCCAGCTACCCACCAGCTAGTTCATATTGATATTGGTATGACTATATCATTGGTCCTGATGATTCAATGAACAGTGTTCCTCTGATTTTCCTAGAGTCACCTCTGACTTCTTTCTTTTCACACAATTCTTTTTTTTTTTAGTGAAAAGGGGGGAGGTAGTGATACAGACTCCCACATGTACCCTGACCAGGAACCATCTAGTAACCCCATTTGGGACCAATGCTCAAACCAATGAAGCCACTGGGTGCAGGTGGAAAAGAGGGAGAGAAAAGAGGGAGAAAAGCAGATGGTCACTTCTCCTGTGTGCCCTGACCAGGGGATTGAACCTGAGACTTTTACACACTGGGCTGATGCTCCATCCACTGATCCAACCAGCCAGGACCCACAACAACTCATGCATAAAACTACCAATGTAAAAACTGGAGCCTGACCAGGCGGTGGCGCAGTGGATAGAGCGTCAGACTGGGATGCGGAAGACCCAGGTTCGAGACCCCGAGGTCGCCAGCTTGAGCGTGGGCTCATCTGGTTTGAGCAAAAATTCACCAGTTTGGACCCAAGGTCACTGGCTCAAGCAAGGGGTTACTCGGTCTGCTGAAGGCCCATGGTCAAGGCACATATGAGAAAGCAATCAATGAACAACTAAGGTGTCTCAATGCGCAATGAAAAACTAATGATTGATACTTCTCATCTCTCCGTTCCTGTCTGTCTGTCCCTGTCTATCCCTCACTCTGACTCTCTCTCTGTCTCTGTAAAAAAAAAAAAAAAAAACAAACAAAACAAAAAACTGGAAAACAAATTTAAAAAAATTTTTTTCAAGACCAACCAATTTTCCCCCTGAAGTCCAGAGACTGCACAGGGACTTTCCCAGGTGCCACAGGCATTGGTTGTAGAGTCACCACCTGGACTCAGGTCTTTGATTCTCAGGACAGGACTCTCTCATCTATGCCGTGTTTCCTGGAGAATCCAGAAGTTCAGGTTCACAGGTGAGATAATGGTAGGACCAAGGCTTTCTATTTCCCTTCCTGTTTTTCTTTTTTAATTGATGACATGAGACAAATTTTTATTTCAGATTTAATCTGATTCTGTATATGGCAAGTACTAAATTGAGGGTTGGTACTTGGCAATGCAAATCCACTTGAAATAATGATTCAGATCAGCCCCCAGGACCTAGCAAAAGAGTGAACCTGCTTTGTCCCAAATGGAGAGGGTTATCCCTTAGTTAATCAAACCCCATCCAACACGTCAGTCACCAGGCTTTACTCACACCCAAAGGGATGCAAGGTGCACTGCCCTGTACCTTTCTGCTCTCAGAGAAGCAGTCACGGCTGATGGCCCCAGGTGAACGCAGAAACAGGACCAAAGCCAGAGGGGTCCTCAGGGGCCATCAACCTAGCTGCCCCTCTCCTGCCTCCTCTGTCCCACTGCTTTGCAGGTGGAGGTAGGGATGCTGAGACCCGGGTGGAGAGCTGACACATGCTTTTCACTGCCAGGCGGTGCTGACTGTCCAACAGGCAGACTGGCATGTGTGGGTCACCAAAAGGCAGGGGGCACCAGCAATACTCCCTGAAAGAATTTCACGTTTGATATTTCAAAACACTATTCTTCTTTTATTTTGAATAACATCCTTCAGTTGAGTGACGCAGCCCTGTGCTTAGGGCTGAAAGGGTGCTGTTTCTCAGGGCTCAAAGCCTGCACGCACCAGCAGATTCTCCCTGTCAGGACTGTCCGTGAGCCAGGTCCAGTGCTGGTGGGCACAGAGGGGAACACATAGCCAATCTCCAGAATGAACGCCTTACATACTTTACATACATCATCGCTTCTCATCCAGCCCTGTCAGGGAGTGGTTATGCCCCTTCAGCAAATGAGAAACTGGGGATCAGAGGACAGGCTGGTGAGAGGTTGGCAGCTGAGAGTCCTGGATCCTGGACCAGTTCTGCTGCTTGCTGCTGGGACTTTGGGCCCCTGAACCTTTGTTTTTCTCATCTGTTCGGTGAGCTTAGAGGAAAAGCCCACCTAGTGAGCACCGGCTGCCAGCTGGGTTCTTTACATTCAGTATGTCACATGGATCTTAGTGGCTAAGTGTGTGGGATGTGAGTCGCAGAGGACTGGATTGTAATCCCACCTCATACCTTCAACTGTGTGACATGGAGTATGTTCCCCTCTCTGAACACTTTTCCCTCATTATGACCTCCTGGGCTTGTTGGGAATCTTTACTGAGAGAATGCTGGGCAAAACTTGCACAAGAACCTGGAACATGCAAGAGTGCAAAGTTTGCTAGTGTTTCCAATGGTTACACTGTCATCAGTCTTGCTTTCCTGTGGGAAGCCCTTGGCCAAGGTGGCTTGAATACCCAGACCTGCTAGGATACGTGGTCTCAGGTCTCACAGCCCACGTTTGCACAGCCAGCTTGGATCCTGGTTGCCTGCCTCTTGTGCGCATCAGTAAATCTTCTTCATCCCTGGTTTATAGGCTCTGGCCTCCCTGCCCTTGTCTCCCCACCCCAGCTTTCTCTGCCTGTCTCTCGGCACTCTATCCCTAGCCTTTCTCACCTGTTAAACCTGGTCCACACTGGTGTTTCTTGTGGTGTCTCCGTGCAAGGTCTTGTTGAAGGTTGCTATGGCCTATGAAACTCTCAGCAACTCCTTTCAGGGAGATCTCCTGGGTTACTTCCTCAAGGTGGTGCTCCATGGGGCACAGCATCCATCATTCCTCAGGGATCAACTCCCTGGCACCTCCTAGAGCATGTGGGAAAGGAGGAAGGATGTCCCTAGGCGCTGCTGATGAGGAGAGGATCATTAACAGCCCTCGAGGGCTCAGCACTTTACTCCAGTGCTATAGCCTTCATTCTCATTATGAATCTGACTGATATACCTGGGATGGATCACCTTGTCTACCTGACTTTGCTTCTTCTTGATGATTTTGGAGAGCTTTTCTGCCATGAATACTCTTTGGTAAATAGTTACATGGGACACAAATATCTTCATAATTTGTGCCCATTCTGAGAGATCAAGCACCTTAACTCTTCTCCAGATTTTCTCTCTACCAGTCCAGTTTCCTTCCTATTACAGCAAAAACCATCAAGTGTTGCCCATAAACTTGTATAGATTCATATCTCTTTTCATTTCATCTTCTAAACCTATCAGACAAAAAGCCAGACTCATTGCCCAAGATTTTGCCCACTGCCCACTGACAGGATTTATTTTCTTTATTTAAAATTTTAATTTTTTGATTGATTTTAGAGAGAGAGGGAAGGCGAAAGGGAGAGAGAGAGAGATGAGAACATTGATCTGTTCTTGTATGTGCCTCATCCAGGGATTGAACCGATGACCTTTGCGTATGGAGGCAATGCTCTAACAAACGGAGCTATCCAGCCTGAACAAGATTTACCTTCTTTTTTTTTTTTTTTTTTTTTTTACACAGAGACAGAGAGAGAGTCAGAGAGAGGGACAGACAGACAGGAATGTAGAGAGATGAGAAGCATCCACCATCAGTTTTTCGTTGCAACACCTTAGTTGTTCATTGATTGCTTTCTCATATGTGCCTTGACCGCAGGCCTTCAGAAGACCGAGCAACCCCTTGCTCGAGCCAGCGACCCTGGGTCCAAGCTGGTGAGCTTTTGCTCAAACTAGATGAGCCCACGCTAAAGCTGGCAACCTTGGGGTCTCGAACCTGGGTCTTCCGCATCCCAGTCCGATGCTCTATCCACTGCGCCACCGCCTGGTCAGGCAAGATTTACCTTCTTGTTGATTATTCAGGGCTCTCCTGAACAGGGCTGTAATGAGCAGCAGTCTACTTTTGAGTGGTCTCAGTATGTTTTGAAAAACTACTTGTAAATCAGGGCTGAATTTTTTTCTCCCTGGGGGAGTTGATTATAGGACACATCCTGTAAGGCTGCATGTTAGAGTTGATGGAAAGGTGTCAGTGTAGCAAGACTGTGTGTTATGGGAGTCTAAGCCAACTGCTCATGCAATTTACTTGTGCCTTCAGGATCTGCTTGACCTAATATGACATTGCAATTGATGACTGGATGTTTCTGTACATGTCCAATTTTATATATTGTTGTTCAAATTAATAAATACATAAGGAACAGCCTAAGACCCATAGTCATTGAGAATTCCCTGGTTAGGCATTCAGTCTGCACCAGGATCATAAACTATTTCTCAGAAGGATAACAGTTGTCTACAGAAAAATATATGGTCTGACCAGAAGGTAGTGCAATGGATAGAGTGTCAGACTGGGATGCAGATGACCCAGGTTTGAAATGCCAAGGTCACCAGCTTCAGCCTGGGCTCATCTGCTTTGAGCAAGGCTCACCAGCTTGAGCCCAAGGTCACTGGCTTGAGCAAGGGGTCACTTGGTCTGCTAAAGGCCCATGGTCAAGGCACATATGAAAAAGCAATCAATGAACAACTAAGGTGCCACAACAAAGAATTGATGCTTCTCACCTTTCTCCCTTCCTGTCCGTCTGTCCCTATCTGTCCCTCTCTCTGTCTCAAAAAAGAAAAAAAGTATGGGTTCACGCTAAAATTCTAGGACCAGTGCTATGATTCTCCTATTCTAGTGTATGTTACCTCAAAAATTCAGATAGGACTTTAAAGTTTTGGCTATGACAGAATAGCTTGTTTGAACTAACCTTCTTGCTGAAAACAACTACAAAAGCTGGACAAAATATAAAAAATTGTTTGGCCTGACCAGGCAGTGGCACAGTGGATAGCATGTTGGCTTGGGATGCTGAGAACCTAGATTTGAAATCCTGAGGTCACCAGCTTGAGTGCAGGCTCATCAGCTTCAGCATCGGGTTGCCAGCTTGAGCATAGCATTATAGACATGACCCTATGGTCACTGGCTTGAGCTCAAGGTTTCTGGCTTGAGGAAGGGGCCACTGGCTTGGCTGGAGCCCCCTGGTCAAGGCACATATGAGAAAGCAATCAATGAACAACTAAGGTGCCGCAACTACAAATTGATGCTTCTTATCTCTCTCCCATCCTGTCTGTCTGTCTCTGTCTATCCCTCTTTGTCTCTCACTAAAAAGTAAGTAAGTAAGTAAGTAAGTAAATAAATAAATAAAACAATTGTTTGAAGGCTTCAGAGAGCAACCAATGGCAGGTCCTGAAGAGCTGCAGTCCTTGGGAGAAGAAAGGCTTGAGAGGTGAGTTCCACATGACTCCAGCTTTTTACCTGAGGGCATTTCCCAATTTGCAGGACTGGGAAACAAAGCTGAATTAGGAAAGAGAAGGCTTCCTACGCTGAGGAGATCTAGTGTTGAAATGTGGGTAACCAAAGGCACGGACACTGAGGAGCAAAATCCTGGAGAGAAGGATACTGCAGAGCAAGAATATCACAGTCTGTGTACAAATTCCCTCCAGGTCTTGACCATCTTCTATGTTGTACATGGATAGGGAAAAACTTGGAGAATCTAGAAGAAAACAATAGCCAGGAGGCTGCAGAGCTGCAGAAAGATGTGAGTAGCCACATGATTTTGGAGAGTCAGAAGGTAGAATCCATGTCCTGTCTCAATAGATGGACCTCAATATGTCCCCCAGGACTTCAGTTGAGACCCTGAAAATACCAGGCTGTAGGAGTAGTGGCTAAACTTTAAATATAAGGACCAAATTAGAGTAGATGAGGCATAGCACAGTCTACAACCAAGCCACAGCAAGGATAGGCCATTGGTATTCAGTTTGCTAGAAGAATATAACCCTTTTTGGAAGATGATAAATCATTTAGACCTGTAAAATTTTGTCATCTTCAATGTCCAGTACCCAATCAAAAAGTGTGAGGCATGGTTAAAAAGCTCGATAAGACCAAATGAGAAAAAAACAGTAGAAACAGAGACCCAGATGATTCAGATATCACAATTAGCAATAGTCTCCCTCCTCCAAACAAAGAAAAAGACAAAATATAAGAAATGAGGGCCTGACAAAGTGGTGGCGCAGTGGATAGAGTTTCGGACCGGGATGCGGAGGACCCACGTTTGAGACTCCGAGGTCGCCAGCTTGAGCGCGGGCTCATCTGGCTTGATCAAAAAAGTTCACTAGCTTGGACCCAAGGTCGCTGGCTCAAGAAGGGGTTACTCAGTCTACTGAAGACCTGTGGTCAAGGCACATATGAGAAAGCAATCAATGAACAACTAAAGTGTCGCAACGATAAACTGATGATTGATGTTTTTCATCTCTCTTTGTTCCTGTCTGTCTGTCCCTATCTATCCCTCTCTCTGACTCTCTCTCTGTCCCTGTAAAAAAAAAAGAAAAAGAAAAAAAAAAAAGAAATGAGGGATTACAAGAGAGATTTGGAATCTATAAAAAGGAATAAATGAACATTTCAGAACTGAAAAATATAGTATGTGACATAAAAACGTTTTGGTTAGATATAAATAGGAAAGGATAAGAAAAGGAAGGCAGGGTAATAGAAAATAACCAAAGTGAATCACAGAGGAAAAAATAAAGAGAAAAATAAAAAGAACACAAATGATTGCGGTACCTGTTCAATAGATCTAACATGCATGCAAAAGTCCCAGAAGTAGAAGAGAAAAACAATAATGCAGAAACAATTTATACTGAGATAATGTTGAGAAATCTTCAAAACTGGCAGCAAATCAGCCTACAGATTTAAGCTCAGCAAATCCCAAGCCAAAATACAAAAACTCACAAAGGAACTGCATTGCATCATAGTCAAACTTTTGAAAACCAGTTAAAGGGAAAAACTAAAAAAGTAACCAGAGAAAGTAAAAGTTTTCTTTTAATGTAGCAACAATAGGACTGAGAGCTGTCTTTTCAATAGAAACTATGGAAACTGACAGACTATGGATGACATTTTAACAGTGCTAAAAGAAAAAATCTCCTAGCCTAGAATTTTATACTCACCAAAATATCCTATAAAAATAGAGTTCATATTAACGTATCTCAGCAAAAATGGGATATAGAGAAGAACATCCTCAGGTTGATAAAGGGCATCTATGAAAAACCCACAGCTAACATATTTAATGGTGTGAAACTGAATGCCTTCTACTGTAAGATCAGGAAATAGATGGCCTATCTGCTCTCAGCACTTTTATTCAATATTGTGCTGAATGTTTGAGCCAGTGCAAAAAGGCAAAAAAAAGAAAAAGAAAGATAAAGCATAAATATTGGAAAGGAATAAATAAAAGTTGTTATATATAAATGACTTGATCATATATGTTAAAAACCCTAAGGAACCTAAAATAGCTAATAGAATTAATAAGTGAGTTTAGCAAGATAATATATAAAATCACTATACAAAATACCTATTTTATTTTTGTATACAAAATATAAACAATTGGAAATTAAAAATATATAAATGTCATTTGTAATGGTATCACAAATATAAAATAATTGGTGATAAATTTAATAAAATAGGCCCTGGCCGGTTGGCTCAGTGGTAGAGCGTCGGCCTGGCGTGCAGGAGTCCCAGGTTCGAATCCCGGCCAGGGCACATAGGAGAGGCTCCCATCTGCTTCTCCACCCCTCCCCCTCTCCTTCCTCTCTGTCTCTCTCTTCCCCTCCCACAGCCGAGGCTCCATTGAAGCAAAAGATGGCCTGGGCGCTGGGGATGGCTCCTTGGCCTCTGCCCCAGGCGCTAGAGTGGCTCTGGTCGCAACAGAGCGACACTCTGGATGGGCAGAGCATCGCCCCCTGGTGGGCGTGCCAGGTGGATCCCAGTCGGGCGCATGCAGGAGTCTGTCTGACTGCCTCCCCGTTTCCAGCTTCAGAAAAAAAAAATACAAAAAAAAAAATTTAATAAAATATATGCAAGACTATAAAACAGTGCTGAAAAAAATTAAAGGAGAATTAAATAAATGGAGAGATAAACCATAATTGTGGACTGAAAGCGTCAACATTGTTGAGAGGTCCAGTATGTCCAAATTACTCTATGGAATCAATGCAATCCTTATCAAATACAAGCAGACACCTTTCTAGACATTGCAGAGTCGATTCTAAATTTATATGGAAATGAAAGGACCTGGGATAGCCAGAACAATTTTGAAAAAGAAAAAGAAATTAGGCAAACATATGTTATATGATTTTTAAGATTCCATATAGAAAAAAGTAAAACTTAATCCTTAGCTCAGACCATGTGAAAATATTAATTCAAAATGTAATGTAAACCTAAATGTTAAAAACTAAAACTATTAAACTTTTAAAAGAAAACACAGAAGATAAATCTTGAAAGCTTGAGGTAGACAAAGATTTCTTAAATAAGACCCTCAAAGCAAACTATGTAAGAGGGAAAAAAGGTGCTGTGTTTCTCCATGTATAAGACGCACCATAATTTTGGGGCCTGAAATTTGAAAAAAAAATTACATAAAGTTATTGAACTCAAGTTTTATTCATCATAAAATTCATACCATTCCTCAACAAGCACAAAAAAGTGGGAAATGCAAGTAAAAAACCTACAATCACTATATAAGATGCACCTAGTTTTTAGACCCCAAATTTTTCAAAAAAGGGTTTATCTTATACATGAGAAAATACAGTAATTAGGCTTTATCAAAATTAAGAACTTCTACTCTTCAAATAACATCATTAAGAAAATGTAAAGGGAAATCAAAACTGGGAGAAAATAGTATTTATACATATACATATATATATATATATACTTGTTTTAAAATATATGAAGAACTCATACAACTCATTAATTTTAAAAAACCCTTGTTTAAAAAAATAGGCAAAATTTGATCAGACACTATGAAAACAAGGTATATGAATGGTCAATGAGTGCATAAAAAGATGGCCAACATTAGTTATCATGGAAATATGAAAAAACCATAATGATCTATGACTACACACTCATTAGAATAGATAGAATTAAAAAGACTGATCATGCAAGTGATGGTGAATATGTGAAGCAACTAGAATGATAATACGGTGCTTGTGGAAATATAATGTTTTGAAAGCAGTGGCAGAGTTACTTTAAAATAAAAGACACCTACTATATGACCCAGAAGTCTCATTCCTTGTTATTTTCCAACAGAAATGAAAGCTTATCTCCACACATATGCATAAAATTGTTCTTGTAAACTTTATTTATAATAGCCTCAAACTGGAAAAAACCCAAATGTCTATCAACCAGTGGATGAATACGTATATCCATACAATAAAATAATTCCTGTAATAAAAAACATGAAGTATTGATACATGCAATGAGATGAGTGACTTTTAAAATCAAAATGAACATTGCCTGACCCTGTGGTGGCTCCGTGGATAAAGCATCGACCTGGAACACTGAGGTCGCTGGTTCAAAATCCTGAGCTTGCCTGGTCAAGGCACATATGGGAATTGATGCTTTCTGCTCCTCCCCCGCTTCTCTCTCTCTCTCTTCTCTCTAAAATGAATAAATAGAATTGGAAAAAAACCATAATGAACAGAATCCAGACACAAACAATTATATACTGTGATTCCAATTATATGAAACTCATTTTTAATTGGGTTTTAAAATTTTTAAAAATTAGTTAATATTCAATATTAGTTTGTATTAGTTTCAAGTGTATAGCAGAGTGGTTAGGGAAATACATACTTTATAAAGAGCTCTTCTGATATTTCCAGTACCCAGCTGGCACCACGCATAGTTATTACAGTATTATTGACCAAATTTCCTATGCTGTACTTTGTTCACCCATGACTCTTTTGTAACTAACAATCTGTACTTCTCAATCCCTTCACCTTTTTCTTCTAGTCCCCCGACCTCCCTTTCCCCTGGCAACCATTATTCCGCTCTCTGTATCTAGAAGTCTGTTTCTGTTTTGTTTATTCATTTATTTTATTCTTTAGATTCCACATATAAGTGAAATTACATGGTATTTGTTATTCTCTGACTGACGTAGCACAATACCCTTTAGGTCTATCCATTTTACTATTGTAAATAGTAAGATTTCCTTCTTTTTATGGCCTAGTAATATTCCACTGTGTAAATGTACCACAGCTTTTCTTATCCACACATCTACTGATAGACACTTGGGTTACTTCCATGTCTTAGCTATTATAAACAATGCTGCAGTGCAGTGAACATAAGCATATACTCTTTCAATTGAGTGTTTTTTTTATATATATACCCATTAATGGAATCATTAGGTCATAAGGAAGTTTCATTTTTTATAATTTTTATTTTTATTTTTTATTTTTATTTTTTTGTATTTTTCTGAAGCTGGAAACAGGGAGAGACAGTCAGACAGACTCCCGCATGTGCCCAACCCCTGGCATGCCCACCAGGGGCGACGCTCTGCCCACCAGGGGGCGATGCTCTGCCCCTCCGGGGCGTCGCTCTGTCACGACCAGAGCCACTCTAGCGCCTGGGGCAGAGGCCAAGGAGCCATCCCCAGCGCCCGGGCCATCTTTGCTCCAATGGAGCCTTGGCTGCGGGAGGGGAAGAGAGAGACAGAGAGGAAGGAGAGGGGGAGGGGTGGAGAAGCTGATGGGCGCTTCTCCTGTGTGCCCTGGCCGGGAATTGAACCCAGGACTTCTGCACGCCAGACCGACGCTCTACCACTGAGCCAACCGGCCAGGGCCCATTTTTTATTTTTTGAGGATCCTCTATGGTGTTTTCCATAGTGGCTGCACCAGTCAGCATTTCCACAACAGTGCACAAGTTCCCATTATCATTCTCTCACCAACACTTGTTTGTTCATTTATTGACTATAGTAATTCTGACAGGTGTGAGGTAATACCTCATTGTGGTTTTAATTGGCATTTCTCTGATGATTAGGGACATTGAGCATCTTTTCATGTCTATTGGTCATCTGTGTGTCCTCTTTGAAGAAGTGTCTGTTCAGGTCCTCTGCCCATTTTTAACTGGATTGCTTTTTTTGTTGTTGAGTTGTATAAGTTCTTCTTAAATTTTGGATAATAACTCTTTATCAGATGTATTATTGGAGAATATCTTCCTCCATTCGGTAGATTGTATTTTTGTTTTGTTGATCATTTCCTTTGCTGTGCAAAAACATTTTTATTTGATGTAGTCACATTTGGGTATTTTTTGTTGTTTCTCTGGCTCAAATAGATATATCATAAAAAATATTGCTATGAGAGATGTCAGAGATTTTACTGCCTATGTTTTCTTTGAGGGATTTTGTGGGTTTGAATCTTACATTTAAGTCTTTAATTCATTTTTTACTTTATTCTTGTATATGGTGTAAAAAAGTGGTTTAGTTTTTTTTTTCATTTTGCATGTATCTGTCCAATTTTCCCAACACCATTTATTGAATAGCCTGTTTTTGTCCCATTGTATGTTTTTGCCTCCTTTGTTATATATTAATTGACCAGATAAGTATGAGTTTATTTGTGAGCTCTCTATTTTGTTTCATTGACCAATGTGTCTTTTAATGCCTGTACCATGCTTCCTTGTTTACTATAGCCTTGTGATATATAATAGTTTGATATCAGGTAGTGTGATACCTCTAACTTTGTTCTCTCTCAACATTGCTGTGGCTATACAGGGTTTTTGCTGATTCCATATAAATTTTTGGATTATTTGTTCTAATTCTGTGGGGGATAAAAGCCGTTAGTATTTTGATAGAAATTGTGTTGAATCTATAGATTGCTTTTGGTAGTGTAGATATTTTAACAATGTTATTTTTCCTCTCCATGAACAGGATATACGCTTCCATTTATCTGTATTTTCTTCAATTTCTTTCTTCAGCATCTTATAATTTTCTGATCACAGGTCTTTGTCTTCTTTTGCTTGATATGATTAAATGTATTCCTAGGTATTTTATTTTTTTGAAGCAGTTATAAATGAGATTGTTTTCTTAGTTTGCCCTTCTGACAGTTCATTGGAGGATAAAAAAATGCAACCAATTTCTGAATGTTTTGTATCCTGTCACTTTACTGAATTCATTTATAAATTCTAGTAGAATCTTTAGGGTTCTTTATATAGAGTGTCTTATCATCTGAAAATAACAGTTTTATTTCTTCCTTTCCAATTTGGATGCCTTTGTTTCTTCTTTTTGTGTAATTGGTGTGGCTAGGACATCCAGTACTATGTTGAATAAGAGTGGTGAAACTGGGCTTCCCCATCTTGTTCCTAATCTTAAGGGTAATGCTTTTAGTTTCACTCCATTATTATGATGTTAGCTGTGGGTTTGTGATATATAGCCTTTATTATGTTGAGATATGTTCCCTGTATTCCCACTTTGCTGAGAATTTATTTTTTATTCATAAATGGGTACTGGATTTTGTCAAATGCTCTTTCTGCATCTATTGATGTGATCATATGATTTTTATCCTTCATTTTGTGTGCTGTATCACATGAAATAATTTGTAGTGTGCCAACCTTGCATCCCAGAAATAAATTTCACTTGATTATGGTAGATGATCTTTTTTTAAAATGTATTGCTGAATTGAATTTGCTTATATTTTTTGAGGATTTTTGCATCTATGTGCATCAGGAATATTGACCTATAATTTTCTTACTTTGTAGTGTCTCTGTCTGGTTTTAGAATTGAGATAATCCTGGTCTCATAAAATGAGGTTGGGACCTCTTTTATTTCTGATTTTATTTATTTGTGTTATCTATTTTTTGATGAGTCTGCTTACAAGTTTATCAATCTCTTTTATATCTTTTCAAAGAATCAGCTCTTGGTTTCATTGATCTTTTGTATTATTATTTTAGACTCTATTCTGTTTATTTCTGCTCTGCTTTTTATTATTTCTTTCTTTCTACTAACTTCGGGCTTTGTTTGTTGTTCTTTTTCTAGTTCCTTTAAATGGGATGTTAGATTGTTTATTTGAGATTTTTCTAGTTTTTTGAGGTAGGTCTATAATACTATGAATTTCCCTCACAGGACTGCTTTCACTGTGTTTCACAGATTTTGGGTTTTTGTGTTTCCATTTTTATATGTCTAAAGATATCTTTTAATTTCTTATTTATCTCATTGTTAAACCATTTATTTTTAGCAACATGTTGTTTAGCCTCCATGTGTTTGTGTGTTTTTCAGTTTTTTTCTTTTTATTGATTTCTAGTTTCATACTATTTTGGTCAGAGAAGATGCTTGATATGATTCCAATATTTTTAAATTTATTGAGACTTGTTTTGTGTCTTAATATTTGGTCTCTCTTAGAAAATTTTCTACGTATACTTGAAAATAATGTATATTCTGCTCCTTTTGGGTGAAATACTCTGAAAATATCAGTTAAATCCATCTAGTCTAGTGTGTCATTGATCTTTTCATTATTATGTAATGTCCTTTTTTTGTCTCTTATTATGGACTTTGTATTAAAGTCTCTTTTATCTGATTTAAGTATGCCATCCAAGCTTTTTTTTTTTAAGTGAGAGTAGGGAAGATAGTGAGACAGACTCCCACATGGGCCCTGAACAGGATCTACCAAGTAACTCCTGTCCATGGCTAATGCTCTGCCCATCTGGGGCAGCTCACAACTGAACTACTGAAGCTTTTCTTTCTCATTTACATCTGCATGAAATATTTTATTTAATTTTTTAAATTTATTTATTTTAGAGAGGAGAGAGAGAGAGAGAGAGAGAGAGAGAGAGAGAGAGAAAGGGGGGAGGAGCAGGAAGCTTCAACTCCCATACGTGCCTTAGACCAGGCAAGTGCAGGGTATTGAACTGGCAACCTCAGCATTCCAGGTCGATGCTTTATCCACTGCGCCACCACAGGTCAGGCTGAAATATTTTTTTTCCATTTCTTTACTTTCAATTTGTGTGTCTGTTTTTCTGAGGTGAGCCTCTTGTAGATGACAGATATGTGCATCTTGTTTTCTTATCCTTTCAGCTAACCTATGACTTTTGATTGAAACATTTAAGTTACTTACATTTAAAGTGATTATTGATAGGTATGCATTTATTGCCATTTTATTCTTTATTAGTGTGTTTCTCTTTTTTTTTTTCTTTCTTTATTTTAAAGAAGACCTTTTAACATTTCTTGTAATACTGGTTTGGTGATAACGAAGTCCTTTAACTTTATTTTTTCTGGGATGCTCTTTATTTCTCCTTCAATTTTAAATGATAGCCTTGCTGTGTAGAGTAGTCTTAGCTGTAGGTTCTTGCTTTCAACACTTTGAATATTTTGTGCCAATCCCTCTGGCCTTAAATGTTTCAGTTGAAAAATCAGCTTACAGTCTTATTGAAGTTTCCTTGTTGTAACTAACTGTCTTTCTCTTGCTGCTTTTAAGGGTTTCTCTTTGTCTTTAATCTTTGCCATTTTAATGATGCTATGTATTGGATTCTTTGGGTTCATGTTGTTTGGGACTCTCTGCAATTCCTGGATTTGTGTGTGTTTTTTTCCTTCACCAGGTTATGCAAGTTTTTAGTTATTTCTTCAAATAGGTTTCCAATCCCTTGCTCATTCTCTTCTTCTTGTACCCCTCTGATGTGGGATACATTGTGCTTCATGTTGTCCTAAAGGTCCTTTAAAATATCATCATTTTTTAAAATTCTTATTTCTTTTGCTGCTCCGTTTGGGTGTTTTCTGTTGCCTTGTCTTGCAAATCACTGATTTGAACCTCTGCTTCATCTAACATACTGCTGATTCTTTCTAGTGTATTTTTTATTTCAGATGTTGCATTCTTTATTTCTGAATGGTTTTTTTTTAATGTTTTTAATGATCTGTTTTATGCTGATTTCTCACTAAGTTCCTTAAGCATTCTTATAACCATTGTTTTGCACACTCTATCTAGTAGATTGTTTGCTTACACTTCATTTAGTTCCTTTTCTGGAGATTTATCCTAGTCTTTCATTTGGGGCCTGTTTATTTTTTATCTTCCCATTTTGGCTGCCTCTCTGTGTTTGTTTCTGTGTACTAAGTAGATTGCTATGTCTCCCTGTCTTGGTAAGGTGGCCTAATGTAGTAGGTGTCTTGTGGGACCCAGTGGTACAGTTTTCCTGCTTATCTGAGCTGGTGCTCCAGGAATGTTCCTTGTGTGGCTTATGTGAGCCCTCCTGCTGTAGTTGAGTGTTGATTGTGTTGCCCTATCCATGTGTGGGGTCGATCCTCAGGCTGGCTAACTTTGAGGATCAACCACAACCACAGCATATGAACTGCTGTGTGGATGCTGACCACATGAAGCAGAATTCACCTTAGCAGGGTCTGATGCTTGCCAAAATCTCTTTTTGGATGTGCTGATTTTGGAGGTAATTGGATCCTGCTCTGTTATTGTCTGAAGTCCGTCCTCAGGTGTGTTAATTCCGGGGCCTCTTGGGAGGGACTCCAGTGCAGGTCAGTGTCAGAAGTTGCCAGTGACTGGTCTTGCACAACCTGTTGGGAGCCACAAAGTAGTCCACTTTTTGTGGCTACCTCTGCTGGGCTTGGGTGTATGTGGGAAGGGTCAGGTGCTCACCAAAGTCACCTTCCACCAGAACTAATCCCAAGGGCAAGCCAACAAAAGGCTCAAAGCACCTCAAAATTTGCCTCTGTCTGCCTCTGCCTGCCAGCTGCCTATTAGCTCAGTCACTGAAAGAGCCTCTGACTGTTTGTGAGTTGAACGAGGTATGTTCTCACAAAGTCACAATGTAGGGACAAAGGATAGTCACCAGATTGATATATTGATAGACTGGAATTCAGTACCAGTTCTGAGGCTGACTCCACTTAGCAAAAGTCCCAGGGTACATCAGGGCCAGCTGCCATCCACTGGGTGTCTTCAAACAGTCATGTAGTGCAGAGTCTCAGGAAGTCATGAGAGAGAGGCTAGGAGAGCTTTTTAGGCCCAAACAGAATAAGATTATGTTGTGTGAAGGGAGAATTTTGCATGGGTCAAGTGTGTGAGGGAAAAATAGTGCCTGCGATAGAGACACACAACTCAGTCTATCTTGGATTCTTCCCAGACCTCGTTGAGAGTCTGACCTTGCAGAGCTAGTCCACTGGGAGATGTGAGAGTGGAGTTAATGTATCTCCAATTGGGGGAAGGTTCCTGTCAAGCTCATAGGAAGTGGGGAAGGGCCCCTGTCCAAGAGCTACACACCTCCATCTTCCTGCTTCTTTCCAGAACTCTACACCATGGGCCCAGGCAGCTGACTACTTCTGATGGTGTGAGCTTGGCAGAGAGTCAGGAGGGTAGGGCTATTGCATTGCCCCATGATGGATGCAGTATGGAAGGGATTGCTCAACCCAAGAATGATGGTGTGGGAGAAAGACACAGCACAGGGATCCTGTCATTTCTCCCTTCAGTTCTCAGCCCAGAGCCATGCAACCTACCACTTTAGTCTGCTTGGATCTGAACCACCCTCCTTCTTCCAGGGGCCCAGGTTGAATGACAGCAAATGAGATTTTGTATGCTGGCCCTTTAAGAGGACACTTGGATTTCACCAGACTCGTTTGTCCCTGGTAGACAGAATCCCTGCTTATTTTTATAGCCAGATTTCATGTGACATTCTCTTCCTGGCTCTGGTGCTCTGGGCTAGGGAACCCAGTATGATATTGAGAACCCCCTTCCTTAGGTGGAGAATCTTTGCAGCTGAGCTATCCCTTTGAATTAATAACCACTGCACATGATGAGGACCAGCCCTTTTTGCATCTCTGTCCTTCCTACCAGTTTCTATGTGGCTTCTTCTATAAATCCTTTATTATAAGACTTCTGTTCAGTTAGCCTTCAGTTGGTTTTCATGTTGATTGTTCTATATTTTAGTTATAATTCCAGTTTGGTCCTGGGAGGAGATGAGTTTATTTTCCACTTACATCTTGGATCTCCTCAAAACTCTTGAAAAAATAAATTTAATCTATAGCAATAGAAATCAGATTAGAGGTTGCCTGGCACTAAAACTAGGAAGAGAGATTGACTAAAAATGGGCAGAAGTAAATTTTGGGTTGATGGTGATAGCCTATTTGATTGTGGTGCTGAGTACATGGGTATATACATTTTCTAGAATTTATAAAATTGTATATTGAAAACAGGTGCATTCTATTATTTGAATATTTTATCTCAATAAAGTTGACTTAAAAATACATCTAGAGGGGAGAAAAAGGAGGTAAAAAAGTTAAGGGTATATTTGGTCTGGGTTATTGAGTGACTGTGGATAGAGTTAATGAGATTCTAAGGATGCAACGCCCATAAGTTAAGAGTATATGGTGATGAGATAACCTATTTGGCTATTGCCTATAGTCTTTGGGATTATATTCTTACCAAACAAAGATAAATCTTTGATGAGCCTGGTAGCTATTGTTAAACAAATTTCAAGGGAATAAAAAATATATTCAGAATAAGTAAATCAGAAAAAAACAAGAACTACATGATTCCATACATTGGTGGAACATAAAAATGAGACTAAGAGACATAGACAAGAGTGTGGTGGTTACCAAGGGGGGGGGGAGGGAGGACATGGGAGGGAGGGAGGGAGAGAGTTAGGGGGAGGGGGAGGGGCACAGAGAACTAGATAGAGGGTGACGGAGGACAATCTGACTTTGGGCGAGGGGTTTGCAACATAATTTGATGACAAAATAACCTAGACATGTTTTCTTTGAATATATGTACCCTGATTTATTAATGTCATCCCATTACCATTAATAAAAATCTATTAAAAAATATATATATATTCAGAGAAATAAGAGTTGATTATTTCTTACAAAGTGCAATTAAAAATCTCCAATACTAGATTGGCCATCTGGAAGTAAATAAGAAACCATAGACCTGTCATTAAATGCTATAACAGAAGAACAGATTACCAGTCCAGAACGTTATAACAGCATTGTCAAATTGCAGCCTGATTGTACTCCCTAAATGTAGTGTGTTTATGGTCAGTGTTAATTTTGTAACTGGAAATCTGACTATTGGAATGTGGATATCTAAGAACAGTTAGAGGAGTTGAGAACACTTCACACTTTCAGCCTGTCTGAAATATATCCTATTCTTCTCTCCCACCTCTCTTATATACAATGCAATCCAATAAATGCAATATTTTTCTTAGAGTGCCACTTCAGGAGCTATGGTTATAATGCAAAAGTGAGGGGGTAACAATGTGCAAAGAAATTTTAGGGAAGAAAGATATCTGTTGCCACATCCCAAGAGTTTATTTCTCATCAGGATCTGCAACATTGGCCATTAAGGAAATGACAGTCTCCATCTAGTTGTTTTAGCACTATTTCTTCCTCAGTAAAAATTCTTGGTACCTTTTCTGAAAACTGGTAGTTTTCTGAAAGGAATAGCTATATTAATATCAGAAAAAGCAAGTTTCAGAATAAAGGAAATTTTAGGGATAAAGAAGAACATGATATAATCATAAATTGTGGAATTATGCAAAAAGACATAACAATCCTAAATATATCTGTTCCTACCAACAGAACTTCTAAGTACATGAGACAAAAAATAAAATGAGGGAGAAATAGACAAATCTACAATTATAATTATCTCCTTCTCAGTAATTGATAGAATAATTAGATAGAACATCAGTTAGGAAAGGAGGGCTAAACAACACCATCAAACAACTAGACATTTATAGAATACTGCACATGGCAGCAGAATATCCCTTCAAGTGGACATAAAACATCCACCAAGAGAGAACATATTCTGAGCCATTAAGTAAACCTCAAAAGTTTTAAAAGAGTACAAATCATATGAAATATATTCTCAGACTACAATATTAACAGACTAACAGAAAAGTGTACTCAAATTTAAACCTAACAAAATATATGCAAGATCTGTAGGATTAAAAACTATAAAACCTGATGAATAAAATAAAAAAGATTCTAATTAAATGGAAAGATATACCATGTTGATAGAGTGGAAGACTCAATATTGTTGAAATATCAATTGTCCCAAATTTGATATGTAGATTCAACTAATGTGACCAATCATCCTGTTTTAGGGAGGACAGTCCTTCTTTTGTAAGTTCCATCCTCCCTCGAAAAGTGTCCTCCTACATGTTCTCCTTTTTGATATTGGAAGACTAATCTGTGAATTTGATTGATGCAGTTGATCCATTGCATGTGATGTGACATATTTGTATCTAAATGAGTACTTCTTTTTTATAATTATTATTAAAAATTAATAGGTGTGTAAGCATAATTACAATATAAAATATTAAAAATGTTTTTATTATGCATTTATCATATTGTATACTGTTGCAATGAATAAAATGTTTCTTTTATTTACAATATTGTTTTTTTCAATTTATTTTTGTCCTCTTTTTCATTGTAAAAAAGTTGGTCACCTTAATTCAACACAATCTCAATCAAAAACCCAGCAAGTTGGTTCTAAAATTGATATCAGCAACTAGAATAGCCAAAATAATTCTAAAAGAGAATAACAAATTTGGAGGATTCACACTACCAAATTTCAACACTAACTACCAAGTTACAGCAATCAATACAGTGTGGTATTGGTGAAAGGATAGACATATATATCAGTACAACAGAATACTGAGCCCAGAAATTGATACAAATATAGTCAACTTATATTGACAAAAGTGCAAAGGCAATTTAATAAATAAAGAATAGGCTTTATAACAACTGGATATGTATATACAAAAATAAGTGAATCTCAACTCAAACTTTACACCTAATCCAAAAATTAACTCAGAATTTTTCTTAGACTAAAATGTAAAATATAAAATTATAAAACTCCTTGAAACTTTCTGTTTTCCATTGGGCAAAATCTGCATAATATTTTCCATGAATATTTAAATGTGATATCAAATAGTATAATCCATAAATGAAAAGTTAATGAGTTGGGCTTTACCAAAATTTAAAACTTTTGCTTTACCAAAGACACTATTAAGAGAATGCAAAGACCAGCCACTTATTGGGAGATACTATTAGCATATCACATATCTGATAAAGGACTTGTATCTGGAATATATAAAGAACTCTTAATATTTCAACAGTAGAAAAACCAACAATCCAATTAAAAAAACTGGCAAAAAAGCTGAACAGATCTCACCAACAAAGATATTGAGATGGAACATGAGCAACCAAAAGATGTCCAGTATCATTAGTCATAGAGAAACATAATTAAATTAAATTACAATCACAATGAGATGCCACTACATATCTATTAGTATAACTATACAGGGGGTCCTTGGATTACAATACTCCCAACATACCATGTTTTGAGTTTATGACACTCACTTCCATAAAAAACTTTAAAAAATTAAGACATGAGTGTTTTAGCTGTTATGTATGTCTTGTGATGCTATAGGCAGATTTTGGAAGAGAAGAATTCATCAACCTTTTAGGCTAGTCTGAAACAATTCTTTAAGAAGGTAGAGTGATGACATCAGAGAAATGACGCCATGAGGAGTGCTCCTGACATCTCTCCCTGAAACTTCAACAAATTCAACAACTAGAGACAGAAAAACAATCTTAAGAGCATCTGAAATACACATATTTCAAACAAAGGTACGAATGGGCAAAATGGTGGCTGAATATATAACCCACTCTGAAGGAAATAAGATGGAGAACGAAGTATTCTGCTTTCCTCACTGACTGAGCAAGGGCTGCTTTCACTTGGAACTGAAAGAAATCGAGGGCTGGGGGCACGGAAAAAGCTGGGCTAGGGCAGATACATTCAAGCCGAAGAGAGAGTGTGCCCGCAGCTCATCCCACGTGGAGCTAACACCAGCGGCAGACCCTAGCAGAGGTGGGAGAGAAGTTGCCTTGTTTATTCCTGGTATCCCAGTCAGCCAGTGTGGGCAGTGTGCAAGTGGATTCACTTGGCACTTCGGGCATGGGTGCCCACATTCCCAGATGGAGGGGCTGGATCAGAGACCATCAGTAGTGACCCTCTGTGTGGGCTGTGACCAGAGTTTTTGAATAATCCCAGCTTCCCAAACAACAGCGCGTGAGAAGAGCACAAAAGCTGGCTTCCCTAGACTCGGACCTGTCTGGGCGCAGCACCTACGCCAGCCATACAGGCTAACAAAGCACACTCCTGGGGAAGAGAACTGCAGAAGTGGTGGGGGGAAGGGTGCACAGGCAGCTTGCAGACAGCCTCTGGAGAGCAGACCTGCAGAGTGCTGAGGCATACTAGACATGCCCAGAGGCTCATAGAAAGACACCTGAAAGGCAATCAGCTCCCAACCCTGCCTGATTATGCTGGCAGCTGTGGCTGGCAAAGCCTTACCCAGAACCCTGCATTGAGTAGGGATAGAGGGGAGGATTTGGCAGCTCTTAGAGCCTTTTGCTCTCCAGGCAGTGGCTGGGGCAACTTCACAGCTGGGTCCCAGGCTGCTGGTTCAGGAAGGAGAGATTTGGGGAGAGGCTCTGGGAAAATGGACTCTCCCATTGTCAGAACCTGCAAATGCTAACAAGCCCCACCTACCAACAGGACTGAGGCCTAGTTTATGTCATCACTATAGCGACACAACAGAAAATCTCTGCCTAAGAGTGCCACAGGGGCAGAACCTGGGGTGCAGCGCCACTGGCCAAAAAGAGAGAGAAGAAAAAGGAAGAAGATAACTTCTCAAAACCAGGAAAAATCCAGTCTTTATAACTTTTTCCATTTTTTTCTTGTATATTTTATCTTTTTCTTTTTCCTTCCACCTTGGTCATTTTATCCTCTTTCCATTTTATTCTTTTCTTTTCATTTTGAACGTTATTACCCATAGGTGTTACATTTTCCATTCTTTTTTTTTCTATGAGTGTTTCATTCCAAAAAACTTAACTCATTTTTTTTCTCTCTCTCTTTTTGTTTCTTCTTTTCTCTTTCACTTTTTCTCTCATTTGAATCTGACCTGCAAACAAATTATTTTATTTTGGATTCAAATTTTTTCTTTGTGGCATTTTATGTGCTTTTTACTTCACTTTTTATCTCTTTAGCATTTCCCCAAACTCCAGCTTTCCAATCTATAGTTTTTGTGCCATTTAATACAATAGAATTTTCATTTTTTACTGTATTTTTTTATCTTTTTCTTTTCTCTTACACTATTTCTCTCATTTGACCATTATTTACAAACTAATTATTTTATTCTTGATCCAAATTTTTTCCTTGTGGCATTTTGTGGGTTCTTGCCTCATTTTTTGCCTCTTTGTAACTCCCCCCCAACCCAGGCCCTCCATTCTACGTATTTTTTTCACTTAACACAATAGAATTTTTGGTTTTTCACTGCATTTTCTCAAAAAACTATTTTTAATCAACTATTATTAGTGTTATTAACAATACCACTTTCAAATGCCATTAAAGAAAAAGAAATCGAATATCATGGATACAAAAGACACTGATGTAGCTCAGATAGATGAGGAAAAATCTATAAAAAATTTTCAATAGCTTAGAAACCTTAGAATTAAATGACAGAGAATTTAAAATTGAAGTCCTAAAAATACTCAGGGATATACAAGAAAGCACAGAAAGGCAATTTAGGGAGCTCAAAAACAATTCAATGAACAGAAAGAATACTTCACCAAGGAAATTGAAACTATGAAAACAAATCAAACAGAGATGAAAAACTCAATTCATGAACTGAAAAACAAGGTAACAAGCTTAGCCAATAGAACAGGCCAGATATAGGAGAGAATTCGTGACATAGAAGACAGGCAACTATAGGTACTACAGAGAGAAGAGGAGAGAGACTCATTAATTAAACAAAATGAGATAGCCCTACAGGAATTGTCTGACTCCGTTAGAAAGAGCAACATAAGAATAATGGGTATATCAGAAGGAGAAGAGAGAGAAAATGGAATGGAAAACATATTCAAACAAATAATAGACGAGAACTTCCCAAGCCTGTGGAAAGAACTAAAGCCTCGAATTCAAGAAGCAAACAGAACACCGAGTTATCTTAATCCTAACAAACCTACTTCAAGGCACATCATAATAAAATTGGCACAAACTAATGACAAAGAAAAAATTCTCAAGGGAGCCAGGGAAAAGAAGAATACAACATATAAAGGAAGACCCATTAGATTATCAATAGATTTCTCAGCAGAAACTCTACATGCTAGAAGACAGTGGACCCCAATATTTAAAGTTCTGAAAGAGAAGAACTTCCAGCTAAGAATACTATATCCATCAAAGCTATCCTTCAAATATAAAGGAGAGATACAGAAAAGATGAGGGAATTTATCATCAGAAAACCCCTACTTCAGGAAATACTAAAGGGAGTTTTCTGACCAGACACAAAAAACAAAACAAAACAAAACTACAAGTAAAAGCTTCATCAAGATCTCAATAAAAACAAGATTAATCTGTGACAAAGAAACAAAAAAGGGGAGAAGACAAAGATTAACAGTAGCAAAGGAGGATGGAGTGCAGAAGCAATCATGAGATAATGTATTACAATGAAGATGATGTGTATGCTTTCCATTACTTAATGGTAATTACCCCTGAAAAAACCAACACAGAAGTACATGGCTTGAAAAAAAAAGTAACAGAGAAAAGAAGTATGGATTACAACCAAACAAAAACAAATGATAGAAAAATAAAAGAGTAGAACCAAACAAGATACAAAACTATCAGAAAGCAATATATAAAATGGCAATAAGATACCCTCAAATGTCAATAATTACACTAAACGTAAATAGATTGAACTCACTAATCAAAAGACACAGAGTAGCAGAATGGATTAAAAAAGAAATTCAACTGTATGCTGCCTACAAGAAACACATCTAAGCTACAAGGATAAAAACAAATTCAAAGTGAAAGGTTGGAAAACAATACCTCAAGCAAATAACATCCAAAAAAACTCAGATGTAATAATACTCATATCTAATAATGCTGACTACAAGATAGCAAAGGTAATCAGAGACAAAAACAGTCATTTCATAATGATAAAGGGGACACTGAATCAAGAAGACATAACACTTAATATATATGCACCAAACTAAGGAGCACCAAAATATATAAGACAGCTACTGACTGACCTAAAAACAAAAACTGACAAAAATACAATCATACTTGGAGACCTTAATACACCGCTGACAGCTCTAGATCATTTATCCAAACAGAAAATCAATAAAGAAATATTGGCCTTAAATGAAACACTAGAACAATTGGATATGATAGACATCTACAGGACATTTCATCCCAAAGTGCCAGAGTATGCATTTTTCTCTAGTGTACATGGAACATTCTCAAGAATTGACCATATGTTGGTCCACAAAAATAACATCAACAAATTCAGAAAGATTAAAATTATACCAAGCATATTTTCTGATCATAAAGACTTGAAACTAGAATTCAACTGCAAAAAAAGAGGTAAACAAACCCACAAAAATGTGGAAACTAAACAACATACTTTTAAAAAATGAGTGAGTCAAAGAAGAAATAAGTGCAGAGATCAAAAGATACATACAGGCAAATGAAAATAACAATACAACATATCAGAATCTCTGGGATGCAGCAAAAGCAGTAATAAGAGGAAAGTTCATATCACTACAGGCCTATATGAACAAACAAGAGAGAGTCCAAGTAAACCACTTAACATCACATCTTTTTTTTTTTTTTTTTTTTAAATTTTTTTTTTTTAGATTTTATTTATTCATTATAGAGAGGAGAGAGAGAGAGAGAAGGGGGGAGGAGCAGAAAGCATCAACTCCCATATGCGCCTTGACCAGGCAAGCCCAGGGTTTTGAACCGGCAACCTCAAGTGTTTCCAGGTTGACGCTTTATCCACTGCGCCACCACAGGTCAGGCTTAACATCACATCTTAAGGAACTAGAAAAAGAAGAACAAAGACAACCCAAAACCAGCAGAAGAAAGGAAATAATAAAAATCAGAGCAGAAACAAACAAAGTAGAGAACAGAAAAACTATAGAAAAAATTAATAAAACAAGGAACTGGTTCTTTGAAAAGATCAACAAAATTGACAAACCCTTGGCAAGACTCACCAAGGAAAAAAGAGAAAGGATTCATATAAACAAAATTTAAAATGAAAGAAGAGAAATCACCACAGATATCATAGATATACAAAGAACTATTGTAGAATACTATGAAAAACTATATGCCGCCAAATTTAACAATCTAGAAGAAATGGATAAATTCCTAGAACAATACAATCTTCCTAGACTGAGTCATGAAGAAGCAGAAAGCCTAAACAGACCCATAAGCAGGGAGGAAATAGAAACAACTATTAAAAAACCTCCCCAAAAATAAAAATGCAGGGCCAGACGGCTATACTAGTGAATTCTATCAAACATTCAAAGAAGACTTGGTTCCTATTCTACTCAAAGTCTTCCAAAAAATTGAAGAAGAAGCAATACTGCCAAACATATTTTATGAGGTCAACATAACCCTCATACCAAAACCTGCAAGGACAACACACACACACACACAAAAAACTACAGACTAATATCTCTAATGAATACAGATGCTAAAATACTAAACAAAAGACAAGCAAATTGAATACAACACATTAAAAAAATAATTCATCATGATCAAGTGGGATTCATCCCAGGATTGCAAGGATGGTTCAACATACATAAAATTGTTAATGTAATACACCATATCAACAAAACAAAGAACAAAAACCATATGATCTTATCAGTAAATGCAGAAAAGGCATTCGATAAAATACAGCATCATTTTATGTTTAAAACACTTAACAAAATGGGTATAGAAGGAAAATATCTCAACATAATAAAGGCCATCTATGATAAACCATCAGCTAACATCATATGAAATGGCATAAAACTGAGGACTTTTCCCCTAAAATCAGGAACAAGACAAGGGTGTCCATTTTCTCCACTTTTATTCAACGTAGTGCTGGAAGTTCTGGCCAGAGCAATCAGACAAGAGAAAGAAATAAAAGGCATTTATATTGGGAAAGAAGAAATAAAGGTTTTACTTTTTGCAGATGATATGATCCTGTACATCGAAAACCCCAAAGACTCCACAAAAAGACTACTAGAATAAACCAATACAGTAAGGTCACAGATACAAAATTAATATACAAAAGTCTATTGCCTTCCTATATGCCAACAATGAAACATCAGAAAACGAGCTAAAAAAACCAATCCCCTTTATGGTTTCAACAACAACAGCAAAAAATATCTAGGAATAAACATAATAAAGAATGTAAAGGACCTATATAATGAAAACTATGAAGTATTGTTAAGGAAATCAAAAAAGATATAATGAAATGGAAAAAAATTTCTTGTTTTTGGATAGGAAGAATAAATATAGTCAAAATGACTATATTACTCAAAGCGATATACAAATTTAATGCAATTCCCCTCAAAATTTCAATGTCTTTTTTTTTTTTTTGTATTTTTCAGAAGCTGGAAACGGGGAGAGACAGTCAGACAGACTCCCGCATGCGCCCGACTGGGATCCACCCGGCACGCCCACCAGGGGCGAAGCTCTGCCCACCAGGGGGCGATGCTCTGCCCCTCCAGGGCGTTGCTCTGCTGCGACCAGAGCCACTCTAGCGCCTGGGGCAGAGGCCAAGGAGCCATCCCCAGCGCCCGGGCCATCTTTGCTCCAATGGAGCCTCGGCTGTGGGAGGGGAAGAGAGAGACAGAGAGGAAGGAGGGGGGGCGTGGAGAAGCAAATGGGCGCTTCTCCTATGTGCCCTGGCTGGGAATCAAACCCGGGTCCCCCGCATGCCAGGCCGACGCTCTACCGCTGAGCCAACCGGCCAGGGCCTCAATGTCATTTTTGAAAGAAATGTAACAAAAAATCATCAGGTTTATATGGAACTATAAAAAAAACCCAAATAGTCAGAGCAATCCTAAGGAAAAAGAACGAAGCTGGGGGCATTACAATACCTGACTTCAAATTATATTATAGAGCCACGATAATCAAAACAGCATGGTATTGGCAGAAAAATAGACACTCAGACCAATGGAACAGAATAGAAAGCTCAGAAATAAAACCATGTGTAATGGTCAAATAATTTTTGATAAAGGAGCCAACAACACACAATGGAGAAAAGAAAGCCTCTTCAACAATGGTGCTGGAAAAACTGGAAAGCCACATACAAAAGAATGAAACTCGACTACAGTTTGTCCCCTTGTACTAAAATTAATTCAAAATAGATCAAAGACCTAAATATGAGACCTGAAACAATAAATTACATAGAAGAAAACATAGGTACTAAACTCATGGACCTTGGTTACAAAGAGCACTTTATGAATTTGACTCCAAAGGCTACGGAAGTGAAGGCAAAGATAAATGAATGGGACTACATCAGACTAAGAAGCTTTTGCACAGCAAAAGAAACTGACAACAAAACAGACAGCCAACTAAATGGGAGATGATATTTTTAAACAACAGCATAGATAAGGGCCTAATATCCAAAATATACAAAGAACTCATAAAACTCAACAACAAACAAGCAAACAATCCAATAAAAACTGAGAAGAGGACATGAACAGACACTTCTTTCAGGAAGAAATACAAATGGCCAACAATGCTCATCTTCATTAGCTATTAGAGAAATGCAAATCAAAACTACAATGAGACACCACTCACACTTGTTAGATGAGCTATTATCAACAAGACAGGTAATAACAAGTGTTGGAGAGGCTGTGGAGAAAAAGAAACCCTCATCCACTGTTGGTGGGAATGTAAAGTAGTATAACCATTATGGAAGAAAGTATGGTGGTTCTTCAAAAAATTAAAAATAGAACTACCATATGACCCAGCAATCCCTCTACTGGGAATATACCCCCATAACTCAAAAACACTGGTATGTAAAGACACATGCAGCCCCATGTTCATTGAAGCATTCTTCACAGTGGCCAAGACATGGAAACAAACAAAAAGCCCTTCAATAGATGACTGGATAAAGAAGATATGGCACATATCCACGATGGAATACTACTCAGCCATAAGAAATGATGATATCAGATCATTTACAACAACATGGATGGACCTTGATAACATTATACTGAGTGAAATAAGTAAATCAGAAAAAACTAAGAACTATATGATTCCATACATAGGTGGGACATAAAAATGAGACTCAGGGACATGGACAAGAGTGTGGTGGTTATAGGGGTGGGGGTGAGAGAGGTGGGGAGAGGAGGGGCACAAAGAAAACCAGATAGAAGATGACGGAAGAGTATATGACTTTGGGTGATGGGTATGCAACATAATCAAATGTTTTCTCTAAACCTATGTACCCTGATTGATTAATGTCACCCCATTAAAATTTAAAAAATGAAGGAACAAAAAAAAAAAAAAAGAAGAAGGTAGAGAGGCCAGCAACAGATCCTGTACCCTCTACATCAGCTGCTTCTTTAGATGAAACACCTACGGTACAAGTAGAATCATCTTCTGCATGTTCCTTAGGCAATCCTGATTCATCTGACCCAGTATCTCCAGCACCTTCTGCAGGTTCCCCTGCCTCTCCAGCTTCCTCCTCCCAATAGGTCACTCTCTCCCACCTTGCAGTGTCCCTTCCAGTGCGCAAGCCAACCACAGGAATAAAGGTAAGGAATTTTTTTACATTCATTTTTTGTCATTATTTCTGTTACTACACTTCAGTGTACAGTATAGTATATTTATGTCCTTTTCCTTTTTTTGTGGCTTAGTTGTGTTTTTATGTTCTAGATTATGATTTTACAACTGTGTTAGGATAGGTAAGTGACCTAATTATGCTAGGGTATGTTTCGACTTACACCAAAATTCAGGTTACATCACTGTCATAGAAATGAAACTGTGTTGTAACCCAAGGACACCCTGTAATTACACAATAAAATAGACAATACTAATCACTGGCAAAGATGCCTAACAACAGGGACTCTTGTTCATTGCTGGTGGGAGTGCAAACTAGTATGGCATTTTGATAAACAGTTTATCGGGACATCTGTACACCAGGCCGATGCTCTATCCACTGAGCCACCAGCCAGGGTCAGCTGATTGCTTTCTTATTAAGCTAAACATACACTAACACAATACGCAGCAATAAGTTATACTGATATCATTTACCCACTAATGCAATTTGGTAAGGAGGGCACATTACCTCAGTCAACTCAAGACCTACAACCTCAGTCCATTCATGATAAAGTTTCAGACAGTTCAAATTGGGGAATATTCTATAAAATACATATCACCTTTGAAAAAAAGTAAAATCTTTATATTATTAAAAATATAAAAAAATATTTTTATTGCATATATTAAAAAATTAAAAATCTTTAATTCTTAAGCAGTTTTAGGCTCACAGCAAAATTGAGCAAGAATTCCCATATATTCTCTATACTTTCCAACACACACAACTGCCCCACTGTCGACCTCCTGTGACACAGTGGTACATGGGTTACAGTCTACGAACCTATGTGACAAATCATAATTATCTGAAGTCCATACTTTACATAAGGGTTCACTCTTGGTGCTTGCTGTACATTCTGTGGGATTAGACATGTATTCACTACTACAGTATCATACAGAATAGTTTCACTGTTCTAATATCCTCACTGCTCCACCTATTTATTCATCCCTCCCCTGGTGACCACTGATCACTTTTTTACTACTTTAAAAAACTCTTTTTTTAATTATAAAGGTGGTATACAATAGTACATTAGTTCCAGGTATACAATATAGTGGTTCAATTTATATACCTTACAATGTGATCACTACAATAAGTCCACTAACCATCTGTCACCAAACCACTGATCACCATAGCTTGGCCTTCTTCAGAATTTCATTGAAGTTTACTATTACTCTTTAAAAGTGTCAGTCATGAAAGACAAAGTGTAGGGAAGCTGGTCTCCCTAGAATTGATAAACAGCCTGCACAAGATGGAGTCAGTGTGTAGACAGGTTTGCTCTGTCAGATCTGGCCATGCATGACTAAGGGAGACAGGCAGGGACAGTATGGATGCTTGCCCACCTTATGTAACCTTCACTTATGTGACCTGTCTGTAATCATGGCTTGGTGCCACTTTTGTGTGATTCACTATAAAACTACTGTGCACTGTATCAAGCTGCAGCTGCCATACTGCATTTGGCTGTCATCGCTGCTCAATAAAGCACGTATCATCTGCCTACAGTTCCGCGTGTTTTCTTTCAGCTCCTGGCCCCTTGCACCCCTCCATTCCTTGCCTCTGAACTTGGACCTCACACAAGGAAGGACTAAGAAAATGTCAACTAAGGAAGTAAGATAATTAAATGCAATGTGGTATGCTGGATTAGACTGATAAAAGAAAATAGAATGGAACAAGGACATTAATGGAAAAACTGGAGAAATTTGAATCAAGTCTGAATTTAGTTAATAGTATTTAATGTTAATTTTTTAGTTTTGAAAATATACCATGATTATGTAAGATGTTAACATTGTAGTAAGCTGGTTGAGGGGTAAACATACACTCTCTGTACATCTTTGCAACTCTCTGTAAATAAAATATCATTCAAATAAAATGTTTAAAACAGTCCTGGTTATAGAAATGTGTAATTTAAATCAAACCTATTTTAAGGAAATAAAACTATACCATATTTTTAAAAAGACTACTCAATGAAGTTTAAGGTGTTGTTATAATTTTTCTTGTTTATATCCCTGTTAGGATGTATAGTTAAAGCACTGTTTTCAAGTCACTTGTAATTTTCCACATGGTCGTGCATTAATGTGATAGTCAGCCAGGGCCAAGTGTTCCTGTTTGTTTTAAATATGGGGGAATTGTTTATTTTTCTTTTTGATTTTGTTGAATTCTATAAAAACTACAGTCTAAAGTCAGACTGCACATTTAAGTTCATCTAGCTTCCATTCTTGTCCACTCCACCCTGTTCCCTCCAACTCCTTATAGGTAAAATGTCTCATTAGTTCAGAGGTTTAAGTCTTCTAGTTTTTCCTAAAATTTCTGACAAATTAGCTACTTTCTTACAAAAACACTGTTTTGCAGCTTGTTTTTCTCACTTAACCACATGTTCTAGGGATGACACCATATCAGTATATAGACAGCTTCTTCATTTCCTTTTTATAGCTGCATTGTACGTTTTTATAGCTTGTTCAATCAGTCCCTAGTGAGTAGCCTGATGAGTTATTGCCAGTGTATCTTTGCAATAGATTCCTGGATGAGATTACTCCAAGGGTAAGTGCATATGTCCTTTTGGTCAGTATTGTGGTAGTTCTGCGCCAATTTGCATTCTCTCAAGCAAGTTATGAGAGCTCTGATTTTCCACATGCATTGTCAACATATTAGATTTTACTAATCTGATTAGATGAAAAAGGACATTTCAGAATAGTTTAAAATTTTACTCTTTTTGTACAATAGACTGAATTTCTTTTCATTGTTTAAAGACCATTGCAGTTTTTGGTAACACTGGGGAACAATTTTTTTTTAATTTTCTGTTCTGTTTCTATATATTTCTGCATCACTGATTCCAAATCTGAAATCCATTTTTTTGGTACATGCTCTAGTTTTTATGCAATTTTAATTTCTTTTTGTTACAGTAAATGGCATGCATTGTTTTTTAAATATGTTTTATTTATTCATTTTAGAGAGGGAAGAGAGAGAGAAAGAGAGAGAGAGAAGGGGGGAGGAGCAGAAATTATCAACTCCCATATGTGCCTTGACCGGGCAAGCCCAGGGATTTGAACTGGCAACCTCAGTGTTTCCAGGTCGATGCTTTATTCACTGCTCCACCACAGGTCAGGCTGCATTGGTTTTTAAATTGGAGTTAAAGGGCAATGACTCTTGGATTGAACATCACCACAAGGCAATTAATGTTTTACAAACATTACTTTTACATAATTGTAGTTGTTTTTAAATGTAAAAAATTATCTGATAAAAACACCTTCTTATTTTGTTTTAAGATTGAATCATGGCTTCTTCGAGTAGGTGTAAATGTAAGAATAGTCCTGACATCTTCTGTTATATATGTGGCTGTTACACACTTCAATGTCAAAGGCACAATATTTCATCATTTGTGACACGTGCATATATTGCCTACTTTCAAGTTCCCCTTGGTGATCAAGACAAGAATTGGGCTCCTCATATTGTGTGTCATAATTGTGAGGAAATGCTTCGTGACTGGACAAAAGGAAAACACAAAGGAATGCCTTTGGTATTCCCATGGTTTGGCGTGAACCTAAGGACTACAGCAGTGACTGTTATTTCTGTCTGATCCATACAAAGGGCATCGGCAAGAAAAAACAGCATATGATCGCATATCCTAATATTCCTTCAGCAATACAACCTATCCCACACTCTGAGGCCCTCCTGGTTCCAGTTTTCAATGGTTTTATTTCTTCTAAGGATGAAGAAAGTGAACATGATGATCAAGTGTATTTTGATAAGATGCATGAGGAAATGGTTGTAGAATCTGAAGGGTCTTCTTCTGATGCCAAGCAGTCATTAACCCCTCAGCAGTTTAGCCAACCTGAAATGAATGACTTGGTAAGAGATTTGGGCCTATCAAAGAAAGCAGCTGAGCCTGACCTGTGGTGGCGCAGTGGATAAAGCGTCGACCTGGAAATGCTGAGGTCGCCGGTTCGAAACCTGGGCTTGCCTGGTCAAGGCACATATGGGAGTTGATGCTTCCAGCTCCTCCCCCCTGTCTCTCTCGCCTCTTTCTCTCTCTCTCTCTCTCTCTCTGTCTTTCTCTCTCCCTCTCTAAAATGAATAAATAAAATAAAATAAAATAAAATAAAAAGAAAGCAGCTGAGTTATTAGCCTCCAGGCTTCAAGAAAAGAATGTACTTCACTGGTCAGCTAAAGTATCCCATTTCAGGAAGCATGAACAAATTTTTGTGGACTTTTTTCCCGAAGACAAACACTTTGCTTACTGTCATGATATCAGTAGTCTTCTCAGCCAGCTAGGTGTTACCACTTACAGTCCACCAGAATGGCAGCTATTTCTTGACGGAGTCTGAAATGTGTTCTCCTACACAATGGTAATGTTTATGCAGCAGTTCCAATTGGTTATTCAACTCATCTGTGAGAAGATTATAATGATTTAAAAATTGTCCTCAACTTTCTGAAGTATGAGGAGCATAACTGGATCATTTGTGTTGATCTTAAAATGGTAAATTTCCTGCTAGGACAACAGAGAGTTTTCACAAGGTATCCTTGCTTTCTGTGTTTGTGGGACAGCTGAGTTCGGGAGAAACACTGGACACAGAAGGAGTGGCTGAAACATGAAGCTCTGGAAGTAGGGATGCAAAATATTGTGAATGAACCTGTAGTTAATCGAGACAGGATCATTTTTCACCCACTTCACATCAACCTTGGCTTAATGAAGCAGTTTGTTCAGGCTTTGAATAGAGAAAGTGAATTCTTTCAACATATTATTTCTGCTTTTCCTGCCTTGTCTTTCAAGAAGATAAAAGCAGGTGTATTCGATGGACCTCAAATTTGAACCCTCATACGTGATGAAGAATTTGCCAGGAAGATGAATAAGGAGGAGAAAGCACCATGGCAATCTTTTGTGGCAGTTACAAAGAACTTCCTTGGCAATAAAAAAGCAGAAAACTATGAACTTCTGGTTCAAAGGATGCTGTTGGCTTTCTGCGACATTGGATGTAGCATGAGCATTAAGATTCACTTCCTAAAAGACAAGATGGTGATGGAGTAGGCAGACATACCAATTTCCACCTCCCAGAACCAAAGAGGATTACAAACTAATTTTAAGAACCATCATCTGGAAAAACCAACTTTGGACTAAACTAATAGGACTCTTCAACCAAGGAACACTGAAGAAGCCACAGTGAAACTGGTAGGAAAAGCGGAAACACAGAGAGGGCTGCCCAGCTCCCCAGAGCAAACGGCAGCCGGGAGAGACTCGTGTGGCAGGAAGTGAGTTTAGCAGAGAGAGGAGGGTCCTGAGTCCCAGGAACAAAGCCCCAGCCTGCAGCCCCAGAGCCTAGAAGAGGCATATGGACAGTATTTAGCTGGAAACAAGACAGGATACTGTTTGTGAGAAAGAGACTGATTTCTCAGACCCAGGATTCTTCTTAAAGGGACCACGCAGAAAACCTCTCTCACAACCACTCACCCGGGGCTCCGGGGAATGAGGAGAGAGGAGAGGACTGGAGTAGCAGGAAGAGAGTGTAATCTAGGAGGCACAGGGAGAAACACTTTGAGAGACAGCCACCCTAACCCCTGGGATGAGTCACTCCCCAAATCTGAAGTGAATATTTCCCCTGGAAACAGCAATACCAGCAAAGGGAAGCAGGACACCAGCCAAAATGATCTCTGAGGCACTCAGAGCAGAGTTGCTTAGAAGGAGGGAGCTTTCGGGATACAGTAGTGAGTGATAAGGTCTGAGTTGCAGTGCCCCCACCCACAAGGCTGAGGGCTCTCCTGAGGGCAGGCGGCAGCGGGACGCAAAAGCGCAGTTCTGTCAGCAAGGGCAGAAGCTGGCTGGGCACCACTGAGGCCCAGGTGTGAGCTCAGTTTTGCCCAGCTGGGGAGGAGGGGACATGCAAAAATGGTCAAGCCAGCTGCAGGCTGCCTGCAATCCAGCCTGTGGGGGAAGGGCAGGAGCCCCAGAAGGGGCGGAGATCCACCCTTGAGCAAAGGCGCAGGAGAACAGCCTTGCCCCACCTGCGGAACTGAAGCTTGTGGCCTGACTTGGGAGCCAGCTCCTCCCACGGGGGTGGAGCCAAAAGCTCAGAACAGGTGGAGTCCCACTACTGAGTGCGGGCACGCAGTCCTGCCCAACCTGTGGAGCCAAGGCTTGCAGCCGTCCCATGAGTGGGCTCCTCCTGCAGGGATGGGGTGAAAGTGAATCAGGCGGAGACCTGCAGCTGAGCAAAGGCTTTGTACACCTGAGCACGTGATCACAGCCACTCCCGTGAAGGAGAGGCAGAAACCACAGCAATAGCTCCAGTGGGCAGGCACTGGCAACGCCCATACCCGAATGCCCTAGGCATCAACAGCAGAGGGGGTGGCGGACCTGCAGACAGACCACACCTAGGGAACACAGAGGCCACACCCAGTGGACTCCAGTGGCCAAAACCTTCTTTTACACAGACAAAATGAGAAGGCAGAGAAATGCAACACAAATGAATCAGGAGGAAGCCCCAGAAAAGAACCTGAATGAAATGAAGAACACAATGGAAGGAATTAAAAGCAGGATTGATGAAGCTGAGAATCAAATCAGCAAAATAGAGGACAAGATAAATAAAGGCATGGAAGCAGAGCAGAAAAAAGAAAAGACACTCAAAAAGTCTGAGGAAACGCTAAGAGAGCTCTGTGATAACATGAAGAGAAATAACATCTTCATCATAGGGGTTTCTGAAGAAGAAGAGAAAGAACAAGGGATAGAGACTTTGTTCAAGTATATCATAGCTGAAAACTTCCCTCAATTAAGGCAGGAAAATGTCTCACAAGTTCAAGAAGCACAGAGAATGCCATTAAAGAGAAACCCAAAGAAATCTACACCACCACATATCATAATTAAAATACCAAAGATAAGTGATAAAGAGAAAATATTAAAAGCTGCTAGAGAAAAAAGACTATCACCTACAAAGGAGTCCCCATAAGGATGACTTCTGACTTCTCAACAGAAACACTTGAGGCCAGAAGGGGATGGCAAGAAATATTCAAAGTAATGCAGAACAAGAACCTACAACCAAGACTACTTTATCCAGCAAGGCTATCATTTAAAATTGAAGGAGAAGTAAAAAGCTTTCCAGACCAAAAAAACCCCTCAAGAAATTCACTACAACCAAACCAATGCTGCAAGAAATGCTAAGGGGCCTGTTGTAAACAGATCAAAGGAGAAAAAGAATATAGCAAAAGAGGAATACAGTTTTAAATAATAGAATGGCAATAAACAACTACATGTCAATAATAACCTTAAATGTAAATGGATTAAATGATCCAATGAAAAGACATAGGGTAGCTGTGTGGATAAGAGAACATGACCCATACATATGCTGTCTACAAGAAACACACCTTAAAACAAAAGATGCACATAGGCTGAAGATAAAAAGATGGAAAATAATATTTCACACAAATGGAAATGAAAATAGCTGGGGTAGCAATACTTATATCAGACAAAGTAGACTTTAAAACAAAGACTATAGTAAGAGATAAAGAAGGTCACTACATAATGATAAAGGGAGCAATCCAACAGGAAGATAGAACCATTATAAATATCTACAAACTTAATATAGGAGCACCTAGATATATAAAGCAGACTTTGATGGATTTAAAGGGTGAGATCAACAGCAATACTATAATAGTAGGGGATTTCAATACCCCACTAACATCACTAGATAGATCCTCAAGAAAGAAAATCAACAAAGAAACAGCAGACTTAAAGGACATACTAGATCAACTTGATTTAATAGATACCTTCAGAACCTTTCACCATAAAGCAGCAGATTGCACATTCTCTTCAAGTGCTCATGGTACATTCTCTAGGATAGACCACATGTTAGGGCACAAAAGCGATCTCAACAAATTTAAGAAGATTGAAATCATATCAAGCACTTTCTCTGATCACAATGGCAGGAAACTAGAAATCAACCACAACAAAAAACCTAAAAAATACTCAAACACTTGGAAATTAAATAGCAGGATGTTAAATAACGAATGGGTTAACAATGAGATCAAAGAGAAATAAAAAAAATTTTTAGAAATGAATGATAACGAGCATACGTCAACTCAAAATTTACGGGACACAACAAAAGCAGTCCTGAGAGGAAAGTTCATAGCATTACAGGCATACCTTAAGAAGCTAGAAAAAGCTCAAATAAAAAACTTGACCCTACATCTAAAAGAACTACAAAAAAAAAAAACACACAAAAAAAACCCAGCAAGTAAAGCCCAGAGGTAGTAGAAGGAAGGAAATAATAAAGATCAGAGCAGAAATAAATGACATAGAGGCTAAGGAAACAATACCGAGGATCAATAAAATCAGGAGCTGGTTCTTTGAAAAGGTAAACAAGATCGATGAACCTTTAACCAGACTCACCAAGAAAAAAAGAGAGAGGACTCAAATAAATGAAATTAGAAATGAGAGTGGAGAAATAACAACTGACACAACAGAAATATAAAATATTGTAAGAAAATACTGTGAAGAACTGTATGCCAAAAAACTAGACAACCTAGATGAAATGGACAAATTTCTTGAATCATATAATCTTCCAAAATTATTCTAGAAGAATCAGAAAACCTAAACAGACCAATTACAACATATGCGATTGAAACAGTTATCAAAAAACTCCCCAAAAAGAGAAGTCCTCGGCCTGATGGCTTCATAAGTGAATTCTACCAAATATTCAAAGAAGAACTAACTCCTATCCTTCTCAAGCTATTTTTAAAAATTCAAGAGAAAGAAAGACTTCCAAGCTCCTTTTATGAGGCAAGCATAATTCTGATTCCAAAACTAGGCAAAGACAACACAAAGAAAGAAAATTATAGGCCAACATCCCTGATGAATTTAGATTCTAAAATTCTCAACAAAATATTAGCAAACCAGATCCAGCAATATATGAAAAAAATCATACACCATGATCAAGTGGGATTTATTCTTGGGAGGCAAGCTGGTACAATATTTGCAAAACAATCAATGTGATTCATTACATAAACAAAAGGAAGGAGAAAAACCACATGATAATTTCAATAGATGCAGAAAAAGCATTTGATAAAATCCAGCACTCATTTATGATCAAAACTCTCAGCAAAGTGGGAATACAGGGAACATACGTCAACATGATAAAGGCCATCTATGACAAACCCACAGCCAACATCATACTCAATGGGCAAAAATTTAAAGCAATGCCCTTAAGATCAGGAACAAGGCAGGGGTGCCCCCTTTCACCACTCTTATTCAACATAGTTCTGGAAGTCCTAGCCACAGCAATCAGACAAGAAAAAGAAATAAAAGGAATCCAAACTGGAAAAGAAGAAGTCAAACTATCATTATTTGCAGATGATATGATATTGTATATAGAAAACCCTAAAGTCGCAAAAAACTACTAGACCTGATAAATGAATTCAGCAAGGTGGCAGGATATAAAATCAATACTCAGAAATCAGAGGCATTTTTATACACTAACAATGAACTGTCAGAAAAAGAAATTAAGGAAGCAATCCCCTTCACCATTGCAACCAAAAAAATAAAGTACCTAGGAATAAATTTAATCAGGGAGGTTAAAGACTTGTACTTGGAAAATTATAAAACATTGATAAAAGAAATCAGGGAAGATACAAACAAGTGGATACCGTGCTCATGGTTAGGAAGAATAAACATCATTAAAATGTCTATATTACCCAAAGCAATTTATAAATTCAATGCAATACTGATTAAAATACCAATGACTTACTTCAAAGATATACAACACATATTCCAAAAATTTATATGGAATCAAAAGAGAACATGAATAGCCTCTGCAATCTTGGAAAGGAAGAATAAAGTGGGAGGTATAACACTTCCGGATATCAAGTTATACTACAAGGCCATTGTACTCAAAACAGCCTGGTACTGGCGTAAGAACAGGCATATAGATCAGTGGAACAGAATAAAGAACCCAGAAATAAACCCACACCTTTATGGACAACTGATATTTGACAAAGGAGGTAAGAACATACAATGGAGTAAAGACAGCCTCTTCAACAAATGGTGTTGGGAAAATTGAAAAGCTACCTGCAAAAAAAATGAAACTATACCATCAACTTACACCATCCACAAAAATAAACTCAAAATGGATAAAAGACTTAAATGTAAGCCGTAAAACCATAAGCATCTTAGAAGAAAACATAGGCAGTAACTCTCTGACATCTCTTACAGCAATATATTTGCTGATTTGTCTCCACAGGCAAGTGAAATAAAAGACAGGATAAACAAATGGTACTATATCAAACTAAAAAGCTTCTGCACAGCTAAAGACAATAAGAACAGAATAAAAAGACAAACTACATAATGGGAGAATATATTTGACAATGCATCTGATAAGGGATTAATAACCAAAATTTATAAAGAACTTGTAAAACTTAATACCAGGAAGACAAACAATCCAATCCAAAAATGGGAAAAAGAAATGAGTAGACACTTCTCCAAAGAGGACACACAGATGGCCAATAGGCATATGAAAAAATGCTCAACATCACTAATCATTAGAGAATTGCAAATTAAAACCACAATGAGATATCACCTCACACCAGTCAGAATAGCACTCATCAATAAAACAACACAGAATAAGTGCTGGCGAGGATGTGGAGAAAAGGGAACCCTCCTGCACTGCTGGTGGGAATGCAGACTGGTGCAGCCACTGTGGAAAATAGTATGGAGATTCCTCAAGAAATTAAAAATCAAACTGCCTTTTGACCCAGCTATACCACTGTTAGGAATATACCCCAAGAACACCATAGCACTGTTTGAAAATAGAAATGCACCCCCCATGTTTATGGCAGCATTGTTCACAATAGTGAAGATCTGGAAACAGCCCAAGTGTCCATCAGTGGACGAGTGGATTAAAGAGCTTTGGGACATATATACTATGCAATATTACTCAGCCATAAGAAATGATGACACCAGATCATTTAGAATAATATGGATGGACCTTGATAACATTATACTGAGCGAAATAAGTAAATCAGAAAAAACTAAGAACTATGATTCCATACCTAGGTGGGACATAAAAATGAGACTCAGAGACATGGACAAAAGTGTGGGGGTTACGGGGTGAGGGGGAGGAGAGGACGGGGGTTGGGGGAGGGGAAGCGCACAAAGAAAACCAGTTAGAAGGTGATGGAAGACAATTGGACTTTGGGTGATGGGAATGCAGCATAATCAAATGTCAAAATAACCTAGAGATGTTTTCTCTGAACATATGTACCCTGATTTATCAATGTCACCCCATTAAAATTAATTAAAATTTTTTTAATTAAAAAAAAAAAAGATTCACTTCCTGAACAGTCACCTTGATAAGTTTCCCAAAAACCTTGGAGCTGTTAGTGATGAGCAGACTACTGCTGGAGCATCAAACGAGATTGTCCTCAACAAGTACACAAACACAAGAGCTACAAACACAAATTTTTGCCTGAATAGAATTTAAATAAGTTTTGTGCAAATTTTATGATTAAAATAAGTGTTTTAATATGTTCTATTTAGAAATTGCAGACAAATTCTGATGCAATCATATCTTTTAGTGTATTAGTGTATTTACTGCATTATATAAATTATTATATTTTCACAAAGATGATGCCCAAGAAGACATTCTACTTCATTATGTTAAACTAGATTTTGAAAATTTTACAATAAGATAAAAACTTAAAATCTTGAGTTGCAAAAAAACTGTAGCTTACAGAGAAAAACTAATGTCAGATTTGAGATCAGCACACTTGAATTAGGTAAGAACAAGTTTTTTTGTGGATGCAACAAAAATTTTGTTCCCCAGTGTAATCTGTCTTTTTATATATTTTGTTCATTTTTATATTGGCATATTAGACTTGTTCTAAATTTTTAGGAACACTTTTTTTCTTAATTTAAAAAATTAAATTTAGCATGGTGACATTGAACCACAAGAGTACATAGGTTTCAGGTAAGCATTTCTATAGCATTTGAATAATTGATTATGTTGTATACCTATGCACTTTTATCTATGTTCATGAGTCTCAGTTTTGTATCCTACCTATATGTGAAATCATACAGTTCTTAGCTTTTTCTGATTTACTTATTTGATTCAGTATAATGTTCCCAAGGTCATCCATGTTGTAAATGACACTATGTCGTCATTTCTTATGGCTGAGTAGTATTCCATTGTATATATGTACCACTTCTTCTCTATCCAATCCTCTATTGAGGAACACTTGTGTTGTTTTCATGTCATGGCCACTGTAAATAACACTGCGATGAACATGAAGGTGCATGTGTCTTTAGGTACCAATGTTTTTGAGCTTTTTTGGAGTAGTTACCCAGTAGAGGGATTGCTGGGTCATATGGTAGTTCTAGTCTTAAGTTTTTGAGGAACCATCATACTTTCTTTCATAATGGTTGTACTAATTTGCATTCCCACCAACAGTGAATGAGGGTTCCTTTTTCTCCACACTTGTTATTACCTGTCTTGTTGATAACAGCCAGTCTTACTGGTGTGAGGTGGTATCTCATTGTAGTTTTGATTTGCATTTCTCAAATAGCTAGTGAAGATGAGTGTCTTTCATATATCTGTTGGCCATTGGTATGTCTTCTTGGGAGAAGTGTCTGTTCAGTTCCTCTCCCCATTTTTTAATTGGATTGCTTGCTTGTTTGTTGCTGAGCTTTGTGAGTTCTTTATTGCTGGAGTCCAGCTCCAGCTGGTCCAGGGGTCCCCAAAGGAATGGATGGCATCAGTGAGAAATGAGTGAGAGAGCCAAAATCTTTAGTTCATCTGCCAGGCATCTCTGCCAATTGCTAGTATAGCTTTATTTTTATACACTAAGTTATAATCATATGTTATGCAGAATACATTGATTAATAGTTATTTTTGCTTTAAAATGAATAAATATTCCAGGAAGAGGTTAGTACATTTCCTTAAGCTATAAATCAGGTGGTAAGCCATTCTAAATACAGATATACAATACCTTGGGCAGCAACAACAATATTGGCATCAGCCTTACGCAGGCTTCTAAAAGGTCACTATTGATTAATAACTCTGCTTTACCTAATGGCTTATTGTCTAGTAAAATTATGTTTGTCTACTACTTTCATCTACTAGTTAAGTTCTAACTTTATTTTTCTCAGAGCTCTCCACTACCTGAAGGTCAGGTATGTAAGAGGAATGGAAAGTTTTTCCATTCTTCTATAGTATGAAAAGGCTAGGGGGGTTAAGCAATCAACCAGGTAAAGGCTGAAAGGTGCTTTTGTGTTTAGCCTCTGTTTTCCACCTATTCATAAGTCACAACCTATTTTCTCATAATATGATTTTTAGGAGGGAGTTTTTCTACAGACCTAGCCCTTTTCAAGGGATGCCATAGCCAGCCTCCTATGTCTATAGGCTTAGGCAAGGGGGTTATATTCTTTTGCCGGGTTTCTTCAGGGAACTCCTGAGGGGAACAGCTTTGACCCACTGTCAAAGGACAATTGCCTCTAGCTCTTGTTTTTGGGGTTGTTGGTAAATTATCTTAAAAGGAACACAGGGGGCTTGAGTGGTCAGGAGATATTTATGTGGTTCCTTTTAGAGTAATTCTGGAGGGACATATTCACAGACTGGTTGACCTCAGGGTCTCAATCAGCCTGGCAAAGTACAGTATTGTTGGAATCATATGTGGACCCGTCCCAATAGTGAATACACATAACCCTAATAAGGAAAGAATTGTCAAAGGAAATACCCAGATACAACCCAAAAAACATATGCTGTGCAAATGCTTCTTTCCTGTTGCGACTGTGTCAGATAGCAAGGTTGGATTGGCTCCCAACAATTTATATATTTTGGATATTAATCTCTGATTGTAGCTGTTGTTTGTAAATATCATCTCTTATTTAGTTGGTTGTCTATTTGTTTTATTGTCAGTTTCTTTTGCTGTACAGAAGCTTTTTAACTTGATAAAGTCCCATTCCTTTATTTTTGCCTTTACTTTCCTTGCCTTTGGGGTCAAATTCATAAATTGTTCTCTATGGCTAAGGTCCATGAGTTTAGTACCTTTGTTTTCTTCTATGCAATTTATTGTTTCAGCTTTTATATTGTTTTTAAATCTATTTTGAATTAATTTTTATGCAGGTGGACAACTGTAGTCAAATTTCATTCTTTTGCATGTGGTTTTCCAATTATCCCAGCACCATTTATTGAAGAGGCTATTTTTTTTTCCCATTCTGTGTTTTTGGCTCCTTTGTCAAAGATGATTTGTCCATATATATGTGGTTTTACTTCTGAACTCTCAATTCTGTTCCATTGGTCTGTAGTCTGTTTTTCTGGCAATACCATGCTGTTTTGATTATCATGGCTCTATAGTATAATTTGAAGTCAGGTATTATAATACTTCTGGCTTTGTTCCTTTTTTTCAGGATTGCTTTGGCTATTCTGGTTTCTTTTATGGTTCTATATAAACCTAGTGATTTTTTTTTCCAGTTCTTTAAAAAATGACATTGGGATTTTGATGAGAATTGCATTAAATTTGTATATTATTTTGGGTAATATGGCCATTTTAACTATGTTGAGCCTTCCAATCCATGAACATGGAATATTTTTCCATTTCATTGTGTCTTTTTCAATTTCTTTTGATAATGTCTTATAGTTTTCAGTATTTAGACCCTTTACATCCTTTGTTAAGTGTATTCTTAAGTATTTTATTTTATTTATTTTTTGTTGCAACTGTAAAAGGGATTTTTTTAAAGTTCATTTTCTGAGATTTCATTGTTGGTATATAGAAAAGCAATAAACTTTTGTATATCGATTTTGTATCCTGCGACCTTACTATATTGGTTTATTTTTTCTAATAGTTTTTCAGTGGAGTGTTTGAGGTTTTCTATATACAGAATCATGTCATCTGCAAAAGGTGATACCTTTACTTCTTCTTTCCCAATATGGATGCCTTTTATTTCTTTCTCTTTCCTGATAGCTCTGGCTAAAACTTCTAGCACTTATATTGAATAGAAGTGGAGAAAATGGGCCCTGGCTGGTTGGCTCAGTGGTAGAGCGTCGGCCTGGCGTTCAGGGGTCCTGGGTTCGATTCCCGGCCAGGGCACACAGGAGAAGTGCCCATCTGCTTCTCCACCCCTCCCCTTCTCCTTCCTCTCTGTCTCTCTCTTCCCCTCCCGCAGCAAGGCTCCATTGGAGCAAGGATGGCCCAGGCGCTGGGATGGCTCCTTGGCCTCTGCCCCAGGCGCTAGAGTGGCTCTGGTCGCGACAGAGCGACGCCCCGGAAGGGCAGAGCATCACCCCCTGGTGGGCAGAGCGTCGCCCCCTGGTGGGCATGCCAGGTGGATCCCGGTCGGGCACATGCGGGAGTCTATCTGACTGTCTCTCCCCGTTTCCAGCTTCAGAAAAATGCAAAAAAAAAAAAAAAAAGAAGAAGAAGTGGAGAAAATGAACAGCCTTTTCTTGTTCCTGATTTTAGAGGAAAAGTTTTCAGTTTTTCACCATTTGGTATTATATTAGCTGATGGTTTGTCATATATGGCCTTTATTAAGTTGAGGTACTTTCCTATATACCCATTTTATTGAGTGTTTTAAACGTAAAGGAATGTTGTATCTTATCGAAAGCCTTTTCTGCATCTATTGATAGGATCATATGATTTCTGTTCTTTGCTTTGTTGATGTGGTGCATTACATTGATTGATTTACATATGTTGAACCATCCTTCTGCTCCTGGAATAAATCTCACTTCATTGTGATGTATTTTTTTAAATGTATCATTGTATTCAATTTGCTAGTATTTTGTTTTGGATTTTTGCATCTGTATTCATTAGAGATGTGTTTTTAAATTTTTATTTATTTATTTAATTTTATTTTTTGTATTTTTCTGAAGCGAGAAGCAGGGAGGCAGAGAGACAGACTCCATCCTGGATCCACCTGGCATACCCTCCAGGGGGCGATGCTCTGCCCATCTGGAGCATTTCTCTGTTGCAACCAGAGTCATTCTAGTGCCTGAGGCAGAGGCCATTGAGCCATCTTCATTGCCTGGGCCAACTTTGCTCCAATGGAGCCTTGGCTGCAGGAGGGGAAGAGAGAGAGAGAAAGTATAGGGGGGAGAGTGAAGAAGCAGATGTGCACTTCTTCTGTGTGCCCTGGTCGGGAATCGAACCTGGGACTTCTTCATGCCTGGCCAATGTTCTACCACTGAGCGAACTGGCCAGAGCTCATGAGAGATATTGGTTTGTAGTTTTTTTGTGTGTGTCTGTGTTGTGCTTGCCACGTTTTGGTATGAGGGTTATATTGGCCTAATGAAATGTGTTAGGGAGTATTGCTTCTTCTTCTATTTTCTGGAAGACTTTGAGAAGAATTGGTACCAAATCTTTGAATGTTTGGTAGAATTCACTAGGGTAGCCATCTAGTCCTGGACTTTTGTTTTTTGGGACGTTTTTGATAGTTGTTTCTATTTCTTTCCTGCTTATGGGTCTATTTAGGTTCTCTACCTCTTTGTGACTCAGTCTAGGAAGATTGTATAGTTCTAGGAACTTATCCATTTCTTCTATGTTGTAGAATTTGGTGGCATATAATCTTTCATAATGTTCTACTAGGATCCTTTGTATATCTATGATGTTTTTGGTCATTTCTGCTCTTTCATTTCAGATTTTGTTTATATGAGTTCTTCCTCTTTTTTCCTTAGTGAGCTTAGTCAAGGATTTGTCAATTTTACTGATCTTTTCTAAGATCCAACTTTTTTTGTATTAATTTTTTCTATAGTTATTTTGTTCTCTGTTTTATTTAGTTCTGCTCTAATTTTTATTATTTTATTATTTTCTTTCTTCTGCTGACTTTGGGTTGCCTTTTTTCTTCTTTTTCTAGAAACTCTTTATATATTATAATTAATTTGGCTTTCTCTGTGACATGTCTTTAATTTGTTTTGTTTTTTACTTTGCTTATAAAAGTTTTTTGCCATGTTGATTTTTTTTAATTTTAGAAAGAGTTTCCTGAAATACTATGTAGTAAAATTATTATACAACAATTTAAGGTTTCTTATAAAGGTTAACATATTCCATTATACTAGGGGAGAAGCCCTGGACCAAAGTGTGAGAACCACTGTTGGAGATGTCTGCTTAACTGATTTTTCTTTTGCCATACTATATTAACTCATTCTTCTTCTTCTTCTTTTTTTTAATATGAGAGTAAGGGAGATAGAGAGACAAACTGCCACATGTGCTCCGACTGGGATTCACCCGGCAACCCTGTGGGCCGATGCTTGAATCAACCAGGCTATTTTCAGTACTTGAAGCTGACATGCTCAGACCAACCAAACTATCCTCAGCACCCTGGACCAAAGCTCGAACCAATCGAGCCACTGGCTGCAGGACAGGAAGAGGGAGAGAAAAAGGAGAGGGAGGGGGAGAGAAGCAGGTGGTCGCTTCTCTTGGGTGCCCTGAGTGGGAATCAAAACTGGGGTTTCCATATGCCAGGCCAATGCTCTATGCACTGAGCAAACTGGCCAGGGCCTATATAAATTTATTCATTTCACAATATTTATAGAATTCCTAATATATGTTGGGCACTGTTATTTTGTGTCCTGAAGGTAGGATTAGCTACATGTAAAGGCCAAGAACTCCTATCCCAAACATGGTCTTGAGATATGGCACTTTGGTAATCACTGCTTTCACGTCCTTGTGTCTCAGAGTGTAAACGAGGGAGTTGAGAGCAGGTGTGAGGATGGTAAACACCACATTGCCCATGACATGGAAGCCCAGGGGCAGGTCAGCCCTGTAGGCCACACAGGCTATGACAATGGATGAGTAGGAGGTACCAACCACCAGGAGGTGGGAGCTGCAGGTGGAGAAGGCTTTTGAGCATCCTTCTAGGGAGCTGATGCGAAACACCGAGGCCAGGATGCAGGCATAAGAGAGAAGCACCAGGAGAAGGGACAGGAAAAATACTACCATGGCGATGCCCATGAAGGTCTGGGGTGTGGTGTCAGAGCAGGAGGCCTGGACCACAGCTAAGTGGTCACAGAAGCAGTGGTAGGTGTGAGCAATATTGTTATAAGCCATATGGGAGATTTTCACTACTGCTGGGATGGGCAGGAGAAAGGCAGTGAACTGGGCAGTGAGCTAGGCTGGCTGCCAGTGCAGCATTGGTCTGTGAGGTCATATAGACAAGGTAGTGCAGTGGGTGGCAGATAGCCACATAGCAGTCATAGGCCACAACCACCAGGATAAAGGCTTCTGAGCATGTAAAGCTTCGGAAGAGGTACATCTGCAATAAGCAGGCAGGGAAGCTGAGGAAGTGGTCCCCAAACAGGAATAGGGACAGCATATTGGGGACAGTGGTTGTGGTAAAGAGGATGTCCAGAGCAGAGAAATTGGTTAGAAAGAACTACATGGGCTTGTGGAGGCTGGGCTCTGTGACCACAGCCACTAGGATCAGGGCATTACCCATAAGGATGAGAAGATAGACCAGGAGGATAATAAAAAATTCAGGGAGAAAGAGAGACTCTGGCAGAGAGGATATATCCACCAGGTAGAAGACTGGTGAGCCATGCACTCACTGATCCATTACAGATAGTGAGACAGAGCTGGATTTCTGGGAAATGGGCAGCTGGAACATCTAGATACTGGGAATATCTGAAAACCATAGAAACAAAGGATTTTAGAATGTGAATGAATAATATTTACTCAATAGTTCATATAAGCACAATTATTTACAACCAACTTTACAAGACTGATGATGGGCTATGGTATTGACTTCTACCATGTGAACCCCCAATTCCTACCTTTCTTCTTTGTTCAAATATTAACTATTAGTTAACTAGTAATCTGCCAAATGGAAGTCATTATACTGCATTCAGGTGACACACAGTGAAGAAAGTAAAGATGGCAGGTAAAGTTCCAACTTCTTGGAGTTTATATTTTACTGGGAAAAGTCAGATCTAAACAGTTGATTATTAAATTATGATGGTGAAAAGTGCTTAGGAAAAGTTTTTTGCTGGTCTTCACCCTAGCTGCTCAGCAGGTGTTCCTAATGAACCACTAGCCTGTAGACTTCCCTTGTCCCAGCTGTGAAGGCACCACAGTCAGCTGGCATTGTAGGAGTCTTGTGAGCCAGTCTTCTTGTGACAAATGCCAAAAGCAAAATCTTCTCCCCCTTCCCCATCAGAGGCTGTTTTTTTCTCGTCAAGGAAGAGGGTATGTGTGCTTCTGTTCACCCACAGAGCCAGAGGTCTTCAATTGAGAGAGAATAATGACCCCTCTCATCTAGGACAAAGTCTGTGGTCACAATCTGGAAGCAAGTCCATGGTCATGTTTGTATCATTGCCTCAACCATGATGATTCTAAGAGTACTCCCTCTCTGATTTTTCTAGAACTGTCCTGTTTCTCTTACTTCTGATAAAACATTTCTCATGCCATTTAAGCAAAAAAATACCAAATCTGGAAATGTCCAGCCAGATTTTTTCTTTATAAACAAAAAGGGCAAGGACTTGCCTAAGATTACATGACCAGTCAGCCACAAAGCCTGGACTGGAACCCTGGTCACTGACTCCCAGACCAGGGCTCCTTCTCTACAGCACATTCCCTAGGAAATCTGGAAGCTTAAGTTTTCATGTGGGGAAAGATTGGAGCAAGGGCTTTCATTTTTACCTCTATTTCTAAACTGATATTATCAGCAAAAACTATAAATTTTAATTTGTTCTTTAGTCTCTCAAGTATGGTGGGTAGCCTGGTTTCGCCTGGGGAGTGAAAGCTGGTAAGTGTCTTTCTAAAAAGACAGCTGGTGGGAATGCAGAATGGTGCAGCCACTATGGAAAGCAGTGTGGAGTTTCATCAAAAATTAAAAATAGAGCTGCTTTATGACCCAGTGATTCCACTGCTAGCAATATATTCAAAGAAACCCAAAAAACTAATTCAAAAAAATATGTGCACCCCCATGTTCATTGCAGCATATTTATAATAACCAAGATTTGGAAACAGCACAAGTGCCCATCAGTAGATGAGTGGATAGAAAAGCTGTGGTACATTTACACAATGGAATACTATAAAAAGGAAGGAAATCTTACCTTTTGCAACAGCATAGATGGACCTGGAGAGTATTAAGCTAAGTGAAATAAGCCAATTAGAGAAAGACAACTACCATCTGATGTAACTTTTATGAGGAGTCTAATGAACAAAATAATCTAACAAACAAAACAGAAATTGACTTATAGATACAGAAAAAAGATTGAGAGCTATCAGAGGGGAGAGGTGTTCGGGGCTGGGTAAAAGAGTGAAGGGATTAAGTAAAAAAACCTCTCATATACATAAACAATAGCATGGTGATTACAAGAGGGAAGGGGGTGTGGGGGAAGGTAGAAGAGGGTAAATGGGGAATAAATGCTGATGGAGCGAGGCTTGACTTGTACTGTGGTGAACACACAAAACAATATACAGATGATGTATTATAGAATTGTACATTGAAACTTACAATTTTATTAACCAATGTCACCCCAATAAATTCAGTTAAAAAAATGAGACACATGGAACAGACCATTTTGTTGTGAATACTTCTTTGACAGGAAAATAATTGTTCTAGAGGTCAGCCCCCATTACCTAGGTAGGGAAGCAAAATGGTTGCATCTCAACTTAAAAGAATTAGCCCTCAGCTAATCAGACCCAACCTACCTAAGCTGATCATCAGGTTTTTCTCAAACCCACAATGATGCAAATGACATTTTTCTGCATGTTTTTAGAGCTCAAAAAGGTCGATTTTGGACTAAATGTCATTGAGTTAAGCTGTCTTGGATCAGTTCAGACCTATCAAGTCCAGTTGTACCTTCCTCCTCCCTCCACTGCCCCACTTCTATTAAAGAGCAGGGAGACAGATGCTGAGTCTGAACTCCAGAAATAGAGTGTTTTCTCAGGTCAAACATGTTCATGGCGGAAGTGAGTCTTGAACTCTGTCCTGGCTTCCATCCAGTGTTCATAAGATTTTTCACGAGTGAAGATGACTGCTCAGCCTTCTTGCATTTTTCTTGCAGTCTGTTTCCCCTTGCTCTAGTCAAACGGCAACTTCTTGCTCTTGCGTATTCTGCCAAACTCAGCTGAAATATTCCCTCTTCCAAGGAGAAGCTCTTGGCTAGCTCAGGGGCCTTTTTTTCTGGCCTTTCCCAGTTCCTGTACTTTCCTTTGTCGTTGCTATAATCATACTGGGCTGTCCCTGTCTATTTATGTGTTTATGTCTCCACCAGACAGGGAGCACTCACAGGGCTGCTATGGAGCCTGATCACTTCCATTTAACAACGCACTCAACCCTCTCCAGGACCTTGGTGCTCCAGAGGCAAGAGCCAGAATGCAGCTTTCCCAACAGGCCTCGTTTTGCTGCTGGAACATAAAATCAGAATGAAGGGGTCATTGGCAATTCAATATTTTTACTCTAATCCTGTCTTATACAGATGGGGGACACAAAAGTGGGCTGTGATTTACCCAAAGTCACACAGTAAGTGGGCCACAGAATCAGAACTAGACTACTGGCCATACTGGGTTATCACCTTGAGCCCAGGATAACTCAGCAATGAGCCCAGGTTACCCCACTTACTTGGGGTCAAGGACAGAGCAACCAGCTGAGGTATGTGTGCTTACCCTGTTCCTTTTCTAAACTCCTGCTTTGGCAGAGTGGGCTTATGTGACAGACAAAGCATGGGCTTGAGGGGGCAGCTAGATAGGAGCACTGAAACATTCTGAAAATAATTTAGTATTCGATATTTTTTAAAAGCATTGTTGTAGCATCATAGTAAAAATCAGAGAGTCTCTGGACTTCTTTACATTTGTTTTGTGGTTTAGATTAACTGACTAATTTTAAACACATATTACAGGGGTGTTTTCAGTGCCTAAGGATACTATATTATTACTGTATATTACTATAATACATTACTATATTATTGCTAGGGGACAATTCTCCACCAGCCAGTTACAGTGCTGGTGGGGAACAACGACAGGAAAAACAGACACCTGACTGTCCAACCTGATGCCACACTTGCTATTATCACCTCTTCTTACCATCCAAACTGCCAGGGAGTGGTTATGCCCTTGTTCAGAGCCATGGCTGGCGAGGGGTGAGAACAGGGGTTGTTCTGGAGTCAGTCTACTGCAAAGACAGCCCTGCCTGGCAACCAACAATCCTGGCTCCTGGACCAGCTGTGGTTTGGGGGCCCTGAGCCTCCATTTTCCCATCTGTAAAATGAGGGCTTTGGAAGAGATAATCTCTTCCAGCTCAATGAACATTTTTAAAATTGATTTTAGAGAGACAGAGAGAGGAATGGAGAGAAAGAGAGAGAGAGAGAGAAAGAAAGAAACATTTGTTGTTCCACTTAGTTGTGCGTTCATTGGTCTCTTCCTGTGTGTGCCCTGACCAGGGATTGACCTGCAACCTTGGTTTCCAGGACGATGCACTAGTTGTTCTAGTGACTGAGCTAACCAGCCAGGGCCTTCAATAAACATTTTTCAGTGTCACTACTGTGCCTGGCCCAGTGAGGGGTGGGAGATGGATGTCTCATGGCCCAAGCCTCTAAGGAGACAGAGAGTGGCTCTCACATATATTACTTAATTAATTATTATTTAGTAATTTATTAATTACTGCATGCTTGGTTCCTCACAATCATTATGTCATTACACTTCATTACAACTCTCATGTCCATGCCATTTTCTCACAATATTTCTACCATGCTGTGCTGTTCCCACAGAAAAGGAGCAGGATATATGTGGATTACAGAGTTCAAGATCGTTAACTTTGGAATTAGAAAGACCTCGTTTCCATTCTGGCTCCACTACCTTCCACATTCCCTCTCTAAATTGCAGTTCCCTCATCTGTGACTCATAAAATTGACGGAGACCTCATTAAACATTCTCATTTCCTTTACTGTCATAGGCCTTACCTTCTTTTTTTTTTTTTTTGTATTTTTCTGAAGCTGGAAACAGGGAGAGACAGTCAGACAGGCTCCTGCATGCGCCCGACCAGGATCCACCCGGCACACCCACCAGGGCGATGCTCTGCCCACCAGGGGGCGATGCTCTGCCCATCCTGGGCGTTGCCATGTTGCGACCAGAGCCACTCTAGCGCCTGGGGCAGAGGCCATCTTTGCTCCAATGGAGCCTTGGCTGCGGGAGGGGAAGAGAGAGACAGAGAAGAAGGAGAGGGGGAGGTGGAGAAGCAAATGGGCGCTTCTCCTATGTGCCCTGGCTGGGAATCGAACCCGGGTCCCCTGCACGCCAGGCCGACGCTCTACCGCTGAGCCAACTGGCCAGGGCCAGGCCTTACCTTCTTGAGAAAAACTCTCACAAACCCATCAGCCTCTTGCTTGTGACTGCACATCCTTGCCTGTCCTACCAGGGTGTCTGACCGAGGGTCACACAGACCATGTGCACACACTGGGACCCTGATGTTCACACAAACCACGTGTAATGCTGGTGGTCGAGGCCATGCAGGTTCGCACTGAATTTGTGCAGATGGTAGAGGAGCCGCAGAGCCAGACAGCGTCAGGCCATTACCCTTTTATTGGAGGCTCTCAGAGACAGGTGAGCAAACAAAGGAAAACCTGCTTTTTGTAGTAAAAGGACAAGGGATCAGGAAAACCGCACTTCGCAATGGTGGGAGAGTGACCTGGGAGAATCACCCTCCAGGGAAAGAACCTGTAGTCTTACATAGAAGCACTTGTCAGGCAAAGTGTTTGCCCTGGTAAACTAGCGAGCAAGCCTAACACAGCTGTTTTCCCCACAGCATGTGCGCTCCTGAGATCTGCACCATGGCGCTCCATGCCCCTGGCTACCCTGAGCCAGTCTGTTAAAAGAAAAACAAAACAAAACCCCCCACACACATACACACACATGCTTAGAGAAGATCTGAAAGGACCACACCAAATCAGTCAGAGTGATCACCTCTGGGGAGGGAAGGGAAAACAGTAGATGAAAAATTTTAGCCTGACCTGCGGTGGCGCAGCGCGTAAAGTGTCGACCTGGAACTCTGAGGTCACTGGTTCGAAATCCTGGGCTTCCCTTGTCAAGGCACATATGGGAGTTGATGCTTTCTGCTCCTCCTTCCCTTCTCTCTGTCTGTCTCTCGCTCCTCTCTCTAAAATAAATAAATAAAATCTTTAAAAAGAAAAATTTTAAATTGTTTAAATTTTACACATATTAGTGAAAGAGGGACAAAGTCAGAAAGAGAGCCCTGGGGCCATGGGAAAGAGTAAGAAAGAATGAGGCAGGAACCATCAGTGACGGTAAGGCAGCTCAGTCTTTGCCTGCTTCTGGCCACTCCCTCCTCGGCCTGGCTCACCTGCCGAGCCTGATTGATCCACCTTGGTGTCCTCTGTGGAGTCACTGCCCTTGGCCCTGGGGGAGGAGCCAGGTTGGGGCTGAGACACAGCACATTAAACCCTGGAGCCAGGGTCTGCTGGGGCCCTCTCCTGCAAGCTGGCTCCTCCAGGGGACCTCATGCTCACCTTAGAGCAATTTCCTAGGTTGGAGTTGGGATTGGGTCCTGGGCTTTGCAGATAATGAAAGCAGCATCATTAACAACCCTCCTGGGTTCCAGAACTTAGTCACTAATGAGGAAGTTGGATCTGTCTCACAACAGCCAGGGAAGACAAGCAGAGTCAAGATTGTTTCTTGTATTTGGCACTTAAGAAAACTAGGACCTAGAAGACTGGCCTGGCTTGCCTAAGGTCACGCGAGTGGCTAGAGGCAGAGCTGGGATTTAGGCCAAAGGTCCCAGTTCTGGATCCACAGTTCAGCAGCACATGGTCTAATGGCTGAGAACTCAGGTTCTTTCCAGTCATGTCACTTTGGACAAATCCTGTAACTGCAATGAGCCTTCCTTTTCTTAGCTGTTAAACAGGTCTGAACAACGATGCCTCTCTCACAGACACCTGGGAAGGGTCAGATGCTGTGCCTAGCACCTCCCACATAGTCAACATTTAATAAGCAAGAGCTGTTATTTTAATAAACTCAAATCGTAGCCCCCTGTTGCACAGATGGTTCCTGCCTCATTCTTTTTTACTCTTTCCCATGGCTCCAGGGCTCTGTTTCTGACTTTGTCCCTCTTTCACTAACATGTGTAAAATTTAAACAATTTAAAATTTTTCATATACTGTTTTCCCTTCCCTCCCCAGAGGTGATCACTATGACTGATTTGGTGTGATCCTTCCATATCTTCTCTAAGCATGCGTGTGTATGTGTGTGGCGGGGTTTGTTTTGTTTTTCTTTTAACAGAAATTGAGTCATTTTGTACCTGTTGTGTCCCTTACATTTTAACTTACTAAGTCTTGGAATTTTTCTATATCTGATCTACTTTATTCTTTTAATCTGTTTTTTGTTTGTTTGTTTGTTTGTTTGTTTTTTGGTATTTGATAGTATGAATATGATAGTTTGTCTAAAGTTTCCCTGCTGATGGACATTTGAGTTGACTTCAATTATTGCTATTATGAATAATAATTAACATCTTTTAAACATATGTTTTAGGGCACATGTGCTCAAATACTTCTCTGAGATAGATAGAGCCTTAGAAGTAAATCTTCTGGGCCAAGCAGTGAGCCTTTATTTCAAGCAGAATAAGATGTGTATGTTCAGGGACCATCCCAGCTTCAAGCCGGGAGGCTTTGAGAACAGAGAACCACAGCAGTGACTGAGATGACCCTATCACACCGGAACCTGATGCTGCACCCAGAACCAGGAATAAACCACACGGGAGAGATTCATGTCAGCCCACAGTAGAGACTTCCATAATAGATCCCCACTGACCATAGATTTATGACTACAGGATGTGAGATGACTAAGCCTCTGCTAGCTGACTGTGAAACTTCATGGAGACAAAAAACAGGTGGGGGAGACAGGAATGGAGGTGAGAATTCACTAAAAATGCCTTGTTTCATCATTTTGATTTAGAATTGTTATAATTGTGACTTTAACAGTCACGTATGAAGGCCCTCAGTACTATTTGCTGAAATACTCTCTGCTAATGCCTTAACTTAAAGTTCTAAAGCTCTACAACTTTATCACAATTTTCTAAGGAAGAATTTTCTTCCCTTTAATATATGCCGCTGCTTGCTCAGTTCACTTTTGAGAGTGGTTTTCCTTTCTGCCTGTTTGGCAGGCACTGTAGTTCTGCCCATCCCTGACCCCTTTTTCACCCAGGTGATTCCTACAGGAGACTAGGTGTTAAAGTTCTTTGGTTTAATCGAGTGTGAACTCTATTTCTTGATGCTAAAAATTAATCCCTCCTGACAGGTAACAAAAGGATGCCACACCACATCCTGTCAGCGCTAGAATAATACCTCTCCTCCGGTGGGAACAGTGCAGGCATCCTTGTTCAATCAGTCCACATCCACCATGTTGTTAACTCCATGAGGACTCCCAAACAAACAGTAGCAGCTGTCGTAGATTAAAAGTATTTTTGGAAGATGTTTTACCTTGAATTAAGTATCGTCCTCTGTGCTCGTACCAGGCCCTGTGCTTCCCTTTGAGATGGCACTCAGCACACTGCTGCTTCTGCCCGCATCTGTCTCCCTCACTAGACTGTGAACAAATTGAAGGCAGAGGCTGTCCTGATTTACCTCTATGTCTCTACCTTCTACCGCATGATCTAGCACCTCCCAAATCTTAGTAAGGACTTCTTCAATGAATGACCAAATGGAGAAAATTACACTCAGCAGTTTGTTGCTTACTATGAATGTGAAGACCACCACAATCCACAGTACCCATGGGAAGGCTTGGACCAAACATTCAGAATGACTACTGCAGATGTCCCTAAGGGAATGATGCTTTTTAAGAGTTTATTATGAAATATTATATTCATATAGAACAAAGAGCTATAAAGCCTACAAATTTAATTATAAAGCAAATATTTAATTATAAAGCAAACACCATGTCATCATCATTCAGGGGGAGAATGAGATATTGATGCTCCTTGATGACAATCCTCTCCCTCTCCTGCAGAAATAACCATGATTCTGGTTTTGTAGTAAATATGCCTTCTGTTTTATACATAGTTTATGACACCCACATGCATTAATAAAAGTAAAGTGTAGTTTTGCCTGTTTTTACACTATGTATAACTGGAATCCTGCTATAGATATCTATTAGGGTCCTAATTTTCTTTTTTGCTTAAGCTGATGTGAGATTCCTCCATGTTGTTGAATGTCTATGTAATTCCTTCGTATTATATGGGCATATAGTGGTACATGTTATGAAAATTTCACAAATTGGAGAAATGCTGCTGAGCTAGATCATAGAGTATGTGTATCTTCAACATTACAAGAGACAGATATAGTATTTTCGAAAGTATTTGTACCAGCGAACACTCCCACTGTCAGTGTATGAGCTCCAATGACCCACATCCTTGCCAACCTGAGTATCAACAGAACTGGACATTTTAGCCAGTCTGATTGCTTTCTGGTGGTATGTATTTGTTGTTATAATTTGCACTTTTCTTATCACTAATGAAGTTGAACACTTTTTCCTATATTTGTTGGACATTTGTTTATTCTCTTTTACAACTATTTGGCTTGACTGTCATTTCTAGTTGATTTGGAGTGATTCTTTATACATTTGACTATAAATCCTGAATCCTTTAGTGGTTATCTGCATTGTAAATAACTTTTGTTCTATAGCTTGTTTTTTCCCTCTTTCTTCTTTATTTTTGGTATCTTTTGAGGAACAGGAATTCTACATAAAGCAGACAAACTTATACTTTCATTTTTTCTAGGTTTAGAGCTTAATTAAAAGATCTTGTTTAAGAAATAATTCCCCATCCCAAGATCAAGACCACAGTCTCATAGTTTTATAGTTTTACCTTTCATATTTAGGTCTTTAATGAGATTGATTATGTTCACTTGATGTAAGAGACAAATTTCAGTATTTGACATGTGGATACCTGAGAGTACTAATACTATTTATTATACGTCCATCCTCCACACTGATTGCTGTGTCATTCTTTTTTTTTTTTTTTGAAGTGGGAAGCAGAGAGGCAGAGAGACAGACTCCCACATGCACCTGACTGGGATCCACCTGGCATGCCCACTGTGGAGTGATGCTCTGCCCATCTGGGCCGTTGCTCTGTTGCAACCTGAGCCATTCTAGTGCCTGAGGGAGAGGCCATGGAGTCATCCTCAGTACCTGGGCCAACTTTGCTCCAATGGAGCCTTGGCTGCAGGAGGGGAAGAGAGAGATAGAGAGAAAGGAGGAGGAGAAGGGTGGAGAAGCAGAGGGGCACTTCTCCTGTGTGCCCTGGCTGGGAATCGAACCAGGATATCCACATGCCAGGCCAACACTTTACCACTGAGCCAACCGGCCAGGGCCTGCTGGGTCATTCTTTTGTGCATCAATTGTCCACATCCTTAAGGATCTGCTTCTGGGCTCTCTATTCTGTTTCATTGACCTCTATATCTATTCAGGACTAAATAATCTCACTGTGTTCTCATCGTTATTACCATTTAGCCTTATTAATATTGAAAAATCTATTCGAGACTTTTAAGAAGACACTTCTTATGTTTTAGCTGACATTTTAACCAGTCTAAGTGGTTTCTAGTGGTATCTATTTGTTGTTGCAATTTGCACTTCTATTACTAAAGAGGTTGAGCACTTTATAAAATATATATTGGATATTTATTTATTTGACATTGTCTTTCTTTTCATAGAAGGATTGACTTCATAACCTAGCCTATCATTAATGGAAATTAAAATCCCAATGGCATATTTTTGGCCCTGCTATATAAGTCAATCTTTCCCTCAAATAATGTTTTCATGTCATTCCCTGTTCTTAGTGCACTGGTATCCTGGGAGCAGAATTAACTACACTTAAGGTTCAAAGGTCTCCAGATGCCCTGACCCAGAGACATGCCATTTTGGCAATGCCTGTTTTGACATCCTTGTTTCTTAGTGTGTAGATGAGAGGGTTGAGGACAGGAGTGAGGATGGCAAACACCACATTGCCCACAATGTGGAAGTCAAGGGGCAGGTCAGCCCTGTAGGCCACGTAGGATATGGCAATGGATGAGTAGTAGGTGCCAACCAATAGAAGGTGGGAGCTGCAGGTGGAGAAGGCTTTTGAGCGTCCTTCTCGGGAGCTGATGTGAAGCACTGAGGCCAGGATGCGGGCATAGGAGAGAAGCACCAGGAGAAGGGGCAGGAAGGATACCACCATGGCGATGCAGAAGCCCATGAAGGTCTGGGATGTGGTATCAGAGCAGGAGGCCTGGACCACAGCCAGGTGGTCGCAGAAGCAGTGGTAGATGTGAGCAATGTTGTCAAAGGCCATGTGGGATGTCTGCACCACTGCTGGGATGGGCAGGAGAAGGGCGGTGAGCCAGGCAATGGCTGCCAGAGCAGCATTGGTCTGTGGGGTCATGAGGACGGGGTAGTGCAGTGGGCGGCAGATAGCCACATAGCGATCATAGGCCATGACCACCAGGATGAAGGCTTCAGAGCAAGAGAAACTGTGAAAGAGATACATCTGCAGGAAACAGGCAGGGAAGCTGAGGAAATGGTCCCCAAGTAAGAGTAGGGACAGCATCTTGGGGACAGTAGAAGTAGTGAGAAGGATGTCCAAGGCAGAGAGGTTGATCAGGAAGAAGTACATGGGCTTGTGGAGGCTGGGCTCTGCAACCACGGCCACCAGGATTAGGGTGTTACCTGCAAGGATGAGTAGGTAGAAGAACAGGAAGACGAAAAAGACAGGGACAAAGAGGAACTCCTGGAGAGAGGGGATGCCTACAAGGTAGAATAGGGGTGAAGAATCTTTTGACACATTACAGGCTGTGCCATCCATGGGGGAACAGAGCTGTGTAACAAGGTGACAGGCAGCCAGAACACCTGGAAACCAGAGAAACCAGGAGTTTGGAGTGAGAATTCTGTACAGTTTAAATCATTTATGACCAAGTTTAGAGAACTGGTAATGCCCTCCAATATTGATTCTTTCAACTTAACACACCATTCGCTCCTTCCTTCTCCTATTAGTCATTTAGTAAGTGCATACAATGTGCAAGGCTGTGAGAAGGAGGACAAGGCATTCAAGGCCTCTGCTTAAAGCCTACTAAAGGATGGTATGTTTAAAAGCCAATCACACAGCTAATTGCCTAGTTACAACTGTGCTACATGCATTGAGAGAGCTTCTTCCTGGCCCGTGTCTGCTCCATGTCCCACACTATCTTTTGGGCATCAGACCTTAGATGAGCTCTTAAATCCTTACATTACTGTCTTTTCTTTTGCTCCTGCTTAAAGTTCTACTAAGTGATTTCACTATCACCACCAACGAATTAGAAAGGGTTGATTTTCCCAGGATTTTCTGTAACATGCTGCTGCTTGTCTACCCATTACCCGGGGAGTGGTTCCTCTCTCATTTTCCAGGTGCAGCAGCTCTGCCTGCCTCTCTCCCTACTGCGTGGTCCGAGTGCTCTCCCACTCAGGTCTCAGTGGTGGGAGGGACAAATGCCTTCTTGTTCCAGGACAGCTCTCTTCCTGATGGAGATCCCAAGCCGATAGTGGATCTTCCCACCACTCAGGGCACGCCCTGGGCCTATTGTCTTCCTTCCTCCTGGCTACTACACCCCAGTGGGTGTTTTGTTTAGTTCTTTTATGCCCACTCTGCCCTTGGCTCCTCTAAATACCAACTCAGAATAAGCCAGAAGGAGCTGTCGTGAGAGCCACTGTTGCTAGGAAGGACCCAGAGACCTGAAAGCTGTGACTTCCCCAAAACTAAAGAACCTTAAAACAGAAGTTGTCCACTGACTGTGCTGGGGTCAATGCCGGGACTGCTGGACTTGAGCCGAGGGAGTGCTGGCTAGTTCTGACCTCAGGATGACCGCTGATGCGTGGTCTAGGCGGCTTCCGACTTCCACCAGTGTCACTGCTGTTTGAACCCCAGTGATGCCACAAGCAGTTTCCTTTTGAATTCCTTAAAACTGCATCTATCTTCTTTCTTTTCTAAAGCAAATGAACAAAAACACAGCTCTTGTGTCCTAGAATCATGTAATTGCAGAACCAGAAAAAAAAGATATTTCAGTCTTTAATTCTAACCTAATTCCTCCTCCCCCCCCCCCCCCCGGCCCCTACTTCCCCATCACCTTTTATAATTTTCCTGGTTTGCTCTGATATTGATTTGGATTGTGCAGTCTGGCTTCTAGATTTGGAAGTGGTGACTGGCAAATGCTTTGTCTAAAACGAGCACAGGAGACTCAACCAACCTGTGTGTGTTCTCCTTGCAAAAAACCCTCAAACTTTCCCCCCCGCCCATGACCTGGGCAAGAGGGTAAGTCTGATTCTCTCCATTTTACGAGGTTATCCCTTAGCTAACCAGAACCCCATCCCAACAGCTTCAGTCACTAGGTTTTTCTCATATCTGAATGAAGGCAAAGTGCACTGCCCTGGGCCTTTGTGCTCTCAGAGAGGCAGTCACGGCTGATGGCCCCAGGCGAACGCAGAAACAGGACCAAAGCCAGAGGGGTCCTCAGGGGCCATCAACCTAGCTGCCCCTCTCCTGCCTCCTCTGTCCCACTACTTTGCAGGTGGAGGTAGGGATGCTGAGACCCGGGTGGAGAGCTGACACGTGCTTTTCACTGCCAGGCAGACTGGCATGTGCTGGGTCACCACAAGGCAGGGGGCACCAGCAATACTTCCTGAAAGAATTTCACGTTTGATATTTCAAAGCACCATTAACTGGATCAGAGCACATTATCTGAATTTGGCTTGATTTTCTTACACTTATTTTATAGGTTAGGGTCCTTTAAAAAAAAATGACATCTGTGTAATGCAGCCCTGTGCTTAGGGACTAAAGGAGGCATTCAGTCTTTCTGAGTTCCTGACCCTGGCTCTATATGTCCCATCCCCACATCTTGTCCCTGTCTCTCCACTCTGGTCTTTGCTGAGATTTGGCACTTTACCCCCAGTCCACTCACTTGCCAAGCCCTGTCCACCTTGGTGTCTCCCATGGTGTCCCCTTGTGTCTTTCAATCTGGCCTGGCAGAGAAGAGCCAGGCAGGTGCTGAGCTGTGGCCCATCAAACCCTCTAATCCCTCTTACAACTGGTTCTGTTGTGGCCCTCTCCCTCTACAGGGGGCTCCTTGGGACAGCACGTACCCCTCTACACACACATACACCTTCCCCCATCACCCCCCTGTCACCCCGGATCAACTTCTCGGTCTCTCCTAGAGCATCTCCTAATTAGGCTCTGGGATATGCTGATATGAGAACAGCATTATTAACAACCCTCAGGGGCTCCAAAACTTACACTCAATAGGGCAGCTTCTATTGGCGTTATTCTATCGGTCCTCAGAACAGCCAGCGGAGACAGCAGCCCAAGAGGAGAAAAGTAAGATCCAGAGAAGTGAAATGACTTAGTGTTGACGCTGATGTTTAGATCAGAGCTGCAAGTCAGACTCAAGGCTTAGTCCCAGGCCTGTGCTCGGCCGTATTTCATTGTGAGTAAGGGCAGAAGGTCTTAGGTAGAGTGTTGGATTTGAATACCAGTTTTAATATATTTTAGCTCTATCGCCTTAGGTAATTTAGTTAACCTCTGAGTTTCTCCAGCTGTAAAATGGAACATAACAATATTACCTATCTGAGAGTTTTGGGGAGGATTTCATGAGGTAAGGGTACTTGGGGTGAAACATGATTATTTGAAAATGATGCCAGGAGTTTTGTTTGTATACGATATTACCTGGCAATAGCCAGAGGAGATAAACTTTTTGCTTATATTCAACTTCCCAGGGGACTGCGGGTGTCCATCTCCTGCACAAGAAGATGCAACTTTTATGGATTCTTATGGTCTCTAGATGCCAGACAGCAGGGTTACCAGGAACTGTAGTCAACAGCTGGCATCTAAATTTGGACTGCTTAGTATCCAGTGGTTGGTTTGTCTGCTTATGAAGCTACTCTCCTTCTCCTTCCCCCCAAAAGGAAAACAATAGGGCTCGTGCTGTTATACCTGTATCTCAGGATGTATGTGTGTGACTGTTAGCAGCCAACGCTCAGCTGCTGGAGGGCAGGCCACCAGCTGTGTCTACTATAGTCTATCCCTTGAACCTTTCAGATTCATTTACTTATCACAAGAAGTTCACTCCATTTGAACAGAGGGTTTCCACAATTTGAAGGAAAATCTCTAAAAGGATTAATGGGATTAACTATTGCCCCTGATTCTACGGTCAGTTCCAAGGCTACAAATGATACTCATCGTCTCCACAACCCATTCTAGAGTGTTCCTCTTTCATTCCCCACTCAATCATTTGACTCAGTGTTCTTTGTTGCTAGATTTCCAGTTATTTCCAAGAATGGGTTAAGCCGCTGCTGGGGCTCTCTGCCTGTCTCAGTCTAACCTGGGTACCCTGTGACCTGCCTTTGAATTCTGTCTTTTGGTCATATTTAAAGGCCAACCATCCTGACTTGCCCAGAACTGCCTAGTTTGAGTACTGAAAGTCCCATGTCCCAAGGAATCACTCAGTTTCTGACAAACCCAGATGTTGGTCACTATAGAAGGGTAGAGGTATTAATAATATACGCCTTTAGTAGAAGGAGCCATTTCCCAAATGGAATCCAAGTTGAAGATGGATTCTCCCCCTACTGGGAAGAAACACTCCTGGTACCTCTCGTGTCACTCCACACATCCTCCCTTCGCCCGGCGGCTGTAGCTTGGCAGGTGCCACAGTTTAGCCATTTCATCCCCACATCCTGGAGCCTTGCTTCCTTGGCCCCAGCACAGAGGGCACCACAAAGGACTGAAAAGTCTCAGAACCAGAGTCAGGAGAGAGGGACAAGCACTCTGCAGGGAGCTCCTCTGCTCCCAGAAGCTGGTGCAAGTCAGCAAGCATCCATAGTGGTCCCAGACTCCCGAAGTGAGACTTTGCAACCCACAGAGCTGAGTGAGCTAAGGGAAGTGTTGACTTACTTTTTACATTGACTAAGCAATCCAGGGCCAGGTGACATTGACATTCAGATCACTGCCTCTCTGCCCCCACAAACTCTGGAGCTGTTCTATTTGGTTCTTCAAAGCCACCTCCAGGGTCACCCTCTTCTAACAAAATCCTTCTTATATCTCAGAATGTGAAAGAATGGAAATGGCCCTGTGGAGAGTTCAGGCCATGAGTCTTTCTTCACAAATGAAGAATCAGGCCAGGCTGGGGATGGGGGACAGCCCCGGGTCAGCAGCAGGCCAGAAACCAGTCTCCTGGCTCTGGCCTGGGACTCTTCCCGCCAAGCCAGGCCACCTGGACAATTCGGAAGCTCTGGTTTCCACCTGGGAAAAAAATTAGACCAAAGCTTTTATTTTCTGTTCTCCATTTCTTATGCTGATGCCAGATACTACAAATTTCTGTTTTGTTCTGAGGGTGTTTTCAAATAGTTTCAGATTGACTGGTTGCTAAATAGAAGTTCTACATGGCTAGAGAAAAAATTAATGTTCTTTTCAAGAAATGACTTAAAGCAAAGATGGGTTGGGTGCATCTGCATGGAACACGGTCATGGCAGCCAGGGCTCACCTGCCGGGCAGCAATGTTGTACACCTGCTGCCCGGTGAACCCAGCTCATAATGAACCCTCAACAAACACATTTAAGTAAGTGAATTAAGAAATGAATGAGTTAACCTAAGTTAAACTGAACTTTCCTCCATAATGGAGTAGTCAGAAAGAATTTTTCATTTCTTTTACATTAGCATCTCGATTGATACAAACCGCCTCTCCCTGTAAGGCTGCTCCCCACACTGGCTGGGCTGGGGAAGCTGGTTATGCAGCGTTTGCTGGGCAATCACAGAATGTCAGAGCCAGAATTGTCCTTAAAATGCAAGAAATGCTGTCCAGCCCCCACATCCCCCCATTTTTCAAATAAGAAAAGCCTAGGGAAAGGAGTGACTTGCTCAAGGTCACACAGGGAGTTGTTGGCAGAGTTGCACTAGAAGCTGGACTCCTGGCTCCTTCCCAGGGCTCCAAGGGGCCCCTTAGGGAGAGGCGCTGAGGTGTCCCTGTCTGGCTGTCCAGATCATTCTGAGTGTTGTCAGCCTGTTTCCCTCACCTGCCTGGAGGTTCCTCAGGGCTGGAGGTTGGCTCTGATTCCTTTCTTATAAAACCAGAGTCTCAGTGGGGCCCAGCACCTTGCTTCTCAGGATTCACACAGCCAGAAACTGGAGCATGGCTGTCCTGACCACCTCTGGTCATTTTCTCTAGCATTCCTGCAGAAGCAGACCATACATGATGTTGTGAAGCATTCTGGTCCTGCTCCCTCATTGTGGCTGATAGGGTGAGGGAGGCAAGAGGGGAGCAATGACCTGGCCAGCATCACACAGTTAGCAAGTCTGCAGCAGAGCCATCCAGGCCAGAATGCTATACTTGGAGCAGAAATATTTTAGTCCATCTCCCTTCTCTTAGAACCCCTGTCATAGTGGGGTAAGTGTCCTTCACTGCCTGTCCCCTAAATTCTGCCCTCCCAGATCCTTGTCTCTCACTGGGCTCTACCAACTCTGGGCACTTTCTTTGTAGACTTCATACCTGAGACCTCTGCAAGGTGGCCCACCTCACCTGCACCCAGGCCACTCCAACTGCTCCCTCCTCTCGCCAAGCCAGCGCTGCTTCAGTGGGTGGGACCAGGTTGGGGCTGAGCCTGGTCCCATTAAACCTCCAGGTCTTGCCCATCCTTAGTTTGCTGGGGCCCTGCCCCCTGAGGTCCTCTTCTACTGGGGCCCCGAGTAATGTTTTTCTGGGGATTCCCAAGTGGCTAGTTAGCAGCTACCACTTAGCTTTGATGATATTAGAACAAGACTGATAGTCCTCAGAGGGGCACAGCACACTGTGGTCTACGGAGCTTTTCCCACCTACTGAGCAGCAATTGGTATCCCCGTGTGACAGACAAGGAAACCAAGGCTCAGAGGTGAGTAGGTTTGCCCTTGTCACACAATAAGCCAAGGACAAGGCAGGATCTGAGATCTCAGATTTGCTAACTCTCAGTTTAGCCATGGAGCCAACCAACCACACAAATGGAAAAAAAAAAAAAAGCTATGAAAATTCTCTATGTAAATGTAACATGCTATGTGATTGGCCAGGGGATGATGGTGCTGGTAGGGACCCTTTGAGTGTTTTAAAGCTAGAGGAACAAGTGTGACAGCCTGAAAAGCCTCTCAGTTTCCCAAATCTTCACTCATTTGCCCTTTCTTGCCCACTCTCATTCTTTCATATATATATATTTTTTTTCAAAAAAAAAAAATATATATATATTGTATTTTTCTGAAGTTGGAAATGGGGAGGCAGTCAGACAGACTCCCGCATGCGCCCGACCAGGATCCACCCGGCATGCCCACCAGAGGGCAATGCTCTGCCCATCTGGGGCTTTGCTCTGTTGCAACCAGAGCCATTCTAGCACCTGAGGCAGACGCCATGGAGCCATCCTCAGGGCCCGGGCAAACTTTGCTCCAATGGAGCCTTGGCTGCGGGAGGGGAAGAGAGAGACAGAGAGGAAGGAGAGGGGGAGGGGTGGAGAAGCAGATGGGCGCTTCTCCTGTGTGCCCTGGCTGGGAATCGAACCCAGGACTCCCACACGCCAGGCCGACGCTCTACCACTGAGCCAACTGGCCAGGGCCCTTTCATAGATATCTTATAACTCTAAAGCCAACCTCTTCCAGGAAACCTTCTGTAACTTCACTTTCCTCCAGCCCCCAGTACTCTTGCTCTCCTTTGGATTAACCAGACCTGGCTGCATAGCCTGCCCATTTTAAAGATTAAGGAAATTGAGGCTCGTCATTCATTCCACAGTGAATGAAACTGGCTTTTTGCTGGGTGCCTGATCACTGTGAATTGACACAATCTAGAGGGAGAGCCAATGAAAAAGCTGATTGCCAATTATATTCAGTGTGATCTGTGCTACTATAGAGTTGAAGGGCTCAGAGGAAGAAACAGAGTGGGCTTGGATCATAGAAGACATTTTTCATGTAGGTATGAATTATAAGCAGATGAGAAGAGCACTCTAGACCAATAAGGCAGGGACAAAGTCAAGAAGAGGCAAAAAAAAAAAAAAAAGCAGTAGGTGTACTAGAGGGCAGATACAAATGTGTTTGGAATGCAATATTGAGGGAGAGACTGGGATTCTCAAAGGATGAGACTAAAGAGGTTGGCAGGGTCCAGAGTGAGCAGGGTCTCAAATTCTAAGCCAGAGAATAAGAACTTAGGACAAGGACATTTGAGAGCCAGGGCCAGACTTTAGGCAGAGGAATAATAGTCAGCTGCATGTTTCAAAAAGATCACACTCACTCCTACATGCAGAATGGATTTGAGTGGGAGAGGTTAGAGACAGGGAAACCGGGCAGGGAGCTGGATAGCAAGGAGAGGAAGAGGGAGAAGATGATAATGATGACAGAAGCCACTGCCCTTTACTGAGTGCTTACTTGTGCTAGTGACTGTGTCCAGGTAGTCACAGATGTTATTTCAGTCCATCTGAGCAGTGGTTTTTATGATTCTTACTTTTATAGATGAGGAAATTCAGAGAAGTTAAGTAAGTAAGCCTATTTTGGTCCCACCTCTGGGCCAACATAAGTCGCTGTTAGAATCCTATCTACTTCTAAGGACCACACTTCTTAACTATCAAGGTTTAGAGAAATGTTTGAGGCAGAATAGTCAGAATTTGATAACTGCATATGGAAGCATCCAAGATGGCACTCAGCATTCCAGTTTGGCTAACAAGGCAGATGGTGGCAGTACTGACTGAGATGGAGAACATGGTGGTGGGTGGTGGGCAGTGTAAATGGGACGAAGGGTTAGGAAGAAGACACTGAGTTTGGCTTTAAACATGTGGCATTTGAGGAGCCTGTGGGGCATCCAAGTGAGGATTTCTGGCAGATATTTGTGAGTCTCTGTCTGAAGCTCAGGAGAGAGCTGAGTTGCAGACAAAGACTTGGGATGTCTATGTTCTATGGAGCTTAGAGAGACTGTAGAGTGAGAAGAACAGAACCTTGGAGGAAACCGGGATAAAACTGAGGCAGGAAAAGAAGTGTCTGCAAAAATGCTGAGAAAAAAATTGTTGGAGAGAGTGAAGCAAAGCCAGGAGAGTATGATAGCACAGCAGTACTGATAATAACCTGATGGTCCTTCTTTTATATGTTATGTTCAGTAACTCCAAAGCTGCTGATAGGAAAGAGCAATATAATAATAATGGGTATATCAGCTGAACCTGTGGTGGCACAGTGGATAAAGTATCAACCTATAACACTGAAGTTGCCAGTTCAAAACCCCAAGCTTGCCTGGTCAAGGTACATATGGGAGTTGATGCTTCCTGCTCCTGCACCATCTCTCTCTTTCCCTCCTCTCTCTCTAAAAAAATAAATAAATAAATAAAATCTTAAAAATAAATAAGTAAATAAAATAATTAGTATATCAGAAGAAGAAGAGAGGGAGAAGGGAAGGAGGAGCTTATTCAAATAAATAGTTGATGGGAACTTCCCAAGCCTATGGAGAGGGTTATAGCCTTGAATCTAAGAAGCAAACAGAACAACGAGTTACCTCAACCCAAACAAACCTACTCCAAGGCACATCATAATAAAATTGTCAAAACCAATGACAAAGAAAGAATCCTCAAGGCAGCTAGGGAAAACAAGAACATAACATATAAAGGAAGGCCCATCAGGTTATTATCAGACTTCTCAGCAGTAGCTCTACAAGCCAGAAGAGAGTGGACCCAAACATTCAAAGTACTGAAAGAGAGAAATTACCAGCCATGAATACTATATCCATCAAAGGTATCTTCCATATATGAAGGAGAAATAAAAAACTTCTACAGACACAGAGAATCTGAGGGAATTTATCACCAGAAAATGTCCACTGCAGGAAATACTCAAGGGGGTTAGTCTACCAGATGCAAAGAACAGAACAAATAAAAACTATAAGTAAAATCTCCAACAAGATCACAATAAAAACAAGGATAATTCGTGTCAACAATAACATAAAAGGGGAGAGGATAAAGATCTGCAGTAGCAAAGAAGGATGGATTGCAGAAGCAATCATAAGACAAAGAACTCTTTGTATATATGTCAATTTTTTCACTTAATAACCTAATGGTAACCACCCACAGAAAAACCACTACTGAAACACACAGCTTAAAAAAAAGAAGAAATGAACCTGACCAGGTGGTGGCGCAGTGGATAGAGCGTCGGACTGGGATGCAGAGGACCCAGGTTCGAGATCCTGAGGTCACCAGTTTGAGCACAGGCTCATCTGGTTAGAGCAAAAAGCCCACCAGCTTGAACCCAAGGTCACTGGCTCCAGCAAGGGGTTACTCGGTCTGCGGAAGGCCCACGGTCAAGGCCCATATGAGAAAGCAATCAATGAACAACTAAGGTGTCACAATGTGCAACGAAAAACTAATAATTGATGCTTCTTATCTCTCTCCATTCCTGTCTGTCTGTCCCTGTCTATCCTTCTCTCTGCTTACTCTCTGTCTCTGTAAAAAAAATAAACAAATAAAAAAATTTTTTTTAATTAAAAAAAAAGAAGAAACAAGAAAGAAGTATGGAATACCACCAAACAAACACAACCGACAGAAACTCAAAAGAGAAGAACCAAATGAGACATAGAGCTACCAGATAACAAAATATAAAATGGTTATAGAAAATCCTCAAGTGTCATTAATTACCATAAATGTAAATGGACTAAATTCACCAATAACAAGGCACAGAGTAGCAGATTGGATCAAAAACCCAAACATATGCTGCCTTCAAGAGATACATCCAAGCTGTAAGGACAAAAGTAGATTCAAAGTGAAAGGTTGAAAAACAATTCTCCAAACAAATAACATCCAAAACAAAGCAAGTGTAGCCATACTCATATCTGACATTACTGACTTCAAGGCAATAAATATAACCAAAGACAAAGATGAACATTTCATAATAATAAAGAGGACATTTATCAAAAAGACATAACACTTCTTGAGATATATGCACTGAACCAGGTAGTACCAAAATATATAACATCTATTAAGTGATCTAATAATAGAAAAAGACAAAAATATATTCATACTTGGAGATCTCAACACATAATTGATGGCTTCAGATAGATCATTCAAACAGAAAATCAATGAAGAAATATCAGCCTTAAATGACACACTAGGCCAAATGGACATAATAGACATCTACAGGATATTCTATTCCAGAACATCAGATTATACATTCTTCTCCAGTGTGCATGAAACATTCTCAAGACTAGACCATATGTTGGGCCACAAAACTGACATCAACAAATTCAGAAAGATTGAAATTATACCAAGCATATTTTCTGACCTTAAAGCTTTGAAATTAGAATTCAACTGCAAAAAGGAAGTAAAGAAACCTGCAAAACTGTGAAAATTAAACAGCATACTTCTAAAAAATGAGTGAGTCAAAAAAGAAATAAAAGCAGAAATCAAAAGATATAGACAGACAAACAAAAATGACAACACATATCAAAATTTCTGAGATTCAACGAAAGCAGTAAGAAGAGAAAAGTTTATATCATTGCAGGCTTATATCAAGAAACAAGAGAGATACCAAGTAAACAACCTAACATCACATCTTAAGAAACTAGAAAAAGAAGAACAAAGACAACCCAAAGTCAGCAGAAGAAAGGAAATGGTAAAAATTAGAGCAGAACTAAATGAAATAGAGAACAAAAAATCTATAGAAAAAAATTAAAACAACAAAATGCTAGTTCTTTGAGAAGATCAATAAAATAGGCAAATCACTGACTAGACTCACTAAGGAAAAAAGAGGGAGGACTCATATAAACAAAATCTAAAATGAAAGAGGAGAAATTACCACAGACATAAATATACTAAGGATCATAGTAGAATATTATGAAAGATTATATGCCACCAAATTCAACAACCTAAAAGAAATGGATAAATTCTTAGAACTATACAATCTTCCTAGACTGAGTCAAAAGAAGTGAAAAACCTAAAAAGACCTATAATCAGGGAGGAAATAGAAATATCTATCAAAAACCTCCCAAAAAACAAAGTCCAGAACCAGATGGTTACACTAGGGAATTTAACCAAACATTCAAAGATTTGGTACCTATCCTTCTCAAAGTCTTCCAAAAAAAGGAAGAAGAAGCAATACTCCCCTGCCCATTTTATGAGGCCAACATAACCCTCATACCAAAACCTGGAAATGACAACACAAAAAAGGAAAACTACAGACCAATATCTCTAGTGAATACAGATGCAAAACTCCTAAACAAAATGCTAGCAAATCAAATATAACAACACATTAAAAAAATAATACATCATGATGAAGTGGGATTTATTCCAGGAGGACAAGGATGGTTCAACATATGCAAATCAATCAACATAATACACCATATGAACAAAACAAAGAACAAAAATGATATGATCCTATCAATAGATGCAGAAAAGGTATTTGATAAGATACATCAACTTTATATTTAAAACACTCAATAAAAATGGAATTGAAGAAAAATACTTTAACATAATAAATGCCATATATGACAAACCATCAGCTAATATCATACTAAATGGTGAAAAAATGAAGGCTTTTCCTCTAAAATCAGGAACAAGGCAAGGCTGCCCACTCTCTCCACTCTTACTAAACATAGTTTTGGACGTTTTAGCCAGATGATCAGGCAAGAGAAAGAAATAAAAAGCATTCATATCAGAAAAGAAGAAATAAAGGAATAACTTTTAGCAGATAACATGATCCTGTATATAGAAAACCCCAAAGACTGTACCAAAAAACTATTAGAAATAATAAACCAATACCATGAAGTCAAAGGATACAAAATCAATATACAAAGGTCTATTTCTTTTCTATAAGCCAATGTTAAAACTTTGGAAAATGAACTAAAAAAATATTCCTTTTACAATTGCGACAAAAAAATAAAATACCTAAGAATAAACTTAACAAAGGATATGAAGGACCTATATACTGAAAACTACAAAACATTTTTGAAAGAAATTGAAAAAGACACAATGAAATGGAAAAATATTCCATGTTAATGGATTAGAAGAATCAACATAGTTACAATGGCCATAACATCCAAAGTAATATACAAATTTAATTCAATTCCCATCAAAATCCCAGTGTCATTTTTTAAAGAAATAGAACAAAAAATTACCAGGTTTGTATGGAACCATAAAAAACCCCAAATATCCAAAGCAATCCTGAGAAAAAAGAACAAAACTGGAGGTATCACACTACCTGACTTCAAATTATACTATATAGAGCCATGATAATCAAAACAGCATGGTATTGGCAGAAAAACAGACCAACAGACCTATGAAACAGAATGGAGAGCCCAGAAATAAAACCACATGGATATGAGCAAATAATCTTCGAATGAAGGAACCAAAATTATACAATGGAGGAAAGAAAGCCTCTTCAATAAATGGTGCTGGGAAAATCAGAAAGCCACATGCAAAAAAATGAAACTTGACTACAGTTTGTCCCCCTGCACAAAAATTAATTCAAAATGGATCAAAGCCCTAAATATAATATAAGATCTGAAACAATAAATTACATAGAAGAAAACATAAGTACTAAACTCATGGACCTTGGTCATAGACAACAATTTATGAATTTGACCCAAAGGCAAGGGAAGTAAAGGCAAAAATAAGTGAATGGGACTATATCAAATTAAAATGCTTCTGCACAGCAGAAGAAAGTGACAAAACAAATAAGCAGCCAAGTAAATGGGAGATGATATTTTCAAACAACAGCTCTGATAAGAGGTTAATATCCAAAATATACAAAGAACTCACAAAGCTCAGCAACAAACAAGCAAACAATCCAATTAAAAAGTGGGGAGGGCCCTGGCCGGTTGGCTCAGCGGTAGAGCGTCGGCCTAGCATGCGGAGGACCCTGGTTTGATTCCCGGCCAGAGCACACAGGAGAAGTGCCCATTTGCTTCTCCACCCCTCCGCCGCGCCTTCCTCTCTGTCTCTCTCTTCCCCTCCCGCAGCCAAGGCTCCATTGGAGCAAAGATGGCCCGGGCGCTGGGGATGGCTCTGTGGCCTCTGCCTCAGGTGCTAGAGTGGCTCTGGTCGCAACATGGCGACACCCAGGATGGGCAGAACATCGCCCCCTGGTGGGCAGAGTGTCGCCCCATGGTGGGCGTGCCAGGTGGATCCCGGTCAGGCGCATGCGGGAGTCTGTCTGACTGTCTCTCCCTGTTTCCAGCTTCAGAAAAAAATGCAAAAAAAAAAAAAAAGTGGGGAGAGGACCTGAACAGACACTTCTCCCAGGAGGACATACAAATGGCCAGCAGATATATGAAAAGATGCTCATCTTCACTATCTATTCAAGAAATGCAAATCAAAACTACAATGACATACCACCTCATACCTGTTAGATAGACTATTATCAACAAGACAGGTAATAACAAGTGTTGGAGAGGTGGGATATAAAACTGAGACTCATGGACATAGATAAAAGTGAAGTGGTTACCAGAGGGAGGGGGTAAGGAAGGGTGTGAAGAAGGACAAATATAAGGTGATGGGAAATGATTTGACTTTGGGTGATGGGTATACAACATAATCAACAGTTCAAATAGTATAGAAATGTTCACCTGAAACTTATGTACTCTTATTGATCAATGTCACCCTGTTATTTAACTTAAAAAATTTAACTTTATTTAATTTTCTAACTAAAAATCTTAAATAAATAAATAAATAAATAATAAAATAAAATAAAATGAAGCTACTGATGAAACCAGAAAGATGAGAAGTGACAAGTGTCCACTCTTCCAGCAAAGAAGAGGTCACTGGCGAACAGGTCCAGTGAACAGTGTGTATGGGAGGTTAAGGATGAGTAGGTAGAGAATAGATGTCAAGATGTCTGTGAAGAGAATTGGATGGTTTAAAGAGAATGAAGGATCAGGGAGAATTTTGTTGTATTTATTATTATTATTATTATTATTATTATTATTATTATTAAATGAGAGGAGAGGAGGCAGAGAGACAGACTCCTGCATGCATCCCAACTGGAATCCACCTGGCAAGCCTCCTAATGGTAGTGCTCTGACCCTCTGGGCCTGCTCCTTCGCTCTGCAACCGAGCTATTTTTAGCGCCTGAGGCAGAGGTCACAGAGCCATCCTTAATGCCCAGAGCCAACTTGCTTAAATTGTTGAACCATTAGGCTATGGCTGCTGGAGCAGAAGAGAGGAAGAGGAGGAGTGGAGAAGCAGATAGTTGCTTTTCATGTGTGCCCTGACCAGGAATTAAACCCAGGATACCACACACTGGGCCAACACTCTACCACTGAGCCAACCAGCCAGGGACTGTTACATTTTTTAATTGGAGATATTTGAGCAGATTTCTCACCATTTGTTGGTGGGGAGTAGCCAGTGTAGGAGAGATGGGAGGAATGGAAGAGGAAGGGATAGTCAACCGAGGATAAGAGGAGGTTCTGAGCCCAGGATCTAGACTCCTCATGAGTCAGGTGGGAGAGAAGAAAGGTTAAAAAGGGGGGGGGCTAAAGAAAAGTCTGCCGATTTAGTGGCCCCAGTGGAAGTTTCACTTAAGACAAAAGTGGCAGGTGGGTTTTGTAAAGACACTGAAATTGCAGGTTGTTCTCCACCTGATGGGGCAGGGAGTCTGCATAGTTAATACATGCCCAGATCTTGGTACCAGACTGATATGGATTCAAGCCTGGCATTTAGCTTTCAAAGATTCTGTTCCTTATGAAAAATGGATTTCTATAAAAAAAAAAAAGAATATGTGGCAGTATCCAAAAAGGCTTTGAAGATTTTACTACAATTTTCAACATCCTATTTATGTGAATTAGAATTTTTCTACCCTCAACACAATTAAGAGTAAGAAGAAAGGAATTCTTCAATGTATTGACAAGGAAATGAGAGTTTGCCCTTCAAATATATGCCCAAACATTAAAGAAATTGCTAGGACACATCAGGCTCATGTTTCTCATAAACACAAGAATGAAAAAACTTAACACATTCGTGCCAGGACCTGCCGAATTTACTAAATCTTACTAAGAATGTATCTATATATATATAAAAAGACAACTCTTTTGTAGTTTTTTAAAAATTTTTAACCCCTCTTTTTTATGAATTCTAAAAAGCATAACTCAAAAAATGTAACATAAAAATGTTTTTTAATGTCAGAATAAATTTAATTTTGTCGTATTTATTTCGTTTAATTACCATAAAAGCACACTTGGACTTTATTTTTTTTTCCTTAATATTTGACTGAATTATTATAACATATTTCTCAGAAATTTGTATATAGTGCACCTACAATTATTTGTAGGATTTTAAATGTGCCCCAATTTCAAAAAGTTTGAGAACCACTGGCCTAAGGACTGGTGGACAGATGACTAAGACCTCAAACTAGCCCTTGGACATAGTTTAGCCTCATTGTTCAGGACATGAATTCTGGGGCCAAAATGTCTAGGTTAAATCCTGGTTCTGCCTCTTACCAGCTGTGTAACTTTGGGCAAGTCTCCTGAACTCTATGTGCCTTGGCTTCCTCATTTGTAAATTGGGGATTATAATGGGTAGTCAGGAATGTTAACTTGAGTTAATGCAAGTAAAGTACTGTACTTCAAACAGTGCTCGTGTAACAAATGTCAGTCCTAATTATTGTGTCCATTTTATAGTTGAGAAAACTGAGGTTTAGAAAAATGAACTCACTGCGCAATGCCACACACTTAGCTGTTGGCACAGCTCAGGCCTACGTGACTCCCAAGACAGCATTGGTCTGCTTATGCTGAAGTGCCTTCTCTTGTAGTTCTTTCTGGAAGATGGTTGTTTTAACTTGAGAGACAGGAGTACCCAACTTAAGGACACTGAGAGGAGATTCCATGGCCTCTAGGCTCTCTGTCTGGGCCCAGCTCTGATTCTACCACAATGAAGCGTTTTGCTGGAGAGATCCACTCTGGCCCTTGCCAGAGACTAGGCCTGCTCCCTGTGGGACACTGCAGGCCTGGTCTCTCCATCCCCTAGGACAGGGGTCGGGAACCTTTTTGGCTGAGAGAGCCATGAACGCCACATATTTTAAAATGTAATTCCGTGAGAGCCGTACAATATGTTTAACACTAAATACAAGTAAATGTGTGCATTTTATGTAAGATCAACACTTTTAAAGTACAATAAGTCTCTGAATTCTTTTTAATAACATTGTTATGCTGTTGCTAACCAATGATGAATAAAGTACTTCTTACCATTAATGTGACTTCTGGTGCTGCATGGGTTTTTTTTTTTTGTTTGTTTGTTTGTTTTTTTGTATTTTTCTGAAGCTGGAAACGGGGAGAGACAGTCAGACAGACTCCCGCATTCGCCCAACCGGGATCCACCCGGCACGCCCACCAGGGGCGACACTCTGCCCACCAGGGGGCGATGCTCTGCCCCTCCGGGGCGTCGCTCTGTCACGACCAGAGCCACTCTAGCGCCTGGGGCAGAGGCCAAGGAGCCATCCCCAGCGCCCGGGCCATCTTTGCTCCAATGGAGCCTTGGCTGCGGGAGGGGAAGAGAGAGACAGAGAGGAAGGAGGGGGTGGGGGTGGAGAAGCAAATGGGCGCTTCTCCTATGTGCCCTGGCCGGGAATCGAACACAGGTCTCCCGCACGCCAGGCCGACGCTCTACCGCTGAGCCAACCGGCCAGGGCCTGGTGCTGCATGGTTTTGCTGATGGCTTCATAGTCTGGTTTATACGTGGTGGGGTTAAGCTTCATGAAGGCGTTGAGACTTCCATCTGTTAAATATGATCGTAGGTTGGTCTTAATGTTCTCTAGATGTGAGAAAGACTGCTCACATGCATACGTAGAGCCAAACATTGTCAGTACAGCAATACTCACACACTGCAGTGTGTGGTTTGTGATGGGAAGCACATTCCAAGTTTTGACAATCAGCGGGTCCGCGGGTTGAAGTTTTTTCATTTCTCTGCACTTGTGTTTGCTCGCCAACTCTGCTTGCTGTCGTGCAAGTCTTTCCAAATCTTCATTCAGTGACTTGAACTTATTCACCCACATGTCTGAGGCCTTCAGGTCAGCAGCTTGTAGCTCAAAATCTCTGACGAAGACACCAGAGATGTAACTCAAATCGGCCCTGTCCACTGCACACTCATGTGGATGGGTGATGAACTTAAAAAGATGAGTACGCTCACAATAGTCTCCAAAGCACGCTTTGAATGACTGCAAGAGATTAGATGTGAAGCTCACTAGATGTTGGAGATCAAGATGTTGAGCAGGGTCACTTGCTGCTGTACATGCATCTTTAAACTCTCCCAGTTTTTTCAAGGGTAGTAAACGACCTTTTTCAATGTCTGCGATGAAAAGTTCCAGCATGTTTTTCAAATGCAAACACTGCTTGTTGAAGGGATAAGACTGTATTTCCAACGCCTTGCATTTTCACATTGAGCTGGTTCAGATGTTCAATCATGTCCATGAGATAGCAGAACTTCAGGAGCCACTCAGTGTTAGCTAACTCAGGATGCTCGATGTTTTTCATTTCAAGAAAAGTCTGGATTTCACTCAGACAAGCCGCGAAATGGCTGAGCACCTTCCCTCTTAACAACCAACGCACATTGCTGTGCAGAAGCAGACCAGGATAATTATTCCCAACTTCATCCAGCAGTGTTTTTTTTTTTTTTTCATTTTTCTGAAGCTGGAAACAGGGAGAGACAGTCAGACAGACTCCCACATGCGCCCGACCGGGATCCACCCGGCACGCCCACCAGGGGCGGTGCTCTGCCCCCCAGGGGGCGATGCTCTGCCCATCCTGGGCGTCGCCATATTGCGACCAGAGCCACTCTAGCGCCTGAGGCAGAGGCCACAGAGCCATGCCCAGCGCCCGGGCCATCTTTGCTCCAATGGAGCCTTGGCTGCGGGAGGGGAAGAGAGAGACAGAGAGGAAAGCGCGGCGGAGGGGTGGAGAAGCAAACGGGCACTTCTCCTATGTGCCCTGGTCGGGAATCGAACCCGGGTCCTCTGCACGCTAGGCCGACGCTCTACCGCTGAGCCAACCGGCCAGGGCCATCCAGCAGTGTTTTAAACTGGTGATTATTTAAAGCTTGAGCAACAATGAAGTTGATCATCAAATGACCAGCGAAATCACCTCAACAAGCTGCTTGCTACACATCTGAGCACAAAGCGCCTCCTGATGTAGGACGCAGTGAAAACTTAGGATGGGTCTCTTTTCATGTTCACGAAGAAGCACTACGAATCCTCTGTTTTTCCCCACCATGCACAGAACCCCATCAGTACACACCGAGATAAGTTTATCCATTGGTAGATTTTTTTATTTAGCGAACTCAGTGAAAGACTTGAATAAATCCTCCCCTCTTGTTGTCTCTTTCAAAGCAAGACTTTCCTCACATAGTGTGTCACCGACAGCATACCTTGCAATCACGCTGAACTGGGATAAATGGCTTACATCTGTTGACTCATCAAAAGCAAGAGAAAAGAATGGTGCTACATTTATATTCTTCACTTATGTTGCCTCGATTTGATTTGCCATCATGATGGTATGATCGTGAACAGTTCTTGCCAACAGAGGCATGTCTTTTATTCATTTGATTATCTTGTCTTTATCCAAAAAGTCATCAAAAGTTCATTGGCAACATCAAGCATGAATGTTTTGGCATACTCCCCATCTGTGAATGGCTTTCTATTTCTCACAATTGCTAAAGCACCAGCAAAGCTAGCTGAATTCCAGTCACCTTGTTGGGTCCAAACACAGAGTTGCTGCTGACTAGCTTGCACTCTGCACAGTAGCTCTTGACATGCTTTCTTCCTGCTGTCCCCCGGTGGATATTTCAATGCAAATGTAGTATGGCATGTGTCAAAGTGCAACTTTATATTTGACCGTTTCATTAAATACAATTTTATCATTGCATATTAGACACACTGCAGAATATGCTCTCTCCACAAAGGCAAATTTCTTTGTCCATTCCTGCTGAAAAGTATGATACTCCTCATCTTTTTTTCTTTTAGCCATCTTCTTCATCAAAAGGGTTTCTGCAATTAGCTAGCTGACTACTTGATTAAAAGGAGGGAAGTTTACTTCCTGACCTCAAAACGACCCATGTACGTTACACATTATCCAATAAAAATTTGGTGTTGTTTGGAGGACAGCTGTGATTGGCTCCAGCCACCTGCAACCATGAACATGAGTGGTAGGAAATGAATGGATTATAATACATGAGAATGTTTTATATTTTCAATGTTATTATTTTTTTATTAAAGATTTGTCTGTGAGCCAGATGCAGCCATCAAAAGAGCAACATCTGGCTAGTGAGCCATAGGTTTCTGACCCCTGCCCTAAGAAGTCACATCTGTGTTCCACCCAGAGAACAAAAACAAAGACAAAAACAAAAACAAAAATAAAGAGGGCAAGCATTTAAATAACGACAGCACCACCTGGGTTGTGAGAGAATTATAGACACGAGTGTGAAGAACAGTTGGAGTGAATGAATCCAGGAAAAGTGTATGCAGAGTAGAGGAAGCAGTTATGTTTGTGGTGAAACATGAGAAAGAGTGAATTAAGCAAAATGCAAGCTGACAATGCTGCAAATAACACCAAGGAGAACAGCCCGTCCCGAAAGAGTTAGAACAGAGGCAGGCTGGAGGTCCTCCGCCAACCCACCTGGGCCCTGATGCCAGGCAGAATTCTCTCTGCCCGTGCACTTCCCACTGGAGCATCTGCAGAGGGCCAGCCTGGCTGAGAAGCAGCTGCCCACCCGCACACTCACTCCGCTTCCTACCTTCTTTGTAAGCCCATCAGGAGAGGAAGCGACTCATCTTTTGAGATGAAGCATGTTATATGCTGCTCCAGCAGCTGTCCTAAACTCTACCCAGTCACAGAAATAAATCTGGGCAGTAATTGCCTTTGGATTTCTTTTTGCCCCCACTGGTAAACAGAATGTTTTCATTTTCTCACGAGATGAAATTCAAGCTTTTTATTTTTTGGTAGGGTAAACTGTAACTCCAGTAAGTGGTTTTGCAGAAAGGTTTTGTCACACAGCCAGTTTCCATCTAGTCAGTCAATCTAGCTGTCTCAATCGGGATAGATGCTTTCACAGAGCTGGGTGTGATGAGCCTTCTTTGCAAGCAGCTTTAGATCTGCAGTGCACTTGGCATTTGTCCCCTTTTTCCTGCTGTGCAGAGATGTTCTGCTCCACATGCTTCTCCACCCATTTTATCATGTGCTTTTGTTCCTTTCGAGGCATCATATGTTGCACAGAGATATGATATAGTTCAGGTGATTCTTTACCTCCTTGTGAACACTCTGCAGCTGTTCCCAGTAAGTAACCTCCAAGGCCATAGCAACATCATTCCCCTGGACATCAAGAAGGTAGTGGTGCTTTTGAACCAGCACCTGCTGGGACTTCTCTTAGATCAGTTGCATCTTGGGTGTTTTTGATGGAAGTCTGTTTCGTTTCTTCTAGTTCGGTAATTTCTGCTCATTGAGTTTATCAGCAAATTCCCCAATAGAGGCATAATATTTTTTATCACATAGACAATCAACCCTATTGTTAATATGGCAGAGATGATCTGTGGAGAACTCACACATATTGCTTTGGATAGAAAATATAGAACAAGCCAGTTCCAAGTACATAGGGTCCTGTTACACTGGTTTTATGGTAAAGGGACTGGAAGACTTCCTCAGGGGTCAGCCCATGATGAACTTCTCCATATTCAGGAAGAGGTGGTACAGGGGCAAGACTTGGCTGACTCTTGTGAACAGTCCTTGTGGCCAGCCACGCCCCTGGACCGAGGAGGGCTGCGTTCTTCAGAAAGGGGGCTGCTGTGGCGGCAGCGGAGAGTACCGCCTGAGACAGCATGGTCAGCGAGGGTCTGCTCAGCCGTCTTGGTGTCCCAGTGACATGGATGGGCCTTTGGATTTCTGCAGATAACCCATGCCTGCTGCTGCAATTGCTTTCTGGAGCAGCTTCCTCAAGAGAACAAAATATAGCTCAGTGAAAAGGGTGATGAGATTAAGGGGAAAAAAATACAACTCATAGACACAGATAACAGTATGCTGATTACCAGAAGGAAAGGGGTTGGGGGAGGTGCAAGAAGGTATTGGGGGCAAATGGTGACGGTTGGAGACTCGACTTAGCGTGGTGAACTGCCACGGGCCAGCCGCGACGAGTACATTCAGGTCCCAAGCAGGAACGGCACAGAATTAGAGAAAATAGAATTAAAGAATTAAAGAATATAAAAGATAGGTTCGGGAGACCTTTGCAATTATTACCGCTAGCAGAAATTTCTGCCCTCTCAGAGAGAGAAAAACATGGCTGCTGCCCGAAACCGCATCCTTCTTTATTTACAGGGCAAAGTGGAAATTAGCAAATCAATGACTTTTCTGATTACAGTTTCCAAGGCAACTCAAGAATTCCATCAAGTGCAAAACCCCCTACCAATACATAACATCCTTACTTTACCTTAAGAGGAAACTTGCTTCCAGTCTTTTCCGGAGAACATGGGAGGCAGGCATGGAGCAAATAGATGGAGGTGTGGGGAAGGGCTTAGCCTTTTACACCTTCACAGAACAAGTGATATAGGGGGTTGGGCAGCAGCCAGTTACCAGCACCTCTATCTCCCAGAAATCCGAACTCTAAAAAACCCTGTTGATTTTTCAGTCCCCAACAGTGAACACAAAATATTTATACAATATACAGAGGATGTATTGTAGAATCATACACCTTAAACCTATATAATTTTATTAACCAATGTCACCTCAATAGATTCAATTAAAATGTTAAAAAAAATCTATTTTATTTGTTTAAAAGATAGAAAAAATTTTAATGGTATTTGTTGACAACCTCCCTACCTATCAGGCACTGTGCCAAGCATGTCCATTTATTAGTCCCATCCTCCAGATGAGAAAACAGAGGCACGAAGAATTAAGTCACACATGGATGTGGAGTTTCAGTGTGAGAATACGCAAAAGTTCTGGAGAGGTGTAAAGCCAGAAGCCAGGGCCAGGGCCACCATCACAGCAGCCTTCTGGCCCATGCAGGTTCACATTGGATTCGGACAGTCGGTAAAGAAACAACGAAGCCACAAACTGGTGGGCCATAGTCTTTAATCCTAGCTTGCACCCGGTGGGCAAGTAAAAACACACACTGGGCTCCAAAACCCAATCACATTCAGTGCTCACAAAGCCACTGATTTATCCGAGTTTCCTAGAATCAAAGGTTTCTAGCTCACCAGACTTATTCTCCTCAGTTCCCCATCTCCTTCCTTCTCCAGCGTCAAACTGCCCAAACTGGCATCTCACTCAGCACTCCGCCATCTTGGCTGCTTCTCCTGGCCACATGGCCTCTTTCTGCTCTCTGCTCTGCTCCCTCTGCTCTCTCATGCTAGTCATCCCAGGAACCAAGAGCCCAAGCTCCCGCTCCGTCCCCATTTTATAGTGTAGAAATCTAAACTCAATCCAATATACAAAATAGGGAAGTCTCTAATACAAAGTCACTTCTCTGAGGCATGATTGGATTGTACCACCCCACATCAAAAAGGGTGGGAAAGGCTTAATCCCAAAACCAAGCCCCAGGCTACAATGATTCTCAACACAGATTAATATCACCTGGGCAACGGTCTCACGTGGGCAGTATCATCTTTAACAAAGTGAGCATAATACATTTTATCTGCCCAACAAGAGGAATAGTAGTGATGGTTGCACAACAATGTGAATATGCTTAATGCCACTGAACTGTGCACTTAAAATGATTAAAATGGTAAATTTGATGTTATGGATATTTACCACCACCACAACAACAAAAAAAGCCTACAAAAAAAGAATTAAGTAGCATAGCTCCCAAGTAAAAACACTGTGATAAGGTGCCGAAGAATTGCAAAAATTACCTAGTATTTTAGAAGGAAGAGTCAGGCTCTTGCCCCTGCCTTTCTGTGGAGAATGGAGGAAGAAGAATGTGGGAGCTTCCTGGCTCACAAGGACATACTATGTACTGAGATAAGAAACTCCCTTTTACTAAGAGGCTTAAAAGGCATTTTATGATTTAGGCCAAGCATTCAGAGAGATTTTGTAAAAATGATTTTTATACTTGTGTGTGATTTATACCAGCTCAAGATGGTCAATCGCATTCATGCTTACAAATGGCTATTATATTGTAAATAGAGAGCTTTTTGTACTAGGTTTTGAATGGAAGGAGGAAGGAGACTTGGACCCCCTCTCTTCCCCACACCTGTTAGGAAGAAGGTAAACAGCCAGCCAGGAATGCGGGAGAGGAAAGAAAGATTTAAATAGCCCTCTCCTCTCCCCTTTCTTTCTCTTTAATGGGTGATTTACAAACGCTTATCCTCTGACATCATGTAAGCCCCTCCCATTCTGAAATCATATGATTGACATATGTACCTCTAGACAAAGGGATCACAGGACCACGCCCCCTTGCTTGAAAAACTTGCATTCTGTAACATTTTATATGCTTTCTAATAATCATCCCTCTTGAAATTCTTTATATGTATAAAAACTTGTAAACTAAACAAGCCGGGACTAGCTTGTTAGGTTTTCAAGGGTATTTTCATTGGCCTTATCCTAAGCTAACCATTTCGCTGTGGCAACAGGAATGGGGGGTAGACACTAGAAGATTTGGGGGTATCTTTTGATATATAAAACATTTATTGCTACTGTATTGATATGTAAAACAACATTTTTTGCTATTGTGGTTCCTTGTAAGTTTTAACATGTAAGAATGATTTTTCCTTTTAATAGATCCTATAGACAAGTGTTGTAAGCTTGTTAATAATTGACTATTGTGTCATGCTCCCCTCCTTTTCCCCCCAACCTGTATGTGATCAAGTGTATAAACCAGCCTCAGAGCTATATTCGAGGCTGCACAATTTGGGTTAGCTATACCCTATGTAAGTCATATGTAGCTGACTTATTAATAAATCTCCTAAAATTTCTTCTGTATCCTGCCTCAGGTGTTTCTACGTAACCCGCGGAATTAGGTAATATACTTTATAACAAAGCCAGGTTACACCCACACAGTCCTGCCCCAAAGCGTTGTTCTTGACCACCCACTATTTCATCTCACTTGCAGGTGAAGATACTGACTGGCAGACAGAGACAGACAGACAGGGGCACTCCATATTAGGCTGAGAAAGATGGGTTTATTCTGAGGGCTGGGGTGGGGTGGGTGGCAGGGACGGGGTCAGGGTTTTAAGCAGGGAGGAGAGGTGTGGTCAGATTTAACTGTTGGAAAGTTTTTCCTGACTCCCAGAAAGATGGACTGGAGCAGGGGTCTCAAACTTGCGGCCCGCCCAACAATTTTGTGCGGCCCACAGACTAATCCACGGGTTTACTTAATTTTATCCAAAATATTTTGAACTTCGTGGATTAGTCTGCGGGCCGCACAAAATTGTTGGGCGGGCCGCGAGTTTGAGACCCCTGGACTGGAGGGTGAGGCTAGAGGTGGGAACACAGCACAGCTCTGCCAGAGATGCTGATGGTGGAGACCAGGGTGGTGACCACAAGATGGGTAGACTTGTGGTTTGAGAGACTTCTGAAATGGAATAGACTGTGTGCAGGGGAGGGAGCAGGAGGAGCAGGCAGTAATTGCTCTCACTGGGCTTCTTCAGGCCGGTCCATTTCAGCCTCCTCTGACAGTATCCGTGCAGTCCTCCTTCCCTGATTGTCATCTTGCAGAAAAAGCCTGGGGCACAGACCTCTTCTTTGGCCCCCAGGGGGCAGTGTTGCAAAGTCTTTTAGATGTCGGGGTTCTCGCTCCAAACGACCTGCAGCCAGGAACAAATGCTTGCTCCCTGTCCCCTCTCCCAGACTTTCCAGCATCCCTTCCCCCACGTCCTATCTCCCAGGTTACTAATTATTAATAACTGTAATCCCCATGTCCCACACTTGACACTTGACAAAAGCAGTGTTACATCCATTATCTCACGTGGTCCTTCTCAAAAAGCAGGAATGGAGCAGAATGAGATCTTTCCTTTTATTCCCCACCACCACCATTTTAAAATGAGGAAACTGAGGACCAGGCAGGAAATGGAACTTAACTAATGCCAGTGTAGCAGAGCCAGGGCTGGGGCCAGAGACCAGCCAATGCCCAGTCTGGACCCTGTGAGAGGGCCCAGCATTGTAGTAGTCACAGAACAGCAGCTGTTAACAATGGCCTGCTAATAGCACCCTTGCCTGATAAACCCCAGACTTGCCCTTGAGCTCCCTCACACCTCAGGGGGGCCTTTCTCTGTGATTTATTCCTGTGGGGTTGTCAGTTAGGTCAGACCAGCCTGGCGCACACCTGATTTACTTCTCCCTCTCCTCTCCTTCCAGAATTACAAGTCATCGCCATTTCTATCATCACTGTATTAATGGCTGTCTCTGCTCAGCTCTCAGAACTTAGCGAGGACTAAGTCATCCATCAGCTCATCTGAGCCTTATGACAGCCCTGGGGAGGTATTTCATAGACAAGGGCACCGAGGATCAGAAAAGACAAGTAACTAGCCTCGGGTCACCCAGCCAGGCTTCGGAGGAGTGTACAGTCTCCTGGAAGAGAGAAACTAGGCACATACCAAGCTGAAGATAGGAAGAGACGATGAGATTTCATTCAGTTCTGCCAGGAGGTTTCCTGTCATCTCCATTTTACTGATGGGGAAACTGAGTCTCAGAGATCTTTTTACTGGGTTAGGGTTAAATTATGTAATGCTCAAACTCATGCTGTTTCTGGGGTTTAGGGCTGCCACTCTCAGGGCGGGGGTGCAGAGCTGCTAGCATGATATGTATTCTCTCCAGGCTGGGGAGAGAGGCTGGTGGGAAGTGGAGGCAGTTGGACCCAGGACAAGGCTGCTGTTGGGTCTTCCTGAGGAGGAACCCCCGGGATGGGTTTAGGCTGCAGAGGGAGCGTGGCATGAGCTGCATAGGGCTGGCTGTGCAGAGCCAAGGCGATGGGGCTGAGAGCAGAGCCAGAAACCTATCTGCCTTCTAACCTGAGCTTCTCAGAGGGTTAGGAAACTGCCTGTGTTCTGACCTCAGAGCCATGTCAACAAAGAGGGGAAAACTCCTGAACTTTTGACAGGATGGGTCAGTGTCTCATCCACTAGAGAGAGAAACCTAAGGAGAGACAGTCACACACACACAACAGAGCCTGCCTTTCCCCGGGCCTCAATGTCCCAGTCTGAAAAAGGGAAGGGTTGAAGTAAAGGAGCTTCTGGTTCCTTCCTACTCTGACCTTCTGAGTGCCAGGCTTCCATCCTTGCTGTCCCTGGCTCAGATTCCCAACCTCTGCTCCATACCTGACATGCAGCCCTGGGTGAGTCACACGACTTCTCTGGGCGTCTGAATCTTCCTGGATGACAGATTTAACAAGTCATGCATGGGAACATGTCCTCCCAGCGTGGGGTCTGACCCCCAGGCAGCCTCCAGGGGTCGGGGAGGGGGGGACGGGGAGGCTGAGGCTCTGACTGAGGCTTTCACTTGTCTGCCAGAGGGAGGACTCTTTATAGATATCCGCTCTCCGCTGCCAGGCCAGGGGGAAGTGGGAGCAAAGGTGCTGAGGTGGCAGTTTGGAACCTTTTTCAGGAAGGAGCCTCTGGCTACTCTTCCTTCCCTCTGCACTCCCTCCCCCCATCTTCTGGGCATCTCCACAGTGACCCTCATACAGTCCAGAAGTTGGGCAGTTTGACCTCACAATCTCCATTAAACAGATGAGAAGACCGAGACCCAGAGAGGAGAAAGGAATTGCTCAAAGTCCCACTGCAAGGTAGTGACGGAGCTAGGACCAGAATTGAGGTCTCGAGTCTGGATCCCAGAATTTTTTTCCCCTTATACTCCAACTTAGAGAGTTCTATAAAATGAAGTCTCCTATTTTGCCTGGTTTGCAGAAAGTCATTTCCCTATGTGGGTTGATATAAAGAGGGGAAGGACTTGGGTTCTGTAAACAGCCTGAGGTTTTACAGACAGCTGCAGGCTCAGCACGAGGACAGGACTGTGCAGCCATCACGGGGCCCTGGAAGCTGCAAGCTGTGCCAGGCTTTGCCAACAGCCCCGGACTCAAAAAAGTCATCAAGTTTGCAAACTGGGGAATTCACAGATGGTGTTATCCACACACATCATAGGGCTTTGTAAAAAGTACACAGGGCTCAGCAAACACCACACTAGCAAGTGGCAAAGCTGAGGTGCAAACAGGTCGATCAGACCTCCACCTGGGCCACCCACAGTGAAACCTCACTACAGGCTTAGCCCAGGAGCCACCTGAAGGCCTGTTAGCCTAACTCTTAGAAGCTCCTGGGTACCAACTCCACAAGTGAATGCAGGAATATTACTGGACCAGGCTCTATCAGCCTGGGGAGGCTGAGGTGATAACTGAAGACTATTCCTGTATCTTTTGTGCCCGGTGGGGGTGCTGTGCATTGATGAGATGAACTTTGCTAGACAAGCTAGTCCCAGCACATACCCAGACTAATCCATATGTATAGTGTCTTCTAATCCTCCAGGGTCAAGATAGGAGGGGGGGTGGGGGACTGGGCTTCTAGAAAGTCTAAAGGGACCTTCCCTCTCTCAACTGTGTATTTCCAGTTTGGAATCTGGTCGGCTGCACCTCTGCCTGTCTCAGTGAGGACGCGCAGTGCTGACTCTGGTCTGAAGGCTTTAGAGAGATAGACCCAATTCGGTTTTCTCAGACAGATCAGGTCTGGTCTTTCTATCAATCCAACTATTAATCTCTCCCGGTATGGTGGTCATGTGCTCACATTTCTGGTTTCTAAAAGACTCAGTCACACAACAAGGATCTACTGAGTGCCTTCCACTGGGCCAGGCCAATCTGTGATTATGTCAGATACTCCATACCTCCTTCTAACATCCTTGTACAGCCACTCAGAGCCAGATGGTGCTGATGCTGTTTCTTAGTCATTGCACCCGGACAGTTGGACTTCAAACCCACATTCCGTTTCATGCAAAGACCGTATTCCTGGAACTGGGTCAGGTTTACCTACTAACTCAGTGACCTCTGGGCAGATCCAGAGACTGTCTCATCTGTGGTGTGCGGGAATAAATTCCTGGCCCATGGTTCAAGAGGAGGGCCCGACGGGGCTGCACGTGTGAACGTGCTGAGTAAGCAGGACTAGGCAACCTGGGTTTGCTTTCTCTATTGCCGCCCTACCCTCAGCCCCTCTGCTGCGTCCTTCTCTGAGCTCCAGACCTTCAGAATTGGCTTCTTTCTTGCTCACTAAACTTCTACTGCAGCCCTACAAGTGAGGAACATTGTTCCTTCTTTATAGTGAGGGAACTGATACTCAGAGAGGTACAGAGACTTGCCTACGGCCACTCGACCAACAAATAACAGGGCTGAGATAGGACCCAGGTCTCCCTGGTCCTCAGCCTCAGTTCAGGAAACTGTGAAAATTTCACATTTGTCCTTCTGCTTCCCCTCCTCTCCTCGACTGCTCCACTGAGGTGGCCATGCTTTATGCAGCTGCTACTGTAAGCTCCTGTAAGGCAGCTGGCCATTGTGATTCCCAGGGGACAGGGTTCCTCCCTGCTCTAAATCCTTGGAGCTCAGGGAGGAGATGGAGGTTTGGTGAGGGGGGAGCTGAGCTTGAGGAGGACAAGGGGTTCCATGAAGGAAGACTGGAGGAACAGGGGCTGACTGTGGGGCTCATGGACAATAAAAGTTCAGTGAGAGGGATAAGAGCTTGGTGGATCAGGGGCTCAGACTGAGAATGGGAGCATAGTGAGGAGATTGGGACTGAATGACACCAGAGCTTGGGGATATCCCCTTTGGCCCTACCTCTCCACGCTAACAGAAGCAAGAGGCTGGAACAGGCTGAGGGGAGGTGAGACAGCAGGCTCCTCCCATCAGCGGGGCTGGAGCTAAACAAACCCAGCCTCCTCCACAACTTTCCCTGGGCTGTCCCAGCTAGAGACCAGAGGAATTCAGAGAGAGGAGCCAGAAAGACTGTGAGTTTGTAAGCCAGGACATAGATAGGGGGCCAGGGCAGAGAGAGACAGAAGAAACAAGTGATCACGGGAGAGAGGCCCTTGGAGAGTGGGGTAAAGTCTGAACAGGACTTCTTAGCTCATACCTGGAAAAGGTAGCTGTTGTGTAGTGTGGTCCAAGAAACACTGACCCCAGGCCCGGAGTCCCCACGTTGGTGCATCTGTGCTGCCGTTTGAAGCTGCTGTCTCCGGGGGTCCCTGATAAGGGCTCAATCTCTTTCCAGCTAAGCTCCAGTCCCGGGAGTGAAATAGGGGCTAGAACTCACTGCACCCAGCAGTAATGGGGCCCCGGCTAGGTAAGTCCGAATGGAGTGAAGAAGGGGCTCTGGGAGTGAGTCTGGGAACCACATTCTCAATGTGGAGGGTGCTACTGTTGAGCCAAAATGGGCGTGTGGGGGTGAGGTGTGTGTGTGAGAGAGGCTCTGGGTTCCTTTCACAGAGCCAGACACACATGGCCGGACCTAGCAAGAGTGTATGGAATGAATGAGTGAATTGTGGGGGGGGGGGGCAGGAAGGGATGCTGTTTACTCAGCTGGAGCCAGGGAACCCAGCCTAACCTCCCTGATGAGGCACAGCGACCACCAGGGCAATGGGAAGGCGAGCCTCTTGAGCCCTTCACTGAACCCTGTTTCCCTCTCTGAAGCGCCAGAGATAGACAAACACAGCAGAGAAAAACATAAATAGAGAAGCATAGTCAGAGACAGAGCAAGTCCAGAGACATACAGAGTCAGACAAAGGCCAAGACAGAAGGACAAAGTCAGAGGGAAAAGACAAAGATCAGCAGGTGTCTGTAGGAGCAAGCAGAGATCTGGAAGCACGCAGAGACCACCTGGAGAGAGAGCTGCAGAAGAGACCGGGAGAAATAGAGAAGCCAAGACAGTGAGAGAGAGAGAGAAAAAGAGAGAGAGAGAGAACCAGTAGAGACAGATACAGGACAGACAGACAGATCTGCAGACGGTGCATCAGAAAGATCATTACAGCACAGACCACGGAGACCTATGTGCCTTGGCCGTGAGGCAGGGAGGAGGCCAGAGGGGAAACGTCTTGAAGCCTTGAGTAGCCAAGTCTGAAGAGTGGCTGAGCACCATGTGAGAGGGCAGTAGTTCTGAGCAGAGCTCCCAGCTGAGCATCTCCTTGGCAGTTGGAGGGAGGTGGGAGAAACACAGGGTCTTCAGACAGGGTGGCCCTCTGGGCTGGACACCCTACAGCCATCACCTCTGGCCTCCCTCCAGGTGCCTGTCCTTCCCTCACTGTGGTAGCTTCATACCCATTTGCCAAGGCCGGACTTGCTCCCAGAATGAGGCAGTGGGGCTTTGTGGGCCCAGCAGGCAAACTCAGCTATGTCGCAGCCATGGCTTGGGGCCATTAGATGGCAGGAAGGGTAGGGATGGACACTTCCTTTGGGGGCCCCACAGGAGAGATGACAATGAGGTCAGACTTGGATGGGTTGGTTTGGAGATGGACTACTGACAAACTAATTTCCCAACCAGCTTTGGCGAGCTATGGGATGGGACAGATGGTGATCCTATGGGTACGAGAAGAAACTGGAGACTTTGGCTGTACTGCACTGGTCCCCAGCCCTGCTCTACCCCCGACTGGTATTCTGACCCTGACAAGGCTCAGTTCTGGAATATTCTCTAGCTGCTCTCCTCCCCCCCCCACACACATACCACCATCACCACCACCACCTATACACATATAGCAGGAGGTGACCCCAGCATCTGTCCACTCTGCCACCAGATGCCATGCCTGGCCTATCTTCCTGAGCCTGCACCTGGGCCATGGCCAGTCCTCCTCCAGGCTCTACTCTGGCCTGAGAGCACTCTGAGGGATGTAAGGCTGCAGGTGGGGCAGGTACAGAGAGCCTGCTCACTGGAGGGAGAGGGGCCCCTGTCCCGGCCAGGGGCTGACATCAGAGAGAGAAGAATCAGGATCAGCTCTGGCTCTCAGCAGAGACCCACCACCAACTCACCACATGCTTTTAAGCAACAGGCCAAGCTTCCTTGTCTGTGGGGAGGAGTTGGAAGAAGTGATCTCCTCAGGCCAGTCCCATTTTGTGATACAGAGAAGCCATTGTCCCACCTGTATACCTTTGCTCAGCTTTACTTTTACCTGGAAAGCTTCCCACCCACATCCCCTTCTGGTCAAATTTGCCCTGTTTTCTAATTCCTCCAAATACCAACTCCTCCAGGAAGCCCTCTAGACTGATTCTTACAGCTAGCAGCAACCTCTCTCCTCTATGCTGTTTGACTCTTATTGTGGTTCATCCTTCCTTGCTCCTGGTATTGTTTCTATTGCTCTCTCCAGCTTTTCTGGGTTCAGATGTGAGCCAATCCAGGACAGATAGGTGGGGCAAGGAAAAACCCCACAGCCCTATGTTCATATTTCAGCTCAGCATTACTGGCTTTATGAGAAAGCAGTGACAAGCTTTCACCCTTTTTAGTAGGTGAGGAAACAGCTGCTCAGAGAGGGCAAGTGACTTGTCCAAGGCCACCCTGCAAACAAGCAGCAGAGTGGGGGCCAGAACCCAGCTCTGCTTGATGCCAAAGCCCTTTCCTTTCTGTGTCAGTGCCCTTTAGGCTTCCTCTGCCCTTCCATAGACCCCACACTGGTGAGCCTCCAGCCCCACCAGGCACTCTCTACTGGCTCCAGGCAAAGCGAGCTGTTCTCCGGATGTTAGTGAGTGAGAAGCGGGCAGTGTGTGAGTGTGGTGGGAAAGTTACTTTCTCCCAGGCCGGGCCTTGCCCCCTGGGCCAGCTCTCAGGCAGCTGTGAACTAAATGGAGAGCTTGTTTAGACCGCACAATTGGGTGCCAGGCACCTAAAGCCCAGTCTGCTTTTGTCCCTTTCTAGGGCTCACTTTTTACATCTGTACAATATTGGCCAAGGTGGTCACTTGGTCTCTTCCTGTGCTGAGAAACTCAGTCCTCTTTCTCTGGAGGGAGCCAAGGCCTCTGCTTAGGGGCAGAGCTGGGTCTGCCCATCAGTGTTAGGGGGTCTGGCTATCTCCAGGAGGCCAGCCTGGGCCTCAGCATCACTCTGCTGATGGAGAGGAGGTAAACCTGGTCCTTGCCACCCCTCATGGGCTGCAGCCCAGAGCCTTAAGTACTAACGCTTAAAATTATGGAGAAAGGCCCTGGCCGTTTGGCTCAGCGGTAGAGCGTCGGCCTGGCGTGCGGGGGACCCGGGTTCGATTCCCTGCCAGGGCACATAGGAGAAGTGCCCATTTGCTTCTCCACTCCCACCCCCTCCTTCCTCTCTGTCTCTCTCTTCCCCTCCCACAGCCAAGGCTCCATTGGAGCAAAGATGGCCCGGGTGCTGGGGATGGCTCCTTGGCCTCTGCCCCAGGCGCTAGAGTGGCTCTGGTCTCGGCAGAGCGACGCCCCAGAGGGGCAGAGCATCGCCCCCTGGTGGGCAGAGCGTCGCCCCCTGGTGGGCGTGCTGGGTGGATCCCGGTCGGGCGCATGCGGGAATCTGTCTGACTGTCTCTTTCCGTTTCCAGCTTCAGAAAAAGTACAAAAAAAAAAAAAAATATATATATATATATGGAGAAAAACCCCTGCCTCACCAGCCTGGGAGCTCCCTGGGGGTGGGGCCTGATCTGACCCATTCCTGAGGCCTGGAACCGGCATAGGCCATCGGGCAGGAGCGGCCCTGGGGAAGGCTCAGTGCTAGGCCGTCCTCCATCCTCTTCCCGCTCCCATTCCCTCCTGATATTCCTTCTCTCCCTCCGACCTGTTTTGAAAGCTCTCTCTGACTGAGGACTGGGACTCAGGATACAGAGTGAGGTGGGGGACACGAGGCTCTTAGGGAACACGTGTAAACACAGAAAGAGCTGAGCTGGGACCAGTGGTTGGGGAGGCAGCATGGCCTGGGCCAACGGCACTTCTCTCTGAGCCTCAGGCTCCGCGTTTTAGCCTAAGGAAACTGGCCTGGATTCACCCTCAGGGATCACCCTCCCCTTTAGCCCTCGTCACTATTTTTAGGGTCATCTTGGGTCTAGATGGATAGCTGGGGCCAGAACCGGGAACAGAAAGTCCCAGCACAGGGTCTCTGACCCGGTTTGGAAACCACCAGAAAGTGCTTGGCCCCTCCCCCACCCCGCACTGATCTTCCTCAAGAAGCAACAGCTGGGAGGTCTGCAACAGCTGGACTTCAAGCACACGCTTGTCTACCCAATAGACCACCCAAAGGTCCTGCTAGGAGGAGGAATTTCCCAAAGATGACAGCCAAGCGCATGCCTGGAGACTTCCCTTCCTGTCTTTAACTCTTCCCCCTCCTGAAGCCCAGCCCTGCCACACTGGGACCTGGAGCACTTAGAGCACCACAGAGCCCCCACCCCACCCAAGGCTTCCCGACAGCACCCATCTCCTACTCAGAGCCTGGCTTCTCCCTCACTCAGTCTACTTCAATTTAACAATCATGTTTTTAAGCTGGGGCAGGTCCTGAAAGATGAGAAGTGGTTTGCGGGGGAGGAGGACACTCCAGCCTGAGTATAGCACATGCAAATGCTGAGAGGTGGAAAAAACCAGGATGAATTTGGGAATGGTCAGTATCCACTGGGGCCAGTGAATGATGTTTATACTAGGGGTGGGCAGATGAGACAAAGTGGCTCCCAGTGGCCTTGACCTCCTTGAGGCTGAGCCTTCTGTACTCAGTCTTTGCAGATGGGGTGGGAGGGAGGAGGGCAGACCATTGTTGAGGCTACAATGTAACTGGAAGGGCATTTTCACCTGAGATGCTTTTCTCACTTCCAGAGAAGGAAGCTGAGGCTTCCAGAGGCTGAAGAAGCTGCTCAAGGTCACGCACACAGTTACAGTGTGGCACAACAAATATTTAAATCCAAAGTCTCTGACCCAGAGGGTTTCTGCCGGGACCTGATAGGTCAGCAGAGCCTCTGCTCCTCCGGCTTGGTCACTGACTAATCTGATAAACGGAGACAAAACTAATGTAAGGGAGTGGCCAGCTCTGCAACCCAGAGAAAGGGCTGAGGAAATTGCTCCAGAAGAGGGTTTTGTGAAGGGGAGACAGCTGGCCTAGGCCGCAGGAGCGAGGCAGGAGGGGACCCAGGCAGCCTAAGCGGTAGGAAGGGCTCAAGGCAGGCAATGGCCACAGTGAGGCCACTTCCTTCTACCCCAGCACCTCCAGAGAGAGGTAAGTGCCATCACGATAAGAGACAAATTGACCAGTCTCTGCTTCTGGGAATATTTCTCTCTGCAGGTGGGGCTGTGCATATGTTAATGCTGGAAGATGGTGGATTTTCTAGAAACATCTTGGCTCCTTTGTGATACTGCGTCCTGTCCCATTTCTCCTCCCCCCTCCCACTTGGCACCTGAACAGAGTTCCAGGATGGTTCCCCCTTTTGCTCAGTTCTCCTCAGCTGGGGCACATGGGGGCTCCCTAAGCTCACTGGGCAAGTTTGCACACCTTTGGCTTCTGTTACCTTTTCTCCACACATGCTTCCCAGACTTCCAGCGGTTTGGCTCGAGGCTATAGTCTCTCATGGGCTATCTTGGAGCCCATGCCCTTATAGGGATTACCTCCTGGGTGCCCCCATGCCACCCCAAACTCACCATATTTCTAAAGCTGTGCTCAGCACCACCTTGTGTGCTCAGTCCTGGTCCTCCGTGGTGGCACACACAGGCAGAGAGCTGTGCCTCCGCCTGCCCCCAGGGCACCTCGGCCTCTTGCACTCCCCACAGCTGCTTTTCCACCAGCCCTGTTCGTCCATGTCCCCACTCTGCTATGGCCCCCATCTCTCTCCCTGTGCTACTGCCTGGCCCGGTCCCGTTACCACTCGCTCCCTTGGATCCCACTGCTGCCTTCCTGTTTGTAGCCTGACTCCTCCACCCCCCACCCCATCCCCACAGGTAAGAGGGCTTCCTCGGAGGGCCAGCTGGACCTCATCAGTGGACTCAGAACAAAGCCCAGCCCTTCTGCCTGGCTCCCCAACCACTCCAGCCTCACCTCCCCACCCTGACCCCAGCATTCCAGCCTTGCCAGACTACTTGTTCCTTAAACTGTCTTTGCCCTTCCATATTTCTGCCCTTCTCTCTGATGTTTCTTCTTCCAGGAAGACTTCTGGGACCTTCTAATTAGGCTAGGGCCTCTACACTGTCTTGAAACTCCTTGTTTCCATAGTTCTGAAACTCCTTGAGTCTCATCAGTAAACATATGTCATTATGATTCTGTGTTAGATGTCTGCCCACCACCCACACACACACTGGGAGCTCTCCAAGGGCAGGCCTGGGCTGCTTGCCTCTGGGTCCCAAGTGGCCTGCTTTGGGAAGCTGTCAGCGTGTGTGGAATGAATTTTCATTCTCACTCTTAAACCAGCAGAAACTATCTCTGTCCCTGCCATGGTGACCCTGGTCAAGTCATGGCCCTATCTGCTCTTCAGACGAGATCGGGCGCGTTCAGGGTGGTATGGCAGTAGACACTTCCTATCTGCTCTTTTTTCTCACCTTGCAAAGGGTTAAATGAGCCCTGGCTTCCCGTCCAATGAACTCCCCAGGCCCAGTGTTGCTGTGGGCTCACAGACAGGGAATACTCCAAACAGGTGAAGAGGGCCCATGAAACAGGCTAGGCAGACACCCCCAAAGATGCTCCAGCAGGGCAAAGTGCCACACGCAGGCCCAGCAGCTTGGGTCGGCTGAGTGTTGCCATGTGGGATGTGGGATCATTGTTGCCAGATCAGCTAATCTTCCAAGAAAAAACAAAAATCTGGAGTTTTATGTGAAATTTCTTGATTTTTAAGTGTTGGCACCTAATTAAAAGCACTTATCAATCCAAGCATTGTGTAAGCTCTCAAAAAATGTCTAGGAGTCAGAGGCAGCCCAAGGCAGGGCCGTGATGTATTGATTGCACAACTACAGAGGGCGCCATTCATCTCATGGTGCCCAGCTCACACAGCTGCACATGGCCCAGGGCCTCGCAGCTGTAACCTCTGCCCTATAGTCTATCTCTGCCAGCTCCTTTAATGACTCTGGCAAAGTGTGTGTGGTGGTGAGTGTGGGGGAGGGCCCTTCTCCTGCAAGGAGAAGTTACTAGGGAAAAGAAGGTCTTGGAATGCAGCTGGTGGGAATGGGGTAGGGAGGGAGGAGAAGAGACAGCTGAGGGAGGCATCCAGAGGGGTTGGTGTCACTTTGGGATCAGGAGGAGGTGAGAGAGTAATGCCAGGGCTGAGTCTCCCACAGGAAGAAAAATAACTTATTCTGAGACCTGGTGGCCAGACCTGGAAATAGACTTCCTGGTGAGTTTGAGGCAAAGACTGACAAAGCTGCCGTTTATGTGGCATCTTGGTGTTGACAAAGGACGTTTTCCCATGTGTCCGTCACACAGGCTTGGGAGGCAAAGCTATTTTTCTATTTTAGAAGCTCAGAGAGGTCTAATTGCTGTCCCAAAGCCATACTGGGTCTAAGTGATGGTCTTGCTCTCTCTGCTGAGGGGCAGGCTGGAACATTTTAGAGTGAAAGTGTCATTGCCTTGTCCCTGCTTGATTCAAGACCTCCTCTTTCATCCTCGGGATGTGAGAACTCTCAGCACTGCTCAGCACGTCCCCCTGAAAGTTCAAATCTGGGCATTGGTATGAGTCCTAAACTCCCACCATACTCAGGTGCCCTGGATTGGGGGCCACATGTCCTTACCACACCTCTCTCAGCCTTGCCCTGACAGTGCTCCCTGAGGCCATCAGAAGAGGGTGTTGGCTGACCAGTGAACTGACTGACTGACAGACTAACTAAAGAATCAGCTGGTAGAGTGACAGACTGTCCCCATACAACCACCTTCGACAAGTCACAGGAGGGAAGCCAGGTCAGAATAAGAAATGGCTACATGGGGACTATTTTTACACTTATTCTAAGGCCATCATTACAGCCACCATCTTGTGGTTGCTGTTGGGGACCCAGGAGTCAGACAGATCTGGGTTCCAGTCCAGGCTTTTCCGTTTACCAGCCCCAGGACTCTGGGTAAGTCACCTCCCCTCTCTGTGCCTCAGTTTCCTCATCTGTATTATGAAGTCACAGAAGCCACCTGAAAGGATTGCTAGGAGGATGGTTGAGTGTGTCCAGCCCAGTCCAGTGCACAATGTTGCTCAACTATGGTAGCCCCTAGGAAAGCTCCTCCATCTGGGCCACTTGCTATAGAGGGTGAGGGGAGCCAGGGAGCTGGTCTCCCAACCCCCCCACCTTCCCAGCCCGTGGGTTGAACTTTTTCAGGTTCTAGAAGTGACAATGCTCCTTGCTGTCACAAAGCAAATATGGAGGCAGGTGGGGTGTTTGTAGCAGGACAAACAGCTGATGGGTGTTTATGTCAGGACAGAGAGCCCACAGAAAGACTCACTGTCTGAGAAGGGAACAAAGCTTGCTGAACACCCGCTGTGCATTGTATCTGCACTGGCTCCCCACTCATCACTGACACAGCCCGTTGAGAAGACCAAGTCTATTATTTCCCACTTCTCAGTGTCTCAGGGTGGGAAGAAAAGGTCATTTGTTGAGTTGAAATTTTGCTTTAAGGCGGGCGAGGGGAGCCTGACTAGGACTGGATAAGAATCGTGATCCTACAATGTAAGATTTGTGGGTGGAAACAGCAAGGTAAGAATTTGGGGGAGAGAGATACAAAGAATTTTGGGGGACACACTCTGTTGATGGTTTCCCTTGAAAAGTTGATTGGTCTTTTGGGAAGTTCCTGTAATAAACCATCAAGCCATTTGCTTGGTCTGGTCAGTAGGGGAAAAGTAACAAGGAACAATGCTAATGAAAACAGTGGAATATCAAAGTCAAGTTAATGTGGACAGTAAGGTGGGGTCTAGGCTTTTAGTGTCCTCGCTGAATAGGAGTGGAAGGGCCTGGCCCCCGTTCACACTGGGAAGCAGGGATAATTATCCCTGCACTGCGAATTTCAAGGCCTCGCAGCAGGATTGCAGCTGAGGGATTCAAACCTGGGCAGTTGCCTCTAAAGACAATGAGTGTGCATGGGGGGAAGGAACTGTCCTCAGGTTTTATGGCTGATGGGGGGCTTGGGTGAGAGGGAGAGAGATAATCCCAAAATGGTGTTAATTCGGAGGAGTCAAGTATGCATGGGAGGGAATGGGATCAGCTGGGCCTTGTGGTCTCAGAGGCGCTTGAAGTGTATTGGGAGAGGGGAGGGCAGATGTCCTCAGTGGGGCCTGTGGTGTGCCCGGCCTGGGCCAGGTGCCCTACCTCTCCTTGGGGTGGATGCTCTATCCTGACCTTACAGATGAGGAAACAGGCTCAGAAAAATGAAGGGTCTTGTCCAAGTTCGCCCAGCAGGCAGGTGGCAGTGGCGCTGGCCTTCAGACCCAGGTCTGAGGTCTTGGAAACCTCCCATCTGCCTGGGACTTGCTGTGGCAGCTGCAAGGTGAGGGAAGAAGAAGGTTCCTGAGCCCCTCCAGCCTTCCCCAGGTGGGAAGGTGGCCCTCCCTCTCAGGTGGCTCTCTGAAACATCGGTCCCCATCACTCCAGACTCAGCTGGTGTGAAGAGAGATGCTTCCTGCCTTTGGAGGGGCAGCTAGAGGGAGTCCTCTGCCTTGCGGACAACCTCCAGAGTCTGACTGAATAGAGTCTCAGGGCGCCTGTCAGCTGCAGGCAGGTGGCCAGCTGACAGCCCAAAAGACAGGTCTGAAGGACTAGCTGGGTTAATGACTTGCCAAGTGATGGACACGAGTGTGCCTGTGCTAATGACCTGCCACACAACCCACTGATGGGCATGCAGACCCCTCACCTGCCAGCTCTGGGGCTGTGGGCTCTAGCTCTTGGGACCACCTGGCTTAACTGAGGCCCCAAAACTTGTTTGCCTACCTGAGAGTGAAAGGGGCTGAAATTTTTTCCTGGAATCTGGCTCCCTGCCTCTCCCTTCATTCCTACAGGCCACCATGGCCCGGCCCAGGTTCACGCGCATGGCTGCTCCGCTCGTAACAGTCTTCACAGGACGGGAGGGCTTCAAGGATGTCACATGAGGAAGACACACAGCCTTGCACTCAGGACCCTCCTTGTGAGGGGCATTCTGTTCACTCTCAGGGAGTTGGACCATTTGCTGCCAGTCCCTCAGTGGTAGCCTCAGCCCACAGGAAGGGCTCCGAGGGGACTGACAACCTGCCTGGCCAGCCCCGTTCAGTGACCAACTGACCACTTGATACACTAAGTGATAGTTGCTCTCAGAACCAGGGGGTTGGGGCCAGTGCTTTCCTCTTCTGCTCAGAGGGTCAGGCTGTAGACTGAGCCACAGGGAGTTGGACAGTTTTAAGCTGGTGCACGACCTTCTGTCCCTCTCCCTCATCCATCCCTTGGGTCTCTTTCAGAGCTGAGGCTCCAGGTCAGTGATTTCTGCCCTCCCAGCCTCAGCTCCTCTCTGATTATCTGGCTGACCTGGCCCCATGGTTGGCGGGCACTGCTGCCTCCCAGGTGGCCTGGCTAGGTTTGGTCGGGCTAGAGCGCCAAGCTTCTCCCCTCCTCAAACCTGTGTGATGTTGAGGTAAACACCTGAGCTTGTGTCCCTGCACCATGTCAACCAGCAGAGCTAGTAACCGCTGAGCTTTGGCATCCTTTTCAGAAGCATAGAGACAGTGACAGCAGCAAAGGCCCAGAGCTGTGGACAGCCTTCGTGAGCACGGAGAGCGTGAAGCGCAGCATCTGGGCTGCGGTAGCCGACTGGTCTTGGCTGGTGAGGGGATCTGGGGCTTAGAAATGTTCCCGCCAGTAGCCTCTGGGTAAGTTTGTTTGGGACCTCTTCAGTGAGCTTTGCAGTTTCCCTCACTCCCCTTCACTAAACCAACCCAATATTTCCTCCCTGTCAGTTGTCACTTTTATTTCAATATCTCCTGTTTCCTGTGAGTGTTTATGCCCCCAAAAGGCCATATGCTTTTATTTCCTCCATCAAGCTCCTCTAGCTATTTGAACAGACATTTCTCCAAAGAAGATACAGTATCCAAATGGCCAGCAAGCACATGAAAAGATGCTCAACCATTAGCCCTTGGGGGAATGCAAATCAAAACCACACGAGAAATCACTTTATACCCACGAGGATGGCTGTAATAAAAAAGACAGGCATAATAAGTACTGGCAAGAATGTGGAAAAATTGGAACCATCATACATTGTTGGCAGGAGTATAAAATGGTGCAGCCACTTGGGAAAAAACAGTTTGGCAGTTCCTCAAAAAGTTAAACAGAATTACCATATGACCCAGGAATTCTTCTCCTGGCTATATACCCAAGAGAATCAAAAACATATGTCAAAGTAAAAATCTGTACACAAATGTTCAAAACACCAGAAACAACTCAGATGTGCATCAACAGATGACTGAATAAACCAAATGCGGTATATATACAATGGAATATTATTCAGCCATCAAAAGGAATGAAGTACTGGTGCATGCTATAACATGGATGAACCTAGAAAGCTATAGTAAGTGAAGGAAGCCAGTCACAAAAGACCACATAGCATATGATTTCATTTATATGAATTTATATGAAATATCCAGAAGAGGCAAACCCAGAGAGCCAGAAAACAGGTTAGTGGCTGCCAGGATCTGGGGAGGGAGAGATGGGGAGTGACTGCTAATGGATATGGGATTTCTTATTGGGGTGATGAAAACGTCCTGGAATTAGATAATGGTGATGGTGTGTAACTTTTTTTACTATACTAAAAACCACTGAATTGTGTACCTTCAAAGGGTAGATTCTATGGTATGTGAATTATATCTCCACTAAAAAGAAAATTTTCCTCAGGCTCCCAGGTGCCTAGTGTGAGGAGCACAAAAGCTCTGTTGTGGCTATTCTCAGCCTCTGTAGCCTCTCCCTGAGGGTGCCTTCCAGGGCTGGATACGGAAGCCTCCAGCCCCTCTCTGGTCAGAGGTGTCCTCAGATCAGTTTTCAGGCTCCAGAAAGAGCTTGTTGAATGAGAGGAAACTCCTGCCAGGTTGAGAAGCAGATGGAACAATGGAAGAGGCTTCCGCAGGAAGTGGGGCTCCGGGAGGGGAGGAAGGCCAAGGAGGCCCAGGCTGCCAGAGGTACAGGTGGTTTCCATCTAAGTGGAAGGGTGGAGTGTCCCAAGGCCGGACTTCTGGCTCCTTGCCGAGATTAAGCGTCATGAGCCCCCGGAGAGTCCTCTGAGGGGGCTCAGCTTCCTCTCACTGCAATGGGCGGGACGCTGACATGACCGCAGTGGCTGCCCTGGGAGAAAACTGAGGTGTCACTGAGCCGAGAGTCCAGTTCTCACATAGCTCTGCCTCCTGAGCCATCACCTCACCTGGGGCCTCAGTTTGGGGGGTATTAAATAGGATGACCTCTGAAGGCCCGCTCTGCATCAATCAACAACATGGTGTGCTGTATGATTTGGGGATTGGGCTGGTTAGCTCTATGGTTATACACAAGGTGCTGCCCTATGGTGGTGTTGGTACATATCCCAAACTACCCGCCGGGAAGTCTTTATGCCCTGACCAGAGACCAAGCCTTGACCCTGCACCTGGTCCCAGACATCTGATCCTAGACCAAGCCAGACAGATGCCGACCCAGCTTTAGGAGCACTAGTACCTCATAGCCGTAGGCCCGAGGCAGGCTGAGTGTGCGTCCCTGCTATAGGCCTGAGGCAGGCTGAGTGTGCGTCCCTGCTATAGGCCCGAGGCAGGCTGAGTGTGCGTCCCTGCTATAGGCCCGAGGCAGGCTGAGTGTGCATCCCTGCTATAGGCCCGAGGCAGGCTGAGTGTGCATCCCTGCTATAGGCCCGAGGCAGGCTGAGTGTGCGTCCCTGCCACTGGGGCCAGTGCTCGGAGGTTGTGCGATGGGTCAGTGGCTTCTCCCTACAAGGCCAGCTGGTACTAGGAATGAAATGAAGCTGTAAAATAGGTGGTCCCACTTAGGATCTGGCCAAAGCACAAGGAGTATATATCCTCTTAGGAAGGACCCTTCCAGCACCTGGGACTCAGGAAGTCTGAAGGTGCCTTGACTCTCAGATCCTCATCAACCCCTAAATACCTCAGGCTACCTGGGCCAGGGCCATTCTCTGGGATTCCATCCTCGCTCTCACTCCTTGGCTGTTTGTCCCACAGGGCCAGTCAGTGGCGAGCCCCAGATGCCAGACAAGGACACTAAGACCACAATGGGCACAGAAGACACAGCTGGAGACAAAGCCATCCAAGACTCTCAGGACTTGAGGCCAAGTGTGTTCCACAGCATCAAGGTACCTCTTGGGGCCAGGTAACATAATGAGCTCTGCCACTTACTGGCTGTGTAATGCCAAGTGAGTTGCTGCCTTTCTGAACCTCAGTTTTCTCATCTGTAGAATGGGTGACTGTGGGGATCAAAGGGATGATGTATGAAAGCACTTAATTTGGTTTGGGGCACATGGAAGATGCCCAGCACATGTTCTATCCCTTCAGAAATGAAGGGGGGGCTGCTCTGTGGCAGCAGGGAACCAGGCTCCCTACCTCTCATATCTCTAGAGGGAAAGAGAAGGGCCCCAGGGATCCCAGCCTGTGTGAATACAGGGGAAGGTCTGGCTCCCGCACAAGCAGCCCTCCACATCAAGCATCTACTGGCACCTACAGGGTGCCAGGCCCTGGGCCACATGCTGTTCCCACAGCAACCCTGGGGGATAGGGACACTGTCCTCCTTATACACGAGGAAAGAACAGAATAACTTATTAATCTCTTACATCAAGACTCTATTTTTTAATTCTTTGGGGCTAGTTTTTCTTCTTGTAGGAATTCTGCCTTTTTTTTTTTTGGAAGCAGGAGGGGATGTTTGAAGTGGGCTGGGTAGGGGAGAGCAGCTGGGGATTTGGTGTGTACAGGCTGTCTCCCAGGGGGCCCTAGGGGAAGATGGGTGGAGGTGGAGGAGTGGAGGAGGATATGGGGCAGCTCCGTGGAGAAAGGAGAGGGAGGGGAGACAGGGACGTGGTCCCCTCCAGTTCGGGAAGCTCTGGGGTCGCAGGGGTCCCACCACTCTACAGGCCCGTGAACAGCCTACTCTCAGTCATGTGAGTCTCGAGTAATCTCTTGGTCTCTGAGGGCACCCAGGACAGCTTTTCTCATTTGTATGACAAGCTATAACTACTCAAATAACTCTCTGTCTCTCTCTGTCTCCCTCTCCTCTTGTTCTCCACTCACCCTTACGGCTCTCTCCTCCTGTGTCTGTTTCCCCATCTCTCTTCCTTTCTCCTCTCATGACCGTACTCTCCCTCTTTCCCCAACTCCATTTCTGCTTCATCGTCCCTCTGACTACCCCTCCTGTCCCTCTGCCCCCTCATCACTGCGGCCCTCCCTCCGGCAGTTCTTCGTCCTGTGCCACAGTCTGCTGCAGCTGGCTCAGCTCATGATCTCCGGCTACCTCAAGAGCTCCATTTCAACAGTGGAGAAACGCTTTGGCCTCTCCAGTCAGACCTCGGGGCTGCTGGCTGCCTTCAATGAGGTACTGGCTCTGCCCCAACCACAGGGGTGGATGTGAGGTCACCTCACACCCCCACCAACTCCCATCCTCCTCTCTCACTACCCCACCACAAACCCTTCCCCTTCCCCTCCCACTGCCTGCAGGCAAGCCCATCACAGCTGCCAACCCAAGGCTCCTTAGTCGGCTCCTGCTGTTGTCCTGGCCCAAGGGAGCAGCCTTGTGTTAGGCCAAGGGCTAATGAGAAGAATTCCCCTCCTGTCACAGTATTGATAATCCTGCCCTTGGGGACACTTCAGTGGGGAATGTGGGGTGTGTTAGAGCTAGCAGCATCCCTATACCTACCCCCTCTCTCTTTGGTTCATTTTCCTTTCTAGGCACCTGGCTCTTGCCTGTCCCAGAAAGGAGTCAGAGGAAATCACTTCAATAGTAGCGATAGAGGATTAAACTAGATTCAAGATGGAACTGTGGAACTTGGGGTGTTGGGGAGGGAGCAATAATACCATGGCAAGAAATGTTGTCCTAAGAGTTGTGCAAGGACCCACCAGCTCTGCCTCAGAGGCCAACAGCCAGAGAAGAGTAGATAAACTGCTCTGGGTGGATTTAAAGATCGGAGTCCAGCTGTGCCCATCCCCTCACCAGATGTTTGGAGAAGGCCTCTGTCCAGAGATCACTCTCTTTATTCCTCATTCCCAGCAGATTTTCATGGAATTCTCTCTCCCTTGGGCAATGTGTCACATTCCACCCAACCCAAATTATGCCAGTAACACAGAGTTCCCAGATGTCACTTAGTCCCCACCTCCAGATCTCAGGAGTGGGAAAGGAACTGTCATTACCTAGCTCTGGAATGTTGGTCAAGTCACTCTCTGTCTCTGGGCCTCCATGTGCCATCTATTATATAAAATGGAAAGTGTCTGTCCTTCCCAGGGTCAGTCCTCCTATCAGCCCTCTGCTGATACTGACCCGCTCCACCAGCAAACACCTCGGGGCTCAAGGGCTGAGGCCTGCAGCCATGGTCACCAGCCAGTGAGCAGTGGAGGGGGATGCGCACCCCAGCTTCTGACCTGCCAGCTCTCAAGTCCCTCCAGTGCCCACATCCTAGGATGTTGATTCGAAGACTCAAAATTCCAAGCCTTAGTCTTTCAGCTTGAGACTTTCTTTGTTTCTCTCATTCATGACATCCTAGAAACACAAAACCCCTTTTCTTGACTGCTCCCCTTCGTATTTTTTTATTTTAATTTTTAATTTATTGCGTTGACATAGTTTCAAATGTGCCACTCAATATAACATCCTCCAAACCCTGTATCCTGCCCCTTTCCATGCTCCGTTCATGTTCTAATATGGGATCCAACCCAGGTTCCAGAATGAATTGAACTGCTCACCTTGTCCACTCTGCCCTCATTTCTCTCCCTGAACGGGCCAGCGGGGCCCTCCCTAGGAGGACCTGGAATCTGATGCTGATTTATCCAGCTAGTCCACTCTACAGGAGGGAACCCTGAGATCGGCAATCCAGGCAGGGATGGTGTAGGCCTCCAGCTCTGGGATGTGCTTCACTTTAATGGGTCCCCTCGTCCTTTTGCAGGTGGGGAACACAGCCCTGATTGTGTTTGTGAGCTATTTTGGCAGCAGGGTACACCGACCCCGACTGATCGGCTATGGGGCTATCCTTGTGGCCCTGGCAGGCCTGCTCATGACTCTCCCACACTTCATCTCGGAGCCATATCGCTACGACCGCACCAGCCCTGGTGAGAGCAAGAAGGGCTAGGGGAGTGGACGTGAGGAGCAGCACTCCTGTGCACTGGGGCCCATCCCTAGACCTTCACCGTTCAGGGTGGGCCTGGCTTCCCAGGACACCTGCTAGTCCTCACCACCCCACCCCCACTGCCTCCTTCAGTTCCCTCTCAGGTGGTTGCCCTGCGTGTAATCTTGGGGAGTGGGAGAGGGTACAGTCCTGGGGTGAGGCTCTCTGGGCCAATCTTGGTTCACCCAGCATTTTCTCAGAGCCCCAGTTCCCAGAAAGGGCTGGGATAATAAGAGCACAAGGGACTCCTTAAGTTTGCTCACCAAATATTGGTGAGCTACAGGGAGCAAATGTTTGGTACTAAGTTAAGAAATGCCCCTTTACTGTACTTTGCCTCCGTGTTGCAAGCTGACATTGAGCCTGAGTCCCCTGCCCCCAGAATGAAGGCCAGGGGCACTAGAGCCGGCACAGACCAGCCCAGTATCCCTCCCCCGCCCTCCCTTCACCCAGACCTTGCCCCTCACACTGGGGCCAGCAGTGCTGAATTCTTAAGCCCCTAGGTTTGCAATGCACTGTGACCGCTCCTTGAAACAGCCCTTTCTGCCTTCTTTTTCTGGAAAATCTTGTTTGTTCTTCTCAACCCAGTTCAAACTCGACCTCCTCTGACAGCCCCACCCGCCTAAAGAGCACATACCTCTCTGCTCAGAAAGGGAGCATAGGGTGGTTTAAGGGCATGGACTCAACGCCAGGCTGCCTGGCTTCCAATGCTGACCCTACCCTTGCTAGTTGCTGTCTGAGCATCAGTCTCCTCATCTGTGAAAAGAGTACAGAGAGCGATCCATCCCCGAAACTGTGTGGGGGGAAGGGGTGGATCCAATGACTTAATTATACAAGCACTTAAAATAGTACCTTGCATCCAGGAGGTGCTGTATAAAAGTCTTAGCTATTGTCATAATGTTGTTTTTTATCACCTCTCAGCGGACATGCCACAGGACTTCGAGGCTTCCCTGTGCCTACCCACAGCCTCGACCACGGCCCCAGCCCCTTCCAACAGCAGCAGCTGTTTGAGCTACATGGAGGCCCAGCATCTGGCCATGGTGGGCATAATGTTCATGGCACAGACCCTGCTCGGTGTGGGCGGTGTGCCCATCCAGCCCTTCGGCATCTCCTATATTGATGACTTTGCCCACAATAGCAACTCGCCCCTTTACCTCGGTGAGGAATGGTCCCACCCTGGGCTCTGAGGGAGGTCCAGGCTCAGGTAGGAGGGCCAGAGGCCTCCAGTGAGGGGAAAGGAGGAGGGCTGGCTGGCTTCTGTCCCATGTGGCTAGTAGAGGTCCTAGAAGCCCTGGAAAGTTTCCCAGGCCCAACCTGGGAGACAGGCTAAGGGAAGGCAAAGTCGCAGTGGCATAACCTAGGTTTTGTGTTGCAGGGATCCTGTTTGCAGTGACGACGATGGGGCCAGGCTTGGCCTATGGACTGGGTGGCCTCATGCTACGCCTTTATGTGGACATTGACCGAATGCCAGAAGGTAAGTCCCAAGAGCACACAGTTGTCCCCAGGGACACATAGATAGTAGCTAACTGACTGCTGATCTCATAGGAGACTCTGAGTCAAGGGATCTAAGTTCAAATCCCAGCAATCCCGCTAACCTTGGACATACCTCTTAACCTCTTTTTTTCTCATCTTCGAGATAATCTCTGGCCTGTCTACTTCCCAAAGGCGCGAGTACAGTGCAATGAGGTGATGGAGGGGAGCTGTAAGGCACCTTCAGAGGAGGAGTTGTGATTGTCACTGTTATTATTACATCTTCACCTTGTTCCATCCTGGGTCCCCAGCCCTGTGCTCAGATACGCTGAGGGCAAACAGGGGCACCTACTCTCTAGCCTGTAGGGAGCTCCCATCTTTAGGGGAAAGAGACAGTGAAATAGAGAGGACACTGGCAGGCCAAAGAGTACTTTGAGAGCAGGACCCAGTTCCCTTGGGCCTCTCTCCAATGTGAATTTAGTGGGTGACCTCTAAGGACCCTTCTAGTTCTGAGCACCTCAGAGTCTGAGAACCTGTGCTCAGGGTGCCTTTTGAGAAACAGTGGTCTTTGACCCAGGTAGTGGTCAGAGTGGGCCAAGGAGTGGGACCAAAGCTTGGTATGAAGGCAGCTAAGAGGGACGAGTCTGGGGGTCCTGGCACTCTGTCACCCTGTGGGGAATGAGTGAGAATTCCCTTTAGAATAGGTCGCTGTGACATCTCAGCTGCCTGCTTGTCACATCAAGCAGTTCTGACACCCCAACTATGCCTCTGCCTTGTGCTACTCAGAAGCCCCAACTCTCACCTGGAGATTTTCCAGAAAGTCATAGAAGCCTCAGCTGCTACACCTGCGGAGAGGTGGAATAGGTGTATTCGTATGAATAGGCAGACTCTGCTCCTTGCTTTCCGGTTTTGCTCAACCATGCCTCCAGCCAGGACAGGTCTAGGCAGCTCTGTCACTAAAGACAGCCACACCTCACCTCCACCTCCCTTTCTTCTAGAAAGTGGGGTCTGAGCGCCAAGTGTGACCTCTGGTTACAACTCTTCTCTTGCTTGAAGGACAACTTCTGGGGGTCAGGGCTTCCTTAGGTTTCCAAGACACATCCCAGCTCATGGCCAGAGAGTGCATTTTTGGCTCTGTTGGCATCCTCCTGCAGGTGTGGCACATCCACAGGCAGATGGGACACTCCTGTGGGCCTGGTCCTTCTTTCTCATGGGGAGATTTACGGGGTGGGCGGGTCGTGTCTGCTGCAGGCACAGACTGGTGTGTGAGAAGCAGAGGACTTACGTGAGCCCTCACCAGCCTGGCACTGAAGCAGGGGGAATAAAAAGTGGAGGAGGGAATCAGTGCTAAAGCCAACTGCACCCCCTGCTTTACAAAATACACTTGCTCAGTGCCAACTATGTACTCTGGCCTCTGCTCAGGAGACGCTTAGGATCAACTACCTGGGAACCAGTTTGATTCATGGGGCAGGTGTCGTCACGCTTCCATGTTCCTATAAAGTGTTTGCAGGTAGTGTGGCGATTGAAGGAGGAGGTACTCAGCTCAGCCTTGGGGGTCAAAATGTTTGAGGGGGGATGTGGGCACTCCAGATAGGAGATCCATCTGGGATAATCTAGTCCTCATTACCCCTGGTGGGAGATCAAAATCACCTGGGGAACTTTGTTAAAGGTACAGATCCCTCGGTCAGCTTCCCACCTGACCCATTGTAGTTCTAAGTTGGTCTTAGGTAAGAGCAGGTATTTTTGAGAAGCACCTCTGGTGATTTTAATCATCCTGCAGGCCTGAGAACCACAAAAATAGTCCTAACCATCCATTTAATCATAATAATCACAACAGTAACAGTAGAATGAAGAAGAGCAAACAGCTATGTAGAACACACTGGGTGCCAGCATTATTTCAAGTGATTTTTACATGTAATCATTTCTGTGATTCTCACAACCCTTTTATGTAGGTACTACTAATATCCGTATTTTACGGAGGAAGAAACTGAGGCACAAAGAGGTTAAGTAACTTGTCCAAAGTTATGTCAGTAATGGAATTCAGACCCAGCAGTCTGTTTCCAAAGTCTATGACCTTGACCACTACACACATCTCCTTAGTATTTGAAAAATCTGAGGCCTACAAATGGTCAGGGACTTGTTCAAGGTCATGCAGGACATAAATGACAGAGCCAGGATCATAACCCAGGTCTCCTGACTCCCCATCTTATGTTTCAGAGGTCAGTTCCAGGGTGGTGGCCAGGAAGTGACAACCCATCCCAAAACTTAACATCACATGGTCTTCTCTTCCAGGTGGCATCAGCTTGACCTCGACGGACCCCCGCTGGGTGGGTGCCTGGTGGCTGGGCTTCCTCATCTCCGCTGGCATCGTGGCCCTGGCTGCCATTCCTTACTTCTTCTTCCCCAGGGAAATGCCTAAGGAGAAACATGAGTTTCACTTCCGGCAGGGGATCTTAGCAGTGGTCAGCAAGGTAAGCTCGTTGTAGGTCCCCTCCCTCATCCAGGCTCCAGCCCCCACCAACTTGTGCTCCTTTGTAACATTAAGCTTCATCCCTCCTGGGCTCTGCACTTCATAAAAGTTTACAAAGCCATTCCTGTCAGGGGCCACTGAGCCCACGCAACAGCCCTGCGCAGTGAGCAGTTCCTGCCCCTCCCACAGCTGAGGAGATCAAGGGCCAGAGATGGAAGTGACCTCTGTTCAAGATCGCCAGGCCAGCAAGGACAGCGCTGGGATGAGAACTCACGCCTGTCTGAGCCTATGCCCCTACTTCTAGCCACTACACTGCTGCCTCTCTGCTTATCACTGAAAGGTTTTTGTAAATTCTGGGCACATTACAGCAATGCTGAGAACCAGAAGAGGGTGTATGGGGGGTCTGGGAGGACCCCTCTGAAGAGGAGGGCTTTGAGCTGGACTAGAGGATGTGTGGCAGCATGGGAGAGAGGGAGAGGCATCCTGGGGTGGAAACAGCTGGGCAAAGGACCTCACAACAGAGATGACAAACTCGGAGACAGTGAGGGGACAAACATGTACCGAGTGCTTCCTTGCGCCAGGTATCAGCTGGACACTGGAGCCGCACGTGGTCTCTGCCCTTAAACCAGGCACAGCCTGTCAAGACAGAACCTTGTGGCTAAGTAACTACAGGTCAACAGGTGAGGTGCTCCAGGGGTATCTCACTGAACCCCTCTGCTCAGCTTGTGTGCTGGGTGGTCTTTCCTCAGGGGAGGACACTGAGGAGCAGCTACAGGGATCTGCCCAATGTCACAGCTGGTAAGAGAAGGCAGGACCATGTGAGTCACTGGGCAGGAAAGATGATTCTGGGTCAGGAGCCTTCAAATTTTCCAGGGACCCACAAAAACACAAGGCCCGAACAACAATAAATTGGCTCCAAAATGCAAAAGAAAGATAAAAATGACAAAATATTAATGTTTTATAAATGCTCAATGGCATCATTTATGTCGATTTCATTTATTTTCTAGAATAGTCACACAGATTTTATTATACTGTACTTTGAAAAATTGTGCATTAGTGCTTTTCCCGAGTCTGGGGTTTTAAAGGCATAGCACTCCCATGTGTCTCCTTTACTCACACACACAACACTCTATAGCCAGATGCTTTGTGACACCCGCTGTGTGTCCTAGAATTTAACTCCATTCTGACACTATCTTCCTGGAGTTAGCCTCAGCTCCTGCAGGTTAAGGGCACAGTCCCACAGACTGTTCCTACTTTAGAGGCCAATCATAAGGAGGAGGTCCCAGGTCACTGTAACTTCTGCCCAACTTGGCTACAAATTGGAGGTTCCCACAATGCCCTCCTTGGAGTCAATGATTTGCTAGAACCGCTCACAGAACTCATGGGAACACATTTACCAGTTTATTATATAATATATATATTTATTACATACTAAAGGATATGGTAAAAGATACAGATGAACAGCCAGATGAGGAGAGATATAGGGCGAGGACTCGGAGGGTCCCGAGTGCAGAAGTTTTTTCTCTGTGAAGTTGGGGCGTGTCACCCATCAGCCCATGGATGCTCCCAAACTCCACATATTTGGGCGGTTTTATCATGCAGGCACATCAGTTATTAGCTCCGCTCCCAGCCACTCTGCCCCTCTCTGAAGGATGGAGAAATGGGGCTGAGAGTTCCAAGCTTCTAATCATAACTTGATCTTTCTGGTGACCAGCCCTCATCCAGGAGCCCACCTGAATCTTCTGTTCATAACAAAAGACGCTCCTATCACTCAGGAAATTCCAAAGATCTTAGGAGCTCTGTGTCGGGAACTGGGGTCAAAGACTAAATATTAGAACAAAGAATTCTCCTATCATGCTTATTTATAAGAATTTTAGGCATTCTCTGTCAGGAACTGGGGGCAGAGACCTGCATATATATAATATATAATATATATTATATATAATACAATATACAGTATATAATTTTTTCACAGAGAAGTCATTGTGAGAAATCACAAGCAAAAATTAAGTTAGTTGTTGTTAAGTAATTCTAATTTCAAAGAAACATTTATAAAAGTCATGTTGAATATTTTGCAGCAAGAATAATTGTATTTAATGTGGCAGGTTGGTGCATCTAAAAATGTTTGCTGTAATATATGATACAACCTCCTTCTTAGAGCATGAATGTTTGGGCCTAGGAGCAAGGGCTAAAAATATCTCTACCTAGAAAAGCTGGCACTTCAGCCCCAGTCTGTCTGACCCCAGATCAGGCTTCAGCCCCAGTCTGTCTGACCCCAGATCAGGCTTCAGCCCCAGTCTGTCTGACCCCAGATCAGGCTTCAGCCCCAGTCTGTCTGACCCCAGATCAGGCTGCTTTCAGCACCTCACCACTTCATCCCCCTGCTGGAGCACAAGGTGTCTGTGAGGAGACCAACGAAAAATGATGTGAGAAGAGCCAGCAGGGGCCAGAATAGGAAAAGACTTACTTGTCAGCTTCAACAGCTGTGGGCAGCCCTGGAGGAAGGGTAAGCAGAGGGTCCCGTGACTTTTATCACCAGGTGCCAGGCAGGAACCGGACTGCAATAAACAGGAGTGTGCCGAGGGCAGCTGGCGGCAGGGAGACTGAGGTGGCAGCAATTAGCATTGGTCCAGAGAGAAAGCAGTGTGTTGGCAGTGATGTGTGGCATGGGAATGAGTCCAGAGCCACCCATGAGGGAGACTGCACAGACCCGGGGGCTGCTTTGCTGTGGGATGTCCCAACAGTGAAGGGCTGGGCAGATGTTGGATCAGAGTCAGGGGGAGGCAGGCACTGGAGGAGAACGAGTTTCAGGGGAAGAAGAAAGTTTGGAACCACAGATGGTCTTTCCCAGTTCTGCCTAGCTCAAGCCAAATTTTTTTGGGTTTTTTTTGTTTATTTGTTTGTTTGTTTGTTTGTTTAGCAAAAGAGAGAGAGCCAGGAGGGGAGAGAGATGAAAAGCATCAACTTGTAGTTGCAGCATTTTAGTTGTTCATTGATTGCTTCGCATACGTGCCTTGATTGAGGGGCCTCCAGCCAGGCCATTGAACCCTTGCTCAAGCCGCAGACCTTGGACTCAAACCGGTGACCTTTGGTTTCCAGCCAGAGACCTTTGGGCTCAAGCCAGTGACCATGGGATCATGTCAATGATTTCATGCTCAAGCTGGCGACCCTGTGCTTAAGCCAGATAAGTCCTGGCTCAAGCTGGCAACCTCGTGGTTTTGAACTTGGGACTTCAGTGTCCCAGGTCAATGCTCTATTCACTAGTCAGTCTCAGGCCAAAATTTGGGTGAGCTAGAATTCCTAGAACTTGGAGAAGAGTTCTTAGATGTGGTGGTGAACATAGAGGAAGGGGAGGAACTGGATTATCAGTTATGAATAATCTCCAAGTTGAGTCCTAAATTTGAACAGAAGGAACAGCCACTTGGGCCTTGGGGTAGAACAGGTGGAAGAGATTTGTCTATACTGGTCTCAGTCACATGTCAGTCATGTGACCTTGAGCAAGTCACTTTCCTATTCTGTTCTGTCCTGTAAGGTGCTGAGCTTAGATTCCTGGAGCAAATTCTGTGCACCTTGGATTCTATGAATGTCTGATTCCTTGAGTAAAAGCTGCTGTGATGCAGAGATTTGGATTTTGAGAGCTATGTCTCTGTGACGCCTTAAAACCCTGGTTCCTGGGCTGTGAACTTGTCTGGCTTTCTGGATTCATTCTGTCAGCACATTGGTGATGGGGAGCGGGGTAGGAAGGGGGTGAAAGGTTCTTAAAAAGGAACCAAAGGCTGAGAACATGATGATCTGCTGCCAGCAGCTCTCAGGCAATAAATATTGATGTGGAAGGAATTGTTCCTCTGCCTCTCGAGGCTGCCTTGACTTTCTGCAGACAGTTCAGGCTGGCCCAGCCCTCTCAGGCCACTGATGTGGAGGTGGATGGACCAGGAGGTGGGCCCAGTTAGGTGGAATGGGCTGTCAGAAAGTCCAGGACCCCAGACACGGGACATGTCCTCTTCATCAGAGAGTGGGAACAGTCAGGGGGAGAAGTAAAGAAGGGACTGCTTCTGAAATTCCTTCACACATTCCCTCCCAGGATCAGGGGTCTCCTAAATACCCTCCTAGAATTAAATGCAGTTTCTGATGGTACCAGGAGATGATGGTATGTAATACAAAGATTGTGTGACTGAGAGATGGTCCCTGGCCTCAGTCTCCCAGTCTGTACAATGGGCAGAAGGTTGAAAACATCTTCCAGGTTCAGTGATGTCTCCTCTAAATGACTCCCTGTCTCTAGAGCACTTTCACAGTAGGACAGAGGGGTAAACTTCACAGCCCCTGCCCCACAGAGCTCCAAGTAGTGCAGGAGGCCAAGTACAGACAAACAGGGCCTGACCCAAAGATAACTCAGGTTTCTCCCCAGACCAGTGCTTAGGGTTCACTTCCTGGAGGAAGGGGAACATTAACAGTTCCCACAGAGTCTGCTCTGTGAGATGAGGGATGGGAGGAGACAAGAGCTCTGCTTTCTTGCCTTTGGCCTTGTTCGTGTATCTGTTACCTCAGAGCTCTGGTGGTCCCCCAGACATCTTTCTAGGAGTGAACCAGGACAGATCTTACCCTCTTTAAGCCTCAGTCTCTCTACCTACATTCAGCCAGTCTCTAAGGTGCTGTCAAACCCTAGGACTCATGACAGATGGCTCTGCAGAACCCGTGGAGTAAAGATGGTCTCTTAGGTGCTCCCTGGCAGAGTGTCTGGCCCCATCTGTCCTTGTGGTGGAGGGGCCCATTCAGCCAGCAACCCTCCTGTTCCCTGAGCACCCTCAGCTCATCTAAGCGCCTGCCCTCGGGGCAGGGACAGGGGCTGGGAAGGACCCCCTCTCTTGAAACCCCCAGTCCCTGCCCAGCCTCTAAGCACACTGGCTTCTGTCACTTTCCCTCGGTTCATATTTCTTTTTTTTTTTTCTGAACTGAGAAGCGGGGAGTCAGACAGACAGACTACCGCATGTGCCCTACCCAGCATCCACCCGGCATGTCCACTAGGGGGGCAATGCTCTGCCCATCTGGGGCCCTTGCTCCATTGCAGCCAGAGCCATTCTAGTACCTGAGGCGGAGACCATGGAGCCATCCTCAGCACCCAGGCCAGCTTTGCTCCAATGGAGCCTTGGCTGCAGGAGGAGAAGAGAAAGACAGAGAGAAAGGAGAGGGGGGGGTGGAGAAGCAGATGGGTACTTCTCCTGTGTGCCCTGGCCGGGAATTAAACCCGGGACTTCCACACACTGGGCCGATGCTCTACCACTGAGCCAACCAGCCACAGCTGTTGGTTTATATTTCTTGGCAGTTTCTATATCTGTTGTTATGAGGTATCTCCCAGAACCTGGGATTCTATAATTACATGGTTTTAGAGTTCTGTTTCTAGTAGTTGCAGATTCTCAGGCACTGATGTTTTATTATTCTAAGATTCTATGACTCAAATGGTTTGTGATTCCCAAAATTCATGTTTCTAAATAACTAGAATTTTGACCAGTCTATGAGGTCCATTGTCTTAGTCATTAACTTCAATGTGCTTTTTTTTGGAGAATGGTCAAGGATGAGCACAGGAGTGGGATGTGGCAATGGCTCTTAAGGCTCAAAACTTATGATCAATCTATTGAGGTCTGCCCAGCCAGGAGACCCTGGTTCCTCTAGGAGTCTGTGCTCCTTCTGCAGGCCCTGTATGTTCGAGATGGCTCGGGTCTTTCTTGGGCCCAGTATCACTCCCTCCAGACTCCTCTCAGGTGGTCTGAGAGCCCTCTGTGGCCTTCCCCAAGCCTGGCTTTCCAGGCTTTATGCTCTACCCTCACCCTATCTTGAAATCTCTAAGAGAAAGGTCTTCTGTGATCATTCAGTTCAACCCTCCTCCATCTTGCAGATAGAAGGATTAAGGCCCAGAGAGGGTTAAGGCTGAGCCCAAAGCTTGGCCACGCCATCTTCCCCTGTACCAGTGTGTACAGGCCAGGTCTTGGCCCCAAAGGGCTAAGGAGAGAGAGGCTCTGCTTCCCCAGCTTAGTGTATATTAGAGCTTCCTAGTGGGCTGGAGGCCCTTTTGAGATGATCTGTTCCCCCACAGAACCCCATGCGTGTCACCACAGGGACATTGAGTAGAGGTGATCCCTAGCAAGGCTAAGGGCTTTCTATCCCCTAAGACAGACAGACAGACACACACACACACACACACCAGAAAAGTTCTTCTCTTCCGTGCTTTTATTCCAGTCTTTTGAGTGAGTTTTCAATTAGCCAAAGGGTTCTGTTACTAAAGTCCAGTTTTAAAAACACCTAGTCCAATACCCCCACTTGACAGAGGAGGAGACTGAGGCTAAAGAAGAGAGGTGATTGGTAGCTGATCCAGCCCAAGAGACACCACGTGAGAGCCTCCTTGTCTGAGGCATCCCGCAGTGGCAGGGAGAGAGACCCATGGTGTCAGGAGTTCGACACATGGTGTCTGTACCATACTGGCCCGGGTGTGAATCCTGGCTGTACTCCTTACTAACTCTGAAATCGGTCATATGGTTTAACCATGAAGTCTGCATTTTAGGTTCTTTGTAAGAATGAAATGAGGCAAAGCAGTGAGGTGGACATTTCATGCCTGGCACGCAGGTTCAATGACCTGGAGAGCTTGTTCTTAGCTAATTTTCTTTTTATATGCTCTTCTATATTCTACTTTCACTCTAGTTCATATTAGGTTTAAGGCAGCTGACATGAAACACATGCCCAGGACTAGTAAATTAATAGGAAATGAGGCTAACATGCATTGTTCCATGTGCTGCTTCGACCCTATATAGATTATCTCGTCTAATCTTCATAATCTACCTAGGAAGTAGGTTTATTACCACCCCTATTTTACATACAAGGGACTGAGTTACAGAGGGGATTAAATAACTGATCACACGTGGCTAATAAATGTTGGAGCTTGGATTCAGACCCAGGAAGAGCATTCATTGCTAGAGCTGTGCAGAACTGCTCAATCAGGACCAAGAAACAGGAAATTAGAAATAACAGAGAAAGGTTATCAGAATGACAGAAGCATCAAAGTGTGGACCACAAACATGAATTCAATTGATATAGTTGAACCTGTTGTTTGGTTCTGATCTTTCTAGCAGCCAAAGAAAAGAGAGGCATGGCCAGTTGCATGATTCTCGTTAAGAGAAAGTCAGAAGCATGTTGGACTTCTCGCAGAAGTTCAGATCTCTAGGCACTCTGCTACAAAACACAACCTCCCTCCTGTAGGGGTATAAAGCCAGTAGCCACAGCCACCATCACAGCCGCCTGGCCTTTGCAGGTTCATATTAGATTCAAACAGATGGTAATGAAACAATGGAGCCAAAAACTGGTGAGCCATCAGCTTTAATCCTAGCTTGCACCGGCGGGCAAGAAATACACACAGTGGGAAAACACTTCCCTTTCCATTCAGGGCTCCCAAAGCCACTGACTTATCCGAGTTTCCTAGAATCAAAGGTATCTACCTCACCAGCCATATTCACCTCTGTTTCCCATCTACTCTCTGCACAAACTGGCTTCTCCTTCAGCACTCCGCCATCTTGGCTACCTCTCCTCTCCTCCACGTGACTTCTCTCTGCTCTCTCCTCTAATGCTAATCTCAGGAACCCAGAGAGCAAGCTTCTGGTCTGCCCCACTTTATAGTATAGAAATCAAAACCTTTAATTCAATATACAAACAAGGAAGTCTCTGATACAAAGTCACTTATCTGAGGCATAATGGGATTCCTCATGAGAGTGCACCACCCTACATCAAAAAGGGTGGGAAAGGCTTACTCTTAAAACTAAGCCTTAGGCCAGTAGTAGTCAACCTGGTCCCTACCGCCCACTAGTGGGCATTCCAGCTTTCATGGTGGGTGGTAGCGGAGCAACCAAAGTATAAATAAAAAAGATAGACTTAACTATAGTAAGTTGTTTTATAAAGATTTATTCTGCCAAACTTAGCGAAAACCCAACATAAAGTACTTGATAAGTAATTATTATTATATGCTTTAACTTGCTGTAATTCTGCTTTATAAATTTTATAAAGTAAAGTTACTTCCCTACTTTATAAATCACCGTTACTGTGGAACCGGTGGGTGGTTAGAAAATTTTACCACTAACAGAGATACAAAAGTGGGCGGTGGGTATACAAAGGTTGACTACCCCTGCCTTAGGCTATAAGAATCCTGCCTGCTTACAGCCTGTCCTCCCACATCCAATGCAAACTATAAGCGAGCAAACATATATATCATTATTTACAAACTTATTTGACCCACAAGGGGAGAAGTTGTTTAGTGGATAACTCCATCCCCGTGGCTGCTTTCTATGGCCACATGTGTTGGAAGCTGAGGGCTGACAGCAAGTTCCACACCCCTCCCCGGGATCAGCCCTGGCTCTTTGGGCTCTGAGACACAGCCCCAGGTAAAATCCTTTTAGGAATCCAGCTTCCTCGAGGACAGTTCCTGGATCCCCGGTGGCCCGGCAAACAGTGGGGCCTTCTGTGAGCCAGACCACACAGCATCCAGCATCCTGCAGGCTTGCAGCAGTCAGCACACAGCCTCAAGAAGGGAAATTCTAACCAGCTCCCTCCCTTGGCCCAGCCTGCTGACCTGGGCAAACCACAGCCAGATGAGTAGTACTCCAAGCCCTGCTCTGAGCAGAGGCATGTTTCCTGTTTCTGGAACTCGCTATTAGTCAGGAATCCTCAAAACAGATCTGAAGAGAGAGGGGCAGAAACTTGTGGAGAGCAGAGGGAGGGGAGTTAGGGACAGACAGTGCTCCTGGTACCTGTGGTATGAAGCCCAAGTCAGCTCAAATCCTGTCTCAGTTCCTGTCCCAGACACTCCTGGCCACAGTCAGGTTGGTTTCCCTACTACCTCCCCCACACCTTTGCTGTACTATTTTACCGGTGGTGTTGGTGGTGAAATTGGACCTTGGTTCTTGAGTTTGGTAAAGAAAGAATTCAGAGCCAAGAACTCAAATTATAAGAGAAAGTTTATTTAGAAAGTTACAGAGGTCGCAGGAGCGAGCCAGTTGGGCTGAGTGGACTCAGGAAACAAATTACAGAAGCAAAAAAAGGGCCCTTGGAGCTTAAGAGGAAGGCAAAGGTAACGCACCTGGGGGAAGGTGTCCCCTGCTCCAGAAAGGAGGAAAAGCACAGGCGGGGTCCTTTGTCTTGAGGATTTTAAAGGCTGGTGATTTAGGGGGAGGTCTTAGGGGAGGATCACAGGAGAATAGCTATCAGCTTTGGGCTAATGCACCAAAATGAGATGTATTATCCTGACCTCATCTGTCCGTGGGTGTGGTTGACAAGTGGCACTAACTGGATTTCTGTTATCTATGTCCCTGAGGAAGGTGATTTAAGCTACAGGAGGGTTCTCAGGTTAAGACACAGTTCTATTGTTCTGTTCTGGTTACAACACAGTTCTGTTCCTATGACAGTGAGATAACCTGAATTTTGGTGTGAGTCAAAACACACCCTAGCCTAAGGCACTTACCTATCCTACCAAGTTGAAAAATCATAATCTAGATTATTTTAGAACATATAATAAAACAGAAAAAAGACATAAGTATACTGTACTGTATACTGTACTGCATGTTCTTCCACCGTACAACCAAACTAGTCCACCCATGTGGTCTGTAAGTACAAGGATAGTGGCGTAAGCAGAAACACTCATGTCTCAATTTTTTAAAGTTTTTATGGGAGTGAGCATTGTAAACTCGAAACATTGTATGTCAACATTGTCGTGACCCGAGGACGCCTGTATTTAACCTCTGGGTGGGAAGAAGTTTAAACCATTTATTCGTAAGTGTTAAAGAAGGGAAGCTAGGATTTTGTGATCTACTAGACATGTAAACTGCTTCTCCATTTAGCTATCTGTCTCAGTTCCCTATTCCACTTGTCCTGGCTAACCAGCCTGTCTCACTATGCCCCTGCTTCAGATAACCTCTCCCTTCCTGTCTATCCAAATCTCAAAGGTCACTTCTGTAAAGCCAGTGACCGTCTGGCCCATGCAGATTCGTATTAGATTCGGACAGATGGTAATGAAACATCGGAGTCAAGAACTGGTGGGCCATTACCTTTAATCCTAGCTTGCACCCAGTGGGCAAGTAAAAACACACACTGGGCTCCAAACCCACTCATTCAGTGCTCACAAAGCTACTGACTTATTCAAGTTTCCTAGAATCAAAGGTTTCTAGCTCACCAGCCTTATTCACCTCTGTTCCCCATCTCCTTCTCTCTGCACAAACTGGCTTCTCCTTCAACACTCCGCCATCTTGGCTGCTTCTCCTGACCTCCTCCACATGGCCTTTCTCTGCTCTCTCCTCTAATGCTAATCTCAGGAACCAAGAGAGCAAGCTCCTGGTCTGCCCACTTTATAGTGTAGAAACCAAAACCTTTAATCCAATATACAAACAAGGAAGTCTCTGATACAAAGTCACTTATCTGAGGCATAATGGGATTCCTCATGAGAGTACACTACCCCACATCATGCACCAGTCAAGGGTGTGGGGAAAAGCTTAGTCTTAAAACTAAGCCTTAGGCTATAACCACCGTGCCTGCTTACAGCCTGTTCCCCACACCCAATACAAACTATAAGCGAGCAAACATATATCATATTTAAAAACTTATTTGACCAACAACTTCTCTCTGGATGCCTTCCCTGAGCCTCCAGCCCCGGACTGTCTGTCCCTCCCCTCCCATCTCCAGTCCCCATGTTCTTTTCATAGCACGAGACAGGAGTGAGTTGGGGCTACTAGAAGACTTAGGTTCAAGAGCCTGTCCTGCCAAGTACTCCCTGGGTGACACTTCCACTCTGTTTCTTTTTCTGTGAAATAGGTGTAGTAATACCCTCCGCACTAGGCTGTGTGGGAACTAACTGACATGGTAGAATCGAAGGTGCAGTGTAGACCACATAGGGTTGTACATGTGGCCACAGGTGACATTATTTCCTCCATCTTTTCTGACAATCAGAAGACTGTGATTGTGCCCCCAAAATCTCTTGCTTCCTGGAATAAAAGACTTCTCAAGATGTGCTGTTAGGCCATCCTCATGCAGATGGAAGGTCACACTGCAGGGTGTCCGTGAGTTCCCCCATAGTGTGGTGGTGATGCTGAGCAGTCCTCTCAGAGTGTGGCTGGACTCATCCAAAGGGAGGAGAAGGTCTGTTGCCTTTTGCCTCCTCTGACCCAGTTCTCTTCCTCTCACAGCATACAGTATAGAACAAATAAGCCCACAGACCCAAACAATCCCAACCTCTAGGAGGGCATAGCTCACTGGAGGCTCTTGCTAATGGTGGCTTTCCAAGTGATAATAGCCACGAGTGACATAATAACTGAAGATAGTGGTGTGGTGTTAACCTCAGATAGAGGTTGGTGATGATGCTGATAAAGACAGTGGCAGGGATAATGATGTTGTTAGAGGCAGTGATAATGATATTGGTGATTTTTTTTTTTTAATTTTTCCATTGATACGGGTGGGGAGGGAGAGAGACAGAGAGAAGCATTGATTTCGCTGTTCCACTTAGTTGCTCCATTTAATTGTGCACTCATTGTTTGCTTCTCGTACGTGCCCTGATTAGGGATGTAACCCCCAACCTCAGCCCACCAGGAGCCACCCAGCCAGAGATGATATTGGTCATTTTTATAGTCATGATTTCATTGATCATCTGAAGTTTCAGGTGACAGTGATGAGGATGATAATTATGCTGGTGGTGAGTGACAATGACAGAGACAATGGTAATGGTAAGGACCATACTGGTCATTTATTCATGATAATATTGGTGATAAAAATGGGAAAATATTGCCCTGGCCGGTTGGCTCAGTGGTAGAGCATTGGCCTGGCATGCAGAAGTCCCGGGTTCGATTCCCGGCAAGGGCACACAGGAGAAGCGCCCATCTGCTTCTCCACCCCTCCCCCTCTCCTTCCTCTCTGTCTCTCTCTTCCCCTCCCGCAGCAAGGCTCCATTGGAGCAAAGATGGCCCGGGCGCTGGGGATGGCTCCTTGGCCTCTGCCCCAGGCGCTAGAGTGGCTCTGGTCACAACAGAGCAACACCCCGGAGGGGCAGAGCGTCGCCCCCTGGTGGGTGTGCCGGTGGATCCCGGTCGGGCACATGCGGGAGTCTGACTGTCTCGGGAAAATATTTAAGGTGATGGGAATAATGATGATGATAATTTTGGTGGTAATCTTCATGGCAATGTTGGTGATTATTATGATGTTAATGATGGTGATGACAGAATTAACCACTGGAATTTCATCCATTCTTTCAAAATCACTTGTCATGATAAATGTTTTCCAAAAACTTATTATAGAGGATGACCAAGCCGCTAGGAGCACAATTGCATGTAATAGCATATTAGTAACTGCAGATTAATGAATGTTCAAGTTCTCAACTGTGATGTTTTAAAAATTCTTTACTGCCTGACCTGTGGTGGCGCAGTGGATAAAGCGTCGACCTGGAAATGCTGAGGTCGCCGGTTCGAAACCCTGGGCTTGCCTGGTCAAGGCACATATGGGAGTTGATGCTTCCAGCTCCTCCCCCCTATCTCTCTCTCCTCTCTGTCTCTCTCTGTCTCTCTCTCTCTCCTCTCTAAAATGAATAAATAAATAATGAATAAATAAAAAAAAAAAAAAAAAATATAAAAAAAAAAAAAAAATTCTTTACTGCCTCAGAGGTGAGACATGCGATATTTTCAAAGAAAAACAAAGAATTGGTCAAGAAGACATGAATTGAAGCAAATGATGAAAATTAATATTTTATTTAACGCTGATCACAATAAATAAAAAATACACGTTTGACTACTTTTAACTGTGGGACAATAAAATCTGTTTTCTTAAAAACAAAACCAAAAAGAACCCCACTTGTTAAGTGCCTATAGGCCAAGAACAGCTGGAACACTGCTGGCCCCTGTTGCTCCTGAGGAAGGGGCAGACCCCACCCTCTTCTCTCCCAGAGTTCCCTTCCCCAGCCCACATGAATCTCCCTTCCAGCTGACTGCCCTTGGCTGTGTCCTCCCAGGGTGAAGACTCCTCCTCCGAGCAGAGCCCTGAGGAGTCCCCAAAGAAGCAGGATGGCCTAGCCCAGATTGCACCAGACCTGACCGTGATCCAGTTCATCAAAGGTGGGTGACTCAGGCCGGACTATGGGGAGGCAGAGGGGGAGGGGCACTGCACATGATCTAGTCCCTTCCTGTCTTTCCTGATTCCTCTTCCATACCTCTTCATGGGCACCACACACTCCTTGTGAATCTTTGCTCCTATGATCCCCTATGCCCGGAACATCACTTTTTGTTGTTATCTATCAAAATCTTCCTTGTCCCCCTAGGCCAAAATCAAGTGCCACCTCTCTCCTTCGCTCACCTAGTCTGGCTCTCGCTCCTCTCAGACCTCTGAACCCTCTGGGCTTCTAGAAGAGCTCGGTTCTGTGCTGCATACTTATCCAGTCCTTCCCCCAAGCAGTGCCGGCCTGAAGGTCAGGGCCTGTGCTGGCTCATCTCTGACCCTTCTCCCAACTATCGCTAAACCTGCAAACAGAAGGCTCTCAGTAAATATTTATTAAATTCCTAGGCTGTGGTATAGGTAAAGGGAGCTCTGGGCTAAAGTACAGAAGCCTGAACTTTTGTCCTGGGTGAATACTCCTGTCTAGGCCTTGGTTTCCCCATCTGTGCAGTGGGTGAGGGTAGACTCGATGATCTAAGATCCATGTCACTCAGATCCTGAGACTGTATACTCAGCTGATCAGTAACCAGGGTCCACGTTATAACCAAGCCACCCTCTCTAAAGATTCTGGCCTCATGACCATTGATTGCCTGCTGTGGGTCAGGCTCTTGTACAGCCCTGGATGACAAGTCAGAGGCCTGGATTAGAGGTCCGCCCCCGACGCTGACCAGTGGATAGTCTTATGGAAGGTCCTTTTGTCCCCTAGTCTCAGTTTCTTTCTTCACCTGCAAGATTGGGTCTGCAATTCTCGCTCTGCCTCTCTCAAGGACTATTGGAAAAAACAAATGGGATGATGAATGGAAAGCCCTTTGTATATTATTTTTAAAAACTAGTTATATAAGGTACAATTATTATTTCGATTATTACTCCTACCCTACTGTTGTTATTCTGACCGTGCCCCAGGATAATAAATTGGACTACCTATGGTTTAAGAGTATGATAACCATGTAGTTTACTTCATATCCCACTCAAGGCTTTTGCAACAGAAAGTTAATTAGGCCCAATTCTTGGGAAGCTTTTCCTAAGACATGATGTTGGGATTCCTGTAATCTAGTCCCCAGGTCTCCGGCATCCCCAGGGAAACAGGGCACGGACCCCTGGAGCTGGGCCAAGAGGCTGGGTCTTGGACTCCTTAACCTCAGGTACACTCAGCTGCTGGAAGGCACTGGCATGCTGTTCCAAGGAAGAGCCTATTAATCATTGCTTTGGCTCCTGCCCAGAGGGAAGCTGGAGTCAGTTGCCGAAACCGAATCCTAGAGTGGATGTCCTGGGCCAGATTATCTCTGGTAGTTTCAACTTCTACATGAGCCTAGAGGAAACTGAGGCAGGGCTGGCCACAAATCCTGTGGTTGGTGAGCCAACCTGGCTGCTTGGCTTTTTGTTGAGTTTCACTGGGACCAGTCTGGCCCTGAGGCTTGGCCTTGACCACCTGTCACCATGGGAGACATCATCCCCGAGCTGGGAGAGGTCCTGGATGAGGGGAGAGACCAGTGTCCATGGTGGTGGGGTGATAGGTCCATGGCCGGTGGAGGATGCACAGTCCTTGAATGTAGGGGAACCTGCTTTGTCTAATGGAGGATACCTGGCCTCTGTGATGAGGAAGCCCCTGTCTGATGAGGGAGACATTGTTCTTGAGTTAGGGAGGTCCCTGACCAGTGGAAAAAACAGTCCCTAATCTGAGAAGGGATCTGTTCTATTTAAGGGAGGGATCCTGGCCTCTGAGCGGTGGGAAGCCCATCTGAAAAGGGAGACACAGTCTCTGAATTGAGAGAGGCCTTGGCGTGTCTGATCGGGAGACATTGTGCTAAGCTAAGGGGAGCTCCTGCCTAATGGAGAAGACACGCTTCTGAGCTGGAGGAGGACCCTGAAGTTTCCCTTCAGGTATCCCTATCAAGTGAAAGGCATAGCCCTGCCCTCTAAGAATTTTCCATCTGTTCTAGGGACAGGCTGCAGATGCTGGAGACAGAGGACGGGTGTAAATTGCACTCAGTGATCAGTGCAGGAGAATAGCATGGAAACAATTAGGAGATGGAGTCAGGCAGCCAGAGGCCTAGGAATGCGAGGTGGGGTAATGAGGAGGGAATGGCCCTTATACTAGGAGCCAGGAAACCCCTGGCAAGGCCTGGCCTTACTCCAGCCTCTCCAGCTGATCTTGGGTGAGCGCCTCCCCCCTGTACAGTGAGGGTACCTGTACAGTTTGGGCCATGCCAGGCCAGTCCTGGACAGGGCAGCTCATCGAGTAGGAGGGGGGCGACTGGAGCAGCTACCTGGGGTGAAGGCCTGGTGTCGCACCTCTCTGCTTCAAATTCTGGCTGAATGCACTCTGTATGTGACAGGGACTAGGGACGGTAAAGTAGGGGAATTCCACAGCCCCAGCTCTCACTCACCCTGCCTGGACTGTTTGTCTCTATCTTTTGGGTCCCAAGAAGACAGCTCCAGGCCTGGCCCAGGGGACTAGGGAATCAGCGAGTTTGGCTCTGGCCATGCTGTGAGGTCAGGCAGAAATCTCCCATGACAGAGGCCCTGGTCCGGCTGCTGCAAGAACAGAAGAGGCCCCCTCACCCACCCACTCAGCCTGGAAAAGCCCTGTGGCCATCCTTCTCAACCAGCCTGGCCTGGGGAGAGGTTTGCTGCTCTGACGCCTCTTAGAAAGGCCTTTTCTTCTCTCCCACACACCTTCCTCTAACTTCCAGCTCACCTCCTGCAGGTAGAAACACATCTCTTTCTCCTTTGTTGTTGGTGGAGAGTCACAGATGTCAGAACAGAGGCGTTCTTGGCTGTCACCTTAGCTGCCCCTGCTGATGAAGGCCCTGAAGCCCAGAGCTCGGGACTTACCCAGTGTATGTGCTCTTCAGTGTAGCAGACTTGTAATGAGGAAAGCTGGACCCAGGCACCGGTTTAGGAGCCAGCAGGGGACTGGGAAGTCATTACTTCTTTCCTGTCTCCATGCTTTTGCCCCTGCTGTGCCCATTAGGAATTCCTTTTCTTTCCCACTCACCTCTCCAGACCCTCCCACTCCTTGGTCTGACCTCCAGGAAGCCATCCGGCACCAAGGCTGCTCAGGTTCCGCTGTACCTGGAGGTCTTAGTTTCTGCCCAACGTTCTGATAATTGATCACATATTAGTTTGTAGTCATTCAATAAACACTTGTTGAGTGCTTACTGTGCCCCAGACTCTGGAAATTTAGCAATTAACACAATAGACAGAAATCTCTACTCTAAATGAAGCTTGCATTCTGGTGGGCTGACAAAAACATGGTCAAATACTGAGTAAGTGTGTAGTATGTTAGGTAAAGTGCTTTGGAGAAAAATAAACTGAGAATGGAGAGATCAGGGGAGGCGATGTTGTCCTATGTTGGGGACACAGAATGGAAGACACAGGCCTAGGTTGGCTGAGAAAGCTATAAGAAGTCAGGATGGAAAAGACCGAGTGAAAAAAAGAAGAGACAAGTAAGTAGAAGAGAAGAAATGAAATAAGATGGGACGGCATGAATGACATAGCGTCAGGTAGGGTGCTATGCAATAGAAGTATATGGAATAGACTTTTGAACAGCATTGAATGGAAAGAAACACAATTGGATAAAATGCAATCTAACTCAATGGAATAAAATGAAACAGAATTTCAAAAATGAAAAAAAATTAAATGAAAAAGAGTCAAGATGAAATTGAATGTAACAGAATTAAATGAAAGCCCTGGCCAGGTAGCTCAGTTGGTTAGAGTGTTGTCCTGATACAAGGTTGTGGGTTCGATCCCCAGCCAGGGTACATATAAGAACCAAGCAATGAATGCACAAATAAGTGGAACAACAAATTGGTGTCTCTCTCTCTCTCTTCCTCACTCCTTCTCTCTCTCAAATCAATAAAAATAATTTTTAAGGCCCTGGCCGGTTGGCTCAGCGGTAGAGCGTCGCCTAGCGTGCGGAGGACCCGGGTTCGATTCCCGGCCAGGGCACACAGGAGAAGCACCCATTTGCTTCTCCACCCCTCTGCCGCGCTTTCCTCTCTGTCTCTCTCTTCCCCTCCCGCAGCCAAGGCTCCATTGGAGCAAACATGGCCCGGGCGCTGGGGATGGCTCTGTGGCCTCTTCCCCAGGTGCTAGAGTGGCTCTGGTCGCAACATGGCGACGCCCAGGATGGGCAGAGCATCGCCCCCTGGTGGGCAGAGCATCGCCCCCTGGTGGGCAGAGCTTCGCCCCATGGTGGGCGTGCCGGGTGGATCCCGGTCAGGCACATGCGGGAGTCTGTCTGACTGTCTCTCCCTGTTTCCAGCTTCAGAAAAATGAAAAAAAAAAAAAAAGAAAAAAAATAATTAAAAAAAATTAAATACAATGAAATGGGATGAAAAGAATGGGACAGTTTGAACTGAACAGGGCAGGATGGAACAGAAGTGAAGGACGTGGCTGGCTGACTACACTGACCTTCTCCCCGCTCACCCCACAGTCTTCCCCAGGGTGCTGCTGCGAACCCTGCGCCACCCCATCTTCCTGCTGGTGGCCCTGGCCCAGGTGTGCATGTCATGCATGGTGGCGGGCATGGCCACCTTCCTGCCCAAGTTCCTGGAGCGCCAGTTTTCCATCACAGCATCCTACGCCAACATGCTCATCGGCGGCCTCTCCATCCCTTCGGCCATTGTGGGCATCGTAGTGGGGGGCATCCTGGTCAAGCGCCTCCACCTGGGCCCCATGTGCTGCAGTGCCCTTTGCCTGCTGGGGGCGCTGTGCTGCCTATTTTTCAGCCTGCCCCTCTTCTTTATGGGCTGCCCTACCCACCAGATTGCAGGCATCATCCACCAGCCTGGGTGAGTATGTGCAAGAGCATGTGAGCCTCTAGTCCAGAGTCTACTCCCCACCTCTCCACAGGGACGTCCCCTGAAGCCCCCCGCCCACCCTCCTGCTCGTATACCTCCATTACAAGGAGCTCACCACCACATGTCATAGAGCAGCCCAGATCGCAAAAAACCTATATGGGGTGGAAATCTGATCATTGCTGTGTTGGGTAGGGAGCCAGGCTGAGGGCTGAGGTGTACCCGGCTGTGGCTGGAGGGAGGGAGTGCAGGCCAACCCTCTGGCTTTCTCTCCACCAGTGCCCAGCCTGGGCTGGAGCTCTTTCCAGGCTGCATGGAGCCCTGCTCCTGCCCATCGGATGACTTTAACCCCGTCTGCGACCCCAGCACCCACGTGGAGTACCTCACACCCTGTCAGGCAGGCTGCACAAACCGGCTGGTCCAGGAGGTTCTGGACACAAGCCAGGTGGGTCCGGCCTCTGGCTGCTCCCTCTGCTCTCATGGGCTCTGCCCTTCCCTGTCTCTGTGTGCCTGTCACACTCTCCAACTCTAGGCGTCCCCACTCTCTGGCTCTCCTGCCCGTTTGTCTCCTTCTGTTGGCAGATGTAGAACGTTATTCTCTCAATAAACTTTTATTGCCAGCCTGGACCCAGCCATGTGCCAGTGCCCAGGACACAGAGGTGAACCAGATCTGGCCCCAGCTGTCTATGCAGGAGAAATGCAAAAAGAAATAACTCAGGAATCCCAGGGGTGCTACTAGGCAGAAGTGGTCCCCACATATAGAGACAAGGATGGAAGGAGATACCTCCCACCTGGGAGGGTCCCAGAGGCTTCTTGGGATGTGGCATTTGTGCTGAATTTTCAAGGGTGAGTAGGTGAACTAGGGAAGGGCTTTCCAGTCAAGGGGAAGGGCAGAAACAGAGTCTGGAAGCAAGCACGTTCACATAGAATGCACGCGCACACACATACACATAAACACAATGTTTCATGGAACTGCAAAAGACTTGTCGGAGCAGAAGCATTTATGGAAGGAAAGCAAGTGCCTGACCAAGAAGGGCCTTGAATGCCAGACCATGAGTGGAACTTTATCCAGAGAGCAATGGGGAGACTTCGGTGACTTTTAGGCAGGGGACTGACAGAGTTGGACCTGTTTGATCACACTGTGTGAACCTTAGAAAGGCCACCAAGACCAGCTGGCTCCTCCTCTTTCTCCTCAGTCCTACCAACTGACAAATGGGGGCAATGTCCAGCCCCCAGGTTGTAAAGCATATATATGTAGGGTTGCAGTGTCAGGCTTGTTGTTATGACAACACCCCTTTCTGTCCAGAGTCTCCCACCAGCCTGTATCCTACTTGGCATCAGCATCTAAGCCTGCAGCTCCTCCAGGGCGAGGCCTGGTCTTCACCGGCTGGGCAGTGAGGCACCTGGTTTATTGTGCTTCAGAAACCAGCCTGGCAGCACCTGGGCTGTGTAAACTGTTTGCATTTGGAATAATCGCAATCCAGGCCTTTGGAGCTTCCTATCACTCCCTATCCTGACCTGGTCTGACTTCCTTGAGACCAATCCAGAAGCCTCCAGGCCCTAGTTGCTGGGTCAGGGTCCCCAAAGAGACAATGATTTCCTGTGAATATGGGCCCCTGAGCACAGAAGCCAGGCCATGTGGTTCAAATCCCTGTTCTGCCTCTAACTGACTCTTTGTCCTTGGACAAATTAAACTGTGTCTCCATGTCCTGGTCTGTAAAATGGAGGTGACAGTAGTGAGTGCTTACTGTATGCCAGGCACTGTGCTAAATACTTTCCCCGCACATACTCATTAAGTAGTAAGTGAAGAGCCACATGGCATAATCCGTGAAAAGCACTTAGCACAATGCCTGGGGAACATTAAGCTCTCTATAATACCCACTCCTGTTTACGCCCATTATACAGATAGGAAATGGAGGCCCAGAAAAGGACAAGGCATTGCCCAAAGTCTTAATGCCAGAGCTAGAACTAGAACCCACGGCCCTGACCTCCAAGCCCAGTCCACTTTCCGGAGCAAAGTGGTATAGCCCTTAGAGAAGGGTGCAGTTGAGTCCTGGTCAGCATTCAGGAACTGTCACTCTGGCCTGGAATTGTTTCTTGGTGAGCCTGCCTCGTTGGCTGACGGTGAGCTCCTGGGCCCAGGGATGGATGGGTACATGTTTAGCACCACTGTGCTCAGTAACCATTGATGAATGAATAATGACCAGGGGAAAGATGGGGGAAGGTAGGTGGCGTGTGGGATCTAGACTCATGAGGCAAGGCTGAATCAGAGGCAGGTGGATTGATTAAAGTCATCCATGAGAACTTTTTGCCCTAGAACTAGATGAATGTGAATGAAGGGCTGGGAAAATCCGCAGAGAAAGGCCTCTAGCTTTTGTGTACATCCTAGCCTCTCAGAAAGGCAGGGTATTTCTCTTGCCCTGGCTTACTTCTCCATGTTCCTGCCCCTCCAGTGTATCTACGACCCAGGGAGTTGCTCAACCTGTAGGTGAAGGTCCAAATGTTGTGTGCTCAGGTCACACACATGTGGTACCACAGCCTTGTCATGCACAGTTCTGCAGGGCAATGCAGAGAGCACCCACTTACCCCTGCCTGAATCCTAGGTGTCTCCCTGCTCTCTCAATCAATACCCTTTTCCCAGCCCCCTCCCATTGCAGCTGCCAGAGCAGCTTTTGTACTATTGGATCTTTTCTCTCCCATGCTTGAAGTCTTTCCAAGGCTCCCAGCACCCGCCCCAGGGCTTCCCAACCCTTTTCATATTGGGAAGTGTATAAGGCTGCCAGGGCTGAAGGTGAGAGGCCCAGAGGTTCCAGCTGCCCCAGGCCAGCCAGGCCACACGGAAGCCAATCCCCGCTCACCGGCTTCCCAGCTGAAGCCCAAGGGTCCCTGAGGCACACTGGTCTGGGGCACACCAGTCAAGAAACTGATACAGGGGACACAAAGCCTAGGCTTCCTGGCTTTGTTTTGCTTTAGCTGGCCCGTGAGGGCATTGCCAGTCTAGATCACTTCTGAAAGAGTCTTTGCCTGGAGGCTTTCCAGGACGTCAGGATGGGAAAGCGGGCTGCCATCAGACACCCTTAGCGGGCCTGGGACGCTCCCTTGCAGTCTAAAAAGAGGCAGGTTTTGCTTATACTTCAGCCATTGGAGGGGTCCCAGTTTTCTGAGGGTCTCCAATTAGACTTTTCACTCTGGCAGGAAGGAGGGCTGGGACTCATCCTCTGGCCCTGTAGCCCCCAACCGTCAGTCAGAAAGGTACACTCCATTGTAGAAGGTTCTGCCAACGCCTGGGGCCAAAGCTGGTTTCAGAACTCTGCTCCTTTCTGGGTTTTGACCTGAATTAGTACTGAACCTCAGTATATTCTGCTTTCTGCCAGCTTGTGGGTACGTTCAGGACAACATGTTCAATAACTTATCCAGGATTTTAAGTTGTTGTCAGCAGGATGATTGGCAGGGCGCCTGGTCCGCTGTGTTTCTGGAAACAGCAGTCCAGGCCCCTCTTTCACGATGTCGCCCCAGCACACCCTTTGTCACCTCTGCTCTGCCCTCTGCTGCACGCAGTCTCTGCCCAGGACGGGAGGAGAAAGCGGCTGGGGTCTCCCATGCCACTGTGATTTTAGTTGTCCCTCTGTCTACTCATTCCAGTTTTCCTCCTGGCAAACTCTTCATTCCTCAAGCCCAAATCCAGCACCCCTCCTTGGTAAGGCCTCCCTTGCCCCTCCCCTGCTGGCCCAGGACTCCCACAGTGCTGACCGCATCTCTGTCCTCTGCTCCAGTCCCTTTGTGGGGCCCACTGGAGAGTCAACATCCTGAGCGCTCAGTGAGGTGGTAAGGGGGGACTCCGAGCTGAAAATCTGAGCTCCTTCCCCAAACACTCTTTGTTGCTTTGAGTTTTGCACATATGGTCAGGAATTTGGAACATCCTGATATTACCAGGTGAAAGAATGAGAGAGAGAGAGAGAGGTGTGTGTGAGTGTGTATGTGTGGTGTGTGTGTTGGGGTTGATGCTCTTCTAAGCCCCTCTCCCTTTTCTCCTTCCACTTCCTTCTTCCCCAGCCTCCGCGCAGGCTCAGCCCACTCGTGTGCAGACAGCCTGAGCCCAGGTACCCGCCTGGCTGCTCCAGCCACCCTGGCTCATCCAAGGGGTTAGAAACCCCAGCCTATGGTCCGCTCCATCCCAGCTGGTTTCTGCCCTTGGGTCTCTCACAGACTTTCTGGGGCCTCGGCCCTTAGCCAGCTGCTTGTCCCTGGAGGTTCCTAAAGACTCTTTTCCTCTTTCCCCAGGTTTTCTACACCAACTGCAGCTGCGTGGAGGGGGGCGGCCCCGTGCGGGCGGGCTCCTGTGACTCAGCCTGCAGCCACCTGGTGCTGCCCTTCATGTTCCTGATCAGCCTGGGCGCCGCCATGGCCTCTGTCACCCACACACCCTCTTTCATGCTCATCCTAAGGTGAGTGGGGGCAGGCCAGAGCTGGTGGATGCCAAGAGGCCCTTAATCACATGCAGGACAAGGAATCCTGAGGAGGAGTTTGGAGAAGGAGGGTGTATGGGTGGGCCCCATAACAGACTAGCCTCCTCCTGCCCTGTCTTCATCCTCATGGCAACGTGGAGATAAAGTTTTCTCCCATCTTACATATAAAAACACTGAGGCTGAGAGCAATTCTTCCGGAGGTAACTCCAGGTCATGTAGCAAGTGTTGGATAGCAAATGGAATAGTACCGGTGCTAGGGCCCAGAGCCCAGGCCCCTGCTTGCCCCAGGGTAGGGGAAGTCACACCTAAAGGCCCTGCACTGGCCTCCCAGTCACAGGGAGGAGGAAGTGGAGGAGTGTCACCTGACTTCCTGTCCCCACCCTGTCATGACCAGCCACAAGAGGTACATCCAGCAAACCAACCCTGTCTGTGTGGGCCATGATTCTGAATGCCACTTCAAGTCCACAACTGCTTATTAAGTGCCCACTGTGGACCCAGCCCATGCTGAGCACTGCCTTTTGGTCCAAGACTTTTCTGGCTATTGTCCTGAGGGTGCATGTTGGGACCTGAAGCCACAGTCAGCAGCTCCCAGTGCAGGTTGGGGGCTGAAATAACGGGACATCATAGAAGGATAATTCCAGTTTTTCATGATGCTGGAATTATTTTATTCCTTATCTGTTTTCTAAAAAATTAGAATGGGGATGGGGACCCTTACAAATATTAGAAGACAGGTGGACCCATAAAATAGGCTGGCCGCAAGGGAGAGAGTGGAGGAATCAGAGGCCCTAGCAGACAGCCGGCTTGGGAGGAGTTAATGCAGACAACACCCCGCACAAACTCTAACCCCTGACCCCCATCAGCCATGGGATCTTGACCAAGTCACTTAACCTATCCAAGAATCTATCAGTCTCCTTGTCTGTACAATGAGGCTAATGACATACCTACCTCATGGGGATGAGGTGAGGGCTGCAGTAGAGAATGACTGAGCCCATAGTGACCATTCCATAAATGCCAGCTGTTGGCATCACTTAGAGGAGCCTGTGATTTTTCAGGGCATCCTGGGCAGTGGCATTACAGTGGTTAAGGAAGTTAGAAGGCACATCTGGCTTCCCAGCTCCAGGTTTTGTCAAGTGTAGGGAAGAGGAGATTTTGGAGGAGCTGGGCGGTGGGGAGAGAGGGAAGTATCTGTGACCAGGAACATAGGGAGGTCAGCACAGGGCCGCGATGATCTGTGGATATGCCCGGTACACGGGGACCAGGCTTCGCAGGTAGAACACAAATGGAGTGTGAAGCCTCAGGCACCGGCCCCATCCTTCCTGAGGACCTGGAGACTGGGGGATGGCTGGGGTTGGGTGGTGGGGGAGAGGGGAGTGGTGGGAGTCCCTGGAGGGCTGGAACCCTCTCGATCCTCATGTCATCCTGTCCCTGCTTGTTAGGGGCGTGAAGAAAGAAGACAAGACTTTGGCTGTGGGAATCCAGTTCATGCTCCTGAGAGTTTTGGGTAAAGAACTTGCCTGGGCCCACTGGTCCAGATACCCACTGTGTGCCAGGGCTGGGGGGCACAGGGGTGAGTGAGACCCAGTCGCTGACCTTGGGGTTCCCAGGCTCACGGGGGGAACAGATCCAACCCAGACACCTGGAGGTGGGCGTGTAAACAACTAGAGAGCCCATCAGGGAGGCAGCATCTGAGACCAGGGTGAGGGGAAGGCTTGAGGACCAAAGACTTCTGGGCCAAGAGGCCTCCAGTGGCTCAGAGCCCGAGGGGTTGTATATGCCAGGGAGTAAGGGGGGTGCAGGAATGCCAGGCCCATTGTCCCTGAGCACCTTCTCCTCCAGCCTGGATGCCCAGCCCTGTGATCCACGGCAGTGCCATCGACACGACCTGTGTGCACTGGGCCCGGAGCTGTGGACGTCGGGCGGTCTGCCGCTACTATGACCATGACCTGCTCCGAAACCGGTGAGCCCCGGGGTGGGGGCTGGCAGGGGGCTGTGGGAAGGATGCTTAAAGTACCAGAGGGGTCCATGTCCAGGACACCAGCAGGAGAGGGCAGTCCTGCTGGTGACAGGTGTTATATCCAGTGCTGAGCTCACCAGTCCTGCAAGCTAGACATCGTCTCTCCCTTGATGGAAAAGTGAGAGTTAAAGTAGCCCAAAGACACAGCTGATAACTGGCGAAGCTGGGCCTTGAACCCAAGCTGTTTGACGAAAGTCTGTGCAGGAACATGCGTCATCACGGCTGAGCATGGGGAGCCCCAGGGGAGCAGCCAGCTGGGAGAGAGACAGGAAACAGGAAGAAGGCCCATCTCCAACACTGGAGGCCTGCGCTCGGGCCCAGGTCTTTCTCCCCTGTTGTGAGACCTGCCTTTGCAGGGCTCAGTCTTCCCGCCTGCACAGTGGGAAGCCCAGAGGAACCTGAAGGCAGAGCGGGGCTACTGGCTGCAGGGGGGTTGGGAGTGGGGGAGTGGGGGGACTTGCTGGCGTGGTGTGGAGCATGGAGCCGTCACTCCCAGCTCTGCGGAGGGCATGGTTCCTGTGGGTCGGGACTTCCTAGGGGAGAAAAAGTCAAACAACAGACTTGGTGAGTTAGACTAGGGATTTTCAACCTTTTTCCTCTCCTGGCACACATAAACTAAATATCAAAATTCTGCGGCATACCAAAACATATTTTTTTGCCAATTGGACAAAATGAAATAGGTTTAATTTTGATTCATTCCCACCAGACGGCTATTGTTGTGTTGGCTGCTGTCATCCTTTTATTTTACAGTTTAAGGGAAAAGAGGTCAATGCCCCTGACTAAATAGTCAGATATTGTATGTTTTAAAAATTCTTATGGAGCCTGTCCTGTGGTGGCACAGTGGATAAAACCCAGACCTGAAATGCTGAGGTCGCTGGTTCAAAGCCCTGGGCTTATACCTTGTCAAGGCGCATACAATAAACAATCAAGGAACAACTAAAATGAAGCAGCTATGAGTGGATGCTTCTCACTCCCTCACCTGTCTCTCTTCTCTCTATATAAAATCAAGCAATAAATTAAAAAACTAAAAAATATAATACGATAAAAATTCTTGCAGCACATCAGACAGTCAGGGAGAGGGCAGGGAAGATGTCCTGGCTTCTGCTCCCTACCCAGGGCTCCTCCAGCATAGTTTACCCCCCACTTTTGGGTAAGGGCTGGCATAGCCCAACTCCACGGACTCCCTCATCTCCCCAACAAAGGCGGTTGTGACACGGAGTCCACTGCCCTAGGGCCGGCCTCCCTCCAGGGCCTCAGTGTCTCCCATTGCACAATGGGTGATGGTTGCTGACCCCATTCCGCCCCCAGCCAAGGACATCCAAGCCCTGGACAGGGAGGTCCTGAGCCAGCAGGTCTCTTGCTCTCTCCCAGGTTTATTGGCCTCCAGTTCTTCTTCAAGACGGGCTCCCTGGTCTGCTTTGCCTTGATTTTGGCTATCCTAAGGCAGCAGGACAAAGAGGAAGAGACCAAGGTGGCGACCCGCCCTGGCCTACAGCAGCAGCAGCTATTAGTGTCGGGACCAGAGAAGAAGTCTGAAGAATCCAAAGTGTGAGCTGTCCCAGGGTCCTACCCTGGCCAAGAGTGGCAGCCTGGCAAGTACCTCCTCTGAACCTTCAGCCTGAGATTGGTTGTCAGGAGCCTTGTTTTTCAATTCTGACTCCTCCACTGATTTGCTATGTGACTTCAGGCAAGTCACTGATTCTCTCTGGGTCTTTGTTTGCTCATCTGAACCAAGGAGTTATTTGGGGCTTTGCTGTGTTGGCCACTTCTGAAGCAAGAAGGTCTTCCTTGTCTCTCCCCCAGCCAGACAGGCAGAACTGAAACCAGGCTTTCCTGGTGAAGGGAGTGCATATCTTTCCCTAGGGGCCCTAGAGCAGAGAAGAGGATAAGAGTGAGCCAGGCAGCCTTGCACACCAGATGCTAGCCCTGCTCTGCCACTTGCCTGGAGCATCTTCTCTGAGCCTTAGCCATATCTCTGTCAGGTGGAAAAACTTACCAGTGTTCAGGCCCCTTCCAGCTTTGACCATCTGTGCAGTCGGGATGAACTCTGGTCTCCTCCCCAGCCCCACTCAGCCTGGAGGTGGGGCCAGGATAGCCTGTCAAGAAGTGTCCATTTAGCTCCCCCTAGAGGCAGAGCCCTGAGCCTTGAGGAGGGATTCACTGGGGAGGGAGGTGGCCTCACTCTCAGGACTTCCAGACGGGGCAGGGCCTTTAGGAAATCTGATGTGGTAGCTCCAGCAGGTCTTAGCTTAGTGGGGAGACTCACTCTCTAGACTCAGGAAGTCCAAGACTTTGTCCTCAGGGAGCCACAATGTGGGTGAGGGGCTCTGGTGGAGAGGGAGATCCTGGCCCCCCACTTGGGTGTTTTCCAACTTCAAAGACCAAACACACCCAGCACACAATCACTAGTACCCTATGCACTGCCCAGACTCCACACATCTGACCAGGGCCCCCCACCAAAGTCACTGTGACTTTTGTAACTAGAATCTTAATTTCACCATTTCCTCCAGGGTGCTTGAATCTGTGTCATCTGGGGCTATGTAGGTAATGCCCAGTTCTGTGACACCTAAATTTGGGAGGTAACATCTGGTTCTCTGTGACGCCTGGGTTGGCCTAAGGACCTGCTCTTTGTACTGCCCAGCCTGTAATGCTGGCGGCAGTAATGCCCGGCTCTGCGGAATGAGCTGGTCTGTGGAATGCTTGGGTCTGAATAAACCAGGCCTGTGTACACCATGACTTGTCTGATTTTATAGCCAACCCTGGCTATCTCCCTAGGAGGGGAGGGAGTTTTCTGGTCTGCCCTCAGCCAGTTCTGTTGCCCTCACCTATCTGGCCTGGCTGGGACCTGCTGCTCTGGAGGCAGGAGACAGGGAGCCATCAGCAGCAGCTTCTCAAGCCCTGCGTCCAGCACGTGCTGGGAGCCGGGAGAAGCTGAGGGGACAGGGGCACAGCTGGCCTGCCTCTCAGCAGCTCCCAGCAGCAGGCTCTGAGGCTGTCTCAGGTGAGGTGCAGAACTTCTAATTCCCATTTTATTCTATGTGTTGATACCTTTAAATGTGTAACAAATATTTGAGCCTGTAATTACCACTGCCAAGAATTTCAAAGTCCCCAACAAGATAAGGCTGTCTGTATGTTTAGAGTCCTTCTCCTTGACTCCTGTTTCCCAGGTTTTTCAGAAATAATTTGGAATTATAGGTAGAGCTTGTTATTAAATTTGTTCTTGCATAATATCTAGCCTATGACAAAAATCCTTTCTTACAAACTGCATTAAAATTGGCAACAACTGCACCATTTCCAATTATTTAGATTTAAGCTTTACTGTATTCATTGCTCACCATTATTTCTTGTATATTACACTTCTCCTATTTGTATATTCTGGTCTAATTTTCATTCCTCGAGTAATAGTTTCGGAAATGGAATAAGGGCCTCAGGCTTTCTGAGGCCTCACCTGTCCAAACTGTCATTTGCGTTTTACCCAAGAGGAACAGTTTAGGAAGGATAAGTAACTTGCCCAACATCACACAAAATATAAATGGGCACCAGGGTTAGATCCAGATTTTGTGGGCACTAGTGTTTATACAACTTGTAGCCCTCTAAGAAAAAGAACACAAAGTGTGGTAAGAAAGTGAATATTTACTTAGAATGAGAAAAGAAGTCAAAACAACTACATCACACAATTTAGAAAAATGGCACAGTATTTTTTACTCACTGCTGTGCACTCCTCTAATACATTTCCCCCTGACAACTGAAAGGGTTGCCCACAGACTAGTTTCTGTTTCTGTATGTTTCAAACCTGTTTCTACCATTTCTCCTCCATTGCCCATATGCTTCCAGGGCCAGGTGGCATAAAATACACTCATGTTACTAGATGGTCTCTGGATATGACACCTTGATGTCACAATTCTGAGTGAGTTAGGCAGTGGGCAGGAAGATTCCTAGAAGGCGTTCTGTACATAGAGGTGGCCAGCAATGACTTATCTAGATGCAGAAATGACTGAGAACCACATAAATATTATATCTCAGTGAACCCAGATTAAATTGATCCCCAACTCAACTCCCGCTTAGCCAGACCCCAGAACTGCCCATGGTCCCTCCAATTACCTCACATAAAGGGAAGTTGGAACATAAGGGAACTTAGAGTGAAAAGAACTAGCAGTCTTAACTTACTATGGTTAAAGTATCTCACCTTTGCAAATTTCCCAAGAATATGACACCATGTGGAGGCCCCTCCCTGGGTCTGGGAGAGGCCCTGATGCTCAAGCAGCATTAGCTTCATGCTGAATCCACCTCTGGGTTGAACTGAGATTTGAAGAAGATGAGGTTCTTGTGCTTAAAACCTCTGGCTGGTCAGGGCAAGGAGATTCCAGGAGTCCTCGCAAGAGCGACATGGGGAGGAGTGAAGCAGGCATGGGCTGAAGGTTCCCAGGGATGGAGGAGACCCAGGGCCGCCTCTTCCCTAACACTGCCTTCTGGCCAGTGAGGAACCACAAGAAATTGTACCTGTGTACTCACTTTCTTGCCACGCTGTACTTCGGAGCTGGGAGGAAAAGGCATGAAATCCTCCTGCAAGATTTGACTGGTGATAAAATCCAGCAGAGGACAGGACTGGGACCAGAACGGACATCCTGATGCCTGGCCTGGAGCTCCTGTGGCCTGTAGACCCATGCTGGGAAGCTGCAGGGTGGGCAGATGCCCCTCAGGAGCTGGGAGCCAGGAGCCATGATTGGAGCAGAAATAAATGAGGAGCAAGAGCCCCACCCTTGACATTCTTCAGACCTGTTGAATTCTTTTCCTCTAACATACCCTTACATGTGCTCTTCGCTACCCAGCTGGTCTTCTTCATCCCACCCCACTGGATCCCAATCTTCCATACTCGGTGCAAACGCCACCACCTCCAGGTAGGTGACATGGTGTAGGTAGGGGGTTGGGTGACAATCAGCTTAGAGGTAAAAGATATAGACTCTCCATTAAATAAAATGCACACAAAAACATACACAATTGTGTATGTGACACGCCAGGTGGAGAAGCTGGGAATGATGTCCAGGGAGAAGACACTGTGCAGGTAAAGGCTCAGTGCGCAGAAAGCTCTGGGCAGGCTTGGGAAATTTCCACTAGTTCAGTAGGGCTGCAGTGCGCCGTAAGAGGGAGGTCACGGTGAGGGATGAGGTTGAGGAAGTGGTTGGGCCCTCAATTTCTCTCAGTATTCTCTGTCTCCTGAATCCAGACTCAGGTGGGAAAGAAGAGAGAACACTGGCCACTTGTGCAAAGGTGGCTGGACAGGGCTACCTCCCTGCAGACTGTAAGAGCCCTGGGTGAGGGGTGCTTCTTACTCACAGCAAACCTTTCTGAAATCACACAACCCTTTACATTTTACAAACTCCCTTCATACTTGATGCTCATGGTTTCCTGGTGAAGAATGTGTAACAGGGGCCTGACCAGGCAGTGGCACAGTGGATAGAGCATCGGACTAGGATGCGGAGGACCCAGGTTTGAAACCTTGAGGTTGCCAGCTTGAGTGCAGGTTCATCAGCTTGAGCATGGGCTCACCAGCTTGAGCCTGGGGTCATAGACGTGACCCCATGGTTGCTAGCTTGAGCCCAAGGTCGCTGGCTTGAGCAAGGGGTCACTTGCTCTGCTGTAGCCCCCCTCCCATCAAGGCACATATGAGAAAGCAATCAATGAACAACTAAGGTGCTGCAACAAACAATTGATGCTTCTCATCTTTCTCCTTTCCTGTCTGTCTGTCCTTATCTGTCCCTCTCTCTGACTCTGTCTCTGTCAAAAATAAATAAAAAAAGAATGTGTAACAGAGGTTACACATTAGTAGATAAACTGAGGCCTAAAAGAGTGCAGGAACTTGTCCAAGGTCACTCAAGAACCCAGGTATCCCCCTCTTAAGACTCTGGTGCTTTTTCTAATAAACCTACTTGCCACTGAATCACATATACACAATAAAGGTCGTAGCTGCTAACTAACGTGATTGAAATGAAAAGAAGGGGAGAGAAAACAACTCAAAGAGACCACACCCTCCTGTCCTCAATTCCTTAACCTTCACTCTAGAGCTGGAAACATTCAGCTGAGAAAACGAAAGCAGGTTCCCTCTGATTTGGAATCTGGTAGACATGAGGCAAATCCCAGCTCAGCTGCTTTCCAGGTGTGGGAAGTCACTACACTCATCTCAGCATTGGTTTTCTCATCTGAAAAGTGGGAGAAACAAACTCCATCTTTCAGGGTTATGAGGATTTCATGTGATAATGTGGCATTATTGTAAGTAGGTAACTATTGCTGAGTAACAAATTACTCCAAAACTTAGCAGCTTAAAACAACACATTTTTAAATATCTTACACAGTTTCTGAGGCTCAAGAACGAGAAGTAGATTTACTAAGAGATTCTAGCTCAGAATCTTTCATGAGGTTGCAATTAAGTGTCAGCCAGGGCTGTAGTCATCAGAAAGCTCAACTGGAAGGGAAGATTTTCCAAGCTTATTCTGAAACCATGGTCAAAGGTTTCTGTTTCTTTTTACACATGCCTCTCCATAAGGCTGCTCATGACATGGTGGCTAACTTCCCCTAGAATGAATGATCCAAGAAAGAGAACGTGTGCGACCCAGATGGAAGCCACACACCTTCTATAATCTAATCTTAGAAGCGACATACCATAACTTTTTTCATAGTCTATTGGTCACACAGACTAACCTTGGTAAAATGTGGAAGAGGAATACAAAAGGGTGTGAATACCAGGAGGTGTTGATCATCGGGAGCCATGTGGAAGCTGGCTACACAAAGGCCTAGAACAGTGCCTGGCACACAATAGGGACTTATTCATCAGTAGCTGCTATTGATCTCCCAATGCTGACAGATTGAGAAAACAAGATTTGGACACAAAAAGATGAAAGACCTTGTCAAAGTAGACTGTTATTTTAGTTGGGCAATGCTTGATTAAATGATAGACAAAGAGGTGTAAATCAGGGAAGGCTCCGTGGCAGAGGCTGGAGAGGAGATGGAAGCCCAGTCTAGAGAGAAGGCAGAGGGTGAGTATGGCAGGTACTAGCAGTTGCCTTCCCATAGCTAATTCCTTCTTCCTTATTTCAGTAGCAAGATGCCCAGCAACAGGGGTGATCTAAGCCATTCATGAAAATGCTCTTTCCCTTTGCCAGTGAGTGATCGAACAGTGGACATGTGATCTCATTTTGGTCAATGACATATAAGGGGATGGTCTGCTTGGAAAGCTCTTCTCCTGGATGAGAGAGAAGCATGAAAGGAGGAGAACCTTTTCAAACCCACGTCTTTTCTTCCTGTGCTTGGGAAGACATAGTGCTTGGTGTCACATCAGCCATTTTGCAATCACAAGGGGAGTCTCCCTCAAGGCTTAGAATGGGAAAAGTCTGGGTCATCAGAATCATGGTCAAATCACCAGACCAACCCTGGATCCACCTTTCTCTGGCTTCCTTGTTAAAGAAATAAGATTTAAGCCACTCTAAACCAGGTTTTCTTTTACTTGTATCCTAACTTACTTAGTGAGCAAAGTGTTTCAGTTGTCTGTGGAGTTATTCCTTTTCCCAAGGAAGGCAGAGTGGAAATGCAGACCAGGAAAGGGCCCTGGGCTGGGAGGCAGGAGTCCTTAGTCTAATCCAACTCTGCTTCTGTGTTACTCTGTGATCTTGAGCAAGTCCCTGCCCCTCTGGACCTCTAATAATTATAGCGAATATTTATTAACTGCTCACTATGTGGCAAACAAACACTCTGCTAAGCGCTTCTCTTATATTATCTCATTCAATCCTCACATCAACTCTGCTATGTCAATATTATTATTCTATTTGTTTCATAAATAAGGAGATTGAGGCCCAGAGATAGTAGGTAATTTGCCAAAGGTTACATAGCAAGCTAGTGCTCTAGATTCTGAATTCAGACTTGTCTCTCCCTCTAAAGCCCAGGCTTCTGACCATAATGCTATACTGCCCGGCAATTAAAGGACATCTCTGGACAACTGGACTTAAAGGTCTTTCCAGCTCAAACATGCTTTAATTTGCTGTCCCATTTCTAACTACATGATGAGCAAACCAGCTCATCCTAAAGAAGAAAGAAATAAGGACTGTCTTAAGCCATCTGAAAGCCTGTTATATGAATGGAAGATTAGACTTACTCCATGTAGCTCAAAGGACATGAACTGGACCAATGTGGGGACACTACAAGGAAACAGAGTATAGATTACATAAGTTAGAACTTCCCGGCTGCTATTCAGCATGGGGTAGCAGTATGCACAGAAGTAATGACTCCCCTGTAAAGAAGCTTATGAAAGCCTGTGTTTGATAAACCTTTGTCAGAAGTACTGCATTGCGTAGGGATGGGACTAAGTGGCTTAAAACTTGTTATAAGAATTAAATGGGATAGTATATGAGAATACTTCCAGCACCATAACTGACACAAATAGAGGGACTCTATAAAACAGTGTTTCTTTTCACCTTTGACACTGAGATTTCGTGGACTAGATCCTCTAATATGGATTTTGGGCCCTTTGGCTCTAAGATTTTACAGTTCTACAATTTCAGCACACTGTGATTCTGCTATGATTTTAATACTCTAACTTTCCATAATTGTGTAGCTCTAGGAGCTGAGCAGTCTATGATTTTGTGGTTTAATCGTCCCTAGCTTTAATAATCCAACATTCAATAAAGTGTCTCTCACTAATTCCAGAAACATCAGGGAGTTGCTCTAAATGCTATGCTTCAGTGGCCTGCACACACATAAGGCTACTTTTTCTGTCCCTCTTCTCACTCCACTGCATACTCCCACACCAGCCCCAGGTTCTTCATTCCAACTCACTCTCCTCCCTTATCCTTACTCCATTCCCACTCTGTCTCCTACCCCACCAAATAGATACACCCACTCTGTATCTGTTAGTGATCATTCATAAAACAAGACCCTTCTCTGTGCCCAGGCTTATACTTATTAAAAAGGGGATATAGGCCCTGGCCGGTTGGCTCAGCGGTAGAGCGTCGGCCTGGCGTGCGGAGGACCCGGGTTCGATTCCCGACCAGGGCACACAGGAGGGGCGCCCATTTGCTTCTCCACCCCTCCGCCGTGCTTTCCCTCTCTGTCTCTCTCTTCCCCTCCCGCAGCCAAGGCTCCATTGGAGCAAAGATGGCCCGGGCGCTGGGGATGGCTCTGTGGCCTCTGCCCCAGGCGCTGGAGTGGCTCTGGTCGCAACATGGCGACGCCCAGGATGGGCAGAGCATCGCCCCCTGGTGGGCAGAGCCTCGCCCCTGGTGGGCGTGCCGGGTGGATCCCGGTCGGGCGCATGCGGGAGTCTGTCTGACTGTCTCTCCCCGTTTCCAGCTTCAGAAAAATGAAAAAAAAAAAAAGGGGGGGGATATAAGGGAATGAGAAGGCATGGTCATGATTCTCAGGGGGCCTAAGACCTAGGGACCCAAGTCCCTTGCTTTCCTCTAAGTTTAACTCAAATTCACCTCTACCAGGAAGACTTCCTTGATTGGCACTAAATATCTAGCACCAGTAACTACAATTACATATGTGGGATCTGAGCTCTTTAGTTGGTTATTTTGCACATTTTAAGTTATCTGTCCATCTCTCTCCATTATAATTGAGGTTTCCCCCTAAATCAAGAACTTGTCTTCTTCAATTGGACTGAGAGTGTTCTAGAGAAAGACCTTATCTTCCTCATAAGACTGGAGACTCCATGTAGACATGAGCCACTTCTCCCTTATATCGTACTTGAGCTAGAGTTAAAGGTAGAATGATGTTCCTCCATCAGATTAATAAATTCTCAAAAGCAAGTTCATGTCTCTCCCATTGCACTGAAGATTTTATAAAAGCAGAAGCTACATTTCCCTTTAAAATGAGGAAGTCCCAAGATGAACGACTGGGCTTCCACCCTCATATTAGGGGCTGTCTCCTTAAGGGCAAAGGGTCTAGGGCTCTCTCCTCTTTTTCTATTCCTTCAATCCCAGCCCAGGATTCTGAACATAAGAAAGGATATTTTTCCTAAAGCAGCTAAACAAATGAATGGAAAAGGGAAGATTCAAGAGGCAGAGTAGGAACTCAAGCCTCTCTCCAACATGTCCAGACCCTTTCTTGCTCTATCCTGGGCCATCTCCTACAAGCCATCCCTCTACCCGAGTGGACTCCTCCTGGCTCCTCCCAGCAACTTCCAGCAGTAAGTGAAGATGTCAGCACCTTGGACAGCGCCCAACCCATTACAGGACTCCGGAGCCAGCGGAAGCCGAGCTCTCCAACTCCCTTAGCCTCTGGGTGATGGATTTCCTCGTTTCTCAATTTGATTAAAGACCAGTAGATAACCAGAGCGCCTTGTTCCGTTCTCTTCTCTCTTCCTGATGAACATAATTAACTCTGCCAGGCTGGGAAGACTTGCTCTTAAATACTGCATGCCCAGCCCCTGCCCCTGTCCAGGCGTGAATGAGTAACACATGGAAGATTCACATGTTTCTTCCTGGGAAATGGAGGTGGGAAAGGAAACTTTCCCCCAGAAAAATAGGGGCTATAAATGGAGTCTGAAATGCGGTAGTTGGGTAAAGAAACCCGGAATGAAGTCAGGAAATTTGAAGTTTAGTTCTGGCATTGCCACTAATCTAGGTATGATCTAGAGCAGGTCACATGACCTTTATGAGTCAGTTTTTCCATTTGTAAGATGAGAATGTTGGACTAGACACTGTGTTCAGTGCTCATATTCTGAGGAGATGAAGAAGAACCTTTAAAACAGAGAGAGCAAGAGACTTGCCTGAGGTCACATAGAAAGACCATGGCAAAGCTGGGTTTGAATTCACAGCTCCCGGTTTCTACTTAAATCCTATTTCATTTGCACAAAACTTCCCCTTCATCCACATCACAGACTTTGTTGCCTGGGAATGGAGCTGAGGAAATTGAAGATAGGTGGAATTAATTTCACTAGTGCTGACAAACTAAATAAATTTTAAGATATGTAGAAATGCTGATCTCTCTGCATAAAGCAGAGAGCATAGTAGAAATAATTAAAATTGGGAGAAAAAGACCTCCTGATAGAGACAGAAATACAGGTTCTGTGACTTGTCCAAGGCCATCTAGAGAATTCTCTTAAAGATAGTGAAATCTTACCCAGATCAATGTTGGGCAGTGCCTCTGTCAGAGAAGGTAAAATATCAATCAACAAGTATACATTAAGTTATTATAGTGTGCCCAGCTCTGCACTAAGCACTTAAGCGGGATACAAAGAAAGATACATGAATTATGCTCTCTATATCTTTGATGTGCTGCTTCTTCTACTTGAAATTACTTCCAGTGCATCTATGTATGTCTAAAAATACTGCTGTTCCATTAAGGCCCAAACCAAAAGTCTCCCCTGGTGGGAAGTCATCCATAAACTTACCCAGATGCCAGTTCTCCCTCCTCTGAATCCCCAAAGCATTTTTCATTTCTGTTTTATTGTACTCAGTATCATCTGCCTTATTGGCTCTCATCTTCTCCCCAAAGAAGAGTGAAGACAGAGAGACAGATAGACTGAGAAACAGAGGGGGAGGGTAACAGGGAGCCTCTATTTTACTCAGCTTTGAATCATTCATAATATTCAAGATTTGAAATGTAATAGAATTTCAGTAAGTATTAGGAAGATGGGTGAATGGATGGTGAATATAGATGTATGGGTGACTAGGAGAAAGAACAGATGAAGGGATGGGTGTGTGGATTACTAATGGGTGTATGGGTGTCTGGTGGGTGAATGAATGGATAAAAAGATAAGTCCATGATCAGATAGGTGAATAAAAAATGAATAAATGGGTAAATGGGTTGGTTGGTAAGTGGGTAAATGAACAGGTAAATGAATGCATGAGTAAATTTGTGGACAGCTGAATAGAAGGGTATGTAGGTGAATATTGGACTTGGTGAATGGATGGTTAATATATACTTAGGTAGTTGTGTGGGTGAAGGAATAGATGAATAATCAAATGATTGCATGGAAAGATAAATGTCAGAGTAGAAGGAAGAAGAATTATGGAAAAGAAACATGGAGATGTTCCTAATATCACAAAGATCATTTTCATGGAGGCTTTCCATTGCTAATGTCAGAAAAACATGACTATGGGGGCTAGCTGACTCTGAGTTTAAGTAAAAAATGTGCTAGGCCCTGGCTGGTTGGCTCAGTGGTAGAACATTGGCCCAGTGTGTGGAAGTCCCTGGTTCGATTCCCAGCCAGGGCACACAGAAGCGCCCATCTGCTTCTCTACCCTCCCCCTCTCCTTTCTCTCTGTCTCTCTCTTCTCTTGGCTGTCTCCTGCAGCCAAGGCTCCATTGGAGCAAAGTTGGCTCGGGTGTTGAGGACGGCTCCATGGCCTCCGCCTCAGGTGCTAGAAGGCTCCGGTTGCAACAGAGCAACACCCCAGATGGGCAGAGCATCACCCCCTAGTAGGCATGCCAAGTGGATCCCGGATTGGGTGCATGCGGAAATCTGTCTCTCTGCCTCCTCGCTTCTCCAGAAAAATACCCAAAAATGTATTAAGGCCCAAAAGATCTCAGGCAATTTCAGGCTGTATCAGTGGATGTCTAATATCAAGATCAAGAAAGGTGATGTTCCTATCCTGAACTGAGCTATTCACACTGCCCTGGAGTCTGTGTTCTGCTCTGCACATCTGGGGTAATGAAAGCCACAGAGGAGTTACGTTAAGGAGTAATCTCTGAAGTCACCAGTGAGAAACTAAAGAAAGAACCAGGAGTGTTCCACCTAGAGAACAGCAAAGTCATGGATGACAACCACCATGTCTCAGGATCTGGCTGTCTTTCCTGGATGTGTCCTGTGGTCCCAGGGGAGAAGCTGGGTCCCAGAGGAAGTCACAAGGCTGATCTCTCAGCCCCTTGTGAGAAAGGCCATCACACAAGAGAAGGACTATCTTTGGGAAGTGAGCTCCCTGTATTGGGGGTATACAAGTATGATCTGAACATATCCTATTAGAGAAGCTGCAAAGTGGGGACTTCTTTGGTGTGGAAAGTAAATAAAAGCAACTCTAAGTTCTCTTCTCACCTCAAAATTAAGTCATCTCTTCATCTCTTCATTCCTCAAAAAGTTAAGTTTAGCTGTGCCTTGTGCTCAGACAGAATGTTGGAAATTTCTCCAAAGCTGAGGGTTTAGGGAGATTTGAGAGATAGATAGGGTCTTATGAGACCCTCAACTTTCTCTCCATGTAGGACTGGGGTTTGAGGATGAAGGAGGAGCTGAAAATGTCTTTTCAGAGACCCAAATGACTGGGAGAGGGAGAATCAGAGCCAATCCATGACCTAGATTCCCTGTAATTAATGAGTCTACGTCACTAATGTTTTGGATTTTGATCAACACTGTCTCCCCAATCCTGCCCAGCTCTCTTGTATGAGAAGATTAAATCAATTAGGAAGAGGAGGAGGAGGAGATCTGGCTGGCGCTGGTTGGGAACAGCAGATAATTCACTTACATAACAGGGTATTGAGGTTTGGCCTTGGCCCTTGAGTAATGGGGGTGGAGCCCAGAACACAAGCCTTTGGGGAGAGACATCAGGACTTGGGAGTGAGTGCAGAAGTGGAGTCCAGGGGAGGGGGCAGCAGTGACCCCAGGTGGAGGTCCGTCTTCCATCTTCCTGCTGAGAACTAACCCCTTGCTCTCTGGGCTGGGAGAAGACCAGATTAAAAAATCACTTTTCCCCAAATGAGGGGGTCCAGCCACCATTATCATTCAACAATTAAAATCTGATTAAGCCTCTCTTCTTAGCCTGGAATTCAAGGCCCTGCAAGCTTTCCAGCTGAACTTCCTGCTTCCAAGAGATGGGGGTGGGTAGAGAGAAAACATCCTGGTTTTCCTTTTGTGCCAGGCCCTGGCTAGACACTGGAGGTACAGAGAGAAACAGATCCAGTTCCCTCAGAAGCTTTGTCTGGCAGGAGGATACATACCCACAATGCTCTGTGCCAAGTGGTATAACGGAGGCCTGCTTGGGCACAGCCCAGAGGGGCACAATGAGGGAACCTCCCTGTCCAGTACCAGAAGGCTTCCCAGAGGGGGCAGTACTTGCACTCACTCAGCCTTAAAGGAAGGGTGGATAGTAGGGGTTCACTGGGCTGACTGGGTTGAGGGAGAGCCTTGGATGGAGGGAACAGCATGTCCAAAGGCGTGGAGATGTACAGAAGGTTGGCACACATTCAGGGAATAGGTTGGTGTGGATGGAGCCTAGAGCTCAAGGAAAGAATAAGAGATATGAGCTAGCTGGGTCCAGGTCTCACTTTTGATGGCATGCTAAGAAAGGCCTAAGGCAATGATCCTAGAGTTTCTGATCAATACACACTTCCTGAGCACTGATGGCAGGCCAGGCCCTGCACTGGAACTGGGGGTAGGTGGGAGTGGGGGAAATGAACTCAGGTCCTGTCCACCCAGGAGTTCTAGAAGGGCACACAAATATTTCCCCCTGCCAAGACTGCCAAGATGGATAACCCAGCTTGGCTCCAGGTGGGATTCAGGTCTGGCTTGAGTCTTTGGAGCTCTGCTTATTGACTGGGCCTGCCCACAACCCCTTGCCTAAGAACTGAGAATCCCAGGCCAACAGTATTGCTTGTTAAAAGTGAGCTGGCCTCGGGGGACCTGCTTCTGCCACTCAGATGGCCTCCCAAAGATCAGTGCTGTGGCAAGTAAGATTCCCATGAGCAAATTCAGGTAGATGAGAGACAGTGATGGACTGAACTGGTGTCCTGGGGAGGCAAGGCGTGGATCGGAAAACATTTAGGAGGTAGACTGTAAGGGTCTTGGGAGATGCGCAGGGTTGTTTGTTTGTTTTTTTATCTTGGGTCATGCCATCTTCTGGGAAACATGGGAGCACATAATGGGTGGAGGGGAAGAAGATAAGTTGCAATAGTTTCAGACTGCTTACGTCACAGGACTCATCAGATGGAAGGCCAAGGAGCCTCAAGAATTCAGGTGGAACACAGGCAAGCTGCCTTAAGGAAGTGGGCATGTGGCAACAGCCCTCCCTTGCCCGCTCTCGTTCCCTTGGTCTTTCCTTCATCAGCTCTCAGCACCTCCTCTCTCCGGGAAGGCTCTGGACTGAGCTGTGGGACACAGATCTAGGGTTGTCCTCCCTGTTCTTTGTACAAAAGGCCAGCATTAAGCACGACACTTCTTGCACATTCAGGATTTGCCTGCATGAAAACTTTGGCTGGGAATTGAAGCTAGTGCCTGAAATTTATTCTACTATTGAAAAGACATAGGAAATAACTTTGCGGTTGCAAGCAACAGAAACTGACTCAAGCTAAACTAAACAGAAAAAATAAATTATTGGCAGGTCCACTGAGCAGCTCAGAATGAATGAGAAAGCTGAACAACCAAATGAATAGGCAACTTGATTCATAGCCAAGGTCATACCATAGGAACAGCTGGTTCCAATGTCTCCACCAGTAGGGCCTTTAAACATCACTATAACGCTGCACACCCAGATGTAGCACCGCTACATGATATAGTACAAATAAATTCTAACAAACATTCCTCCTAGCCTAATTGTCACATCGAAGTCCTGAGCTGGTACAGCTGACGAGATTGCCAGGGGGGTGGCAGTGGGGGTGTATCTAGCCTCCTTTGGCTTTGAAGTGGAAGGTGGCGTCCTAGTTTCCATAAGGACTTGTCTAGTGGGAGATTAATGCAAAATACAAAGCCAGGGGTTAGTTTTAGGCAACAAAAAAAGGTGAAAAAGTCTATTACACCTTCACTGAGGACTCACTAAATGCTTCATGCATGGCCAGGAATTTTATATTTACAAATCTGCAAAGCAGCTCTCTTAACTCGGTAACGGTTGATCCCATTTTAAAGCTGAGAAAATTGAAGTTTTAATGGTGGAGTCACTTTCCTAAGCAAGTGATAGAGCCAAGATTCAAATACAGGTGGGAGGCGGGGCAAGGAGGGTTATTGTATAAATACATTATACTGTCTCCCAAATTTTAAACACAAAGCACTTGCACTTAAGGTTCTTAACATGTTTTTAATAAATGAGGTGAGGGGCACAGGAAAATGACTAGAAATAAATATTCCAATGTCTTCACATAGCAGTTGATGGGATGATGAGTAAATTTTTCCTGCTCCTTAATGTTTTCCAGTACTTTTATTTTTAAAAATCTTAATAATCATGAGAAAAGATAAAGTTAAAACAGTTTTAAAGATTATAGCAGTGTTAACACAATTATGAAGAAAAATATGTATAGAAAAAAAGACTAGAAAAAAAATTGTCAAAAAAAGGTCAGTGGAGCCCAGAAATAAACCCACGCCTATATGGTCAATTATTATTTTACAAAGGAGGCAAGATCATACAATGGGGTAAAGACAGTCTATGCAATAAATGATGTTGGGAAAACTGGACAGATAGATGCAAAAAACAAAACCAGACCATCTTCTTACAGCATACACAAGAATAAACTCAACATAAATTGAGGACTTAAATGTAAGGCTTGAACCAGAAAATTAGAACAAAGTATAGGCAGTAAAATCTATAACATTTTTGGCCCTGGCCAGTTGGCTCAGCGGTAGAGCATCGGCCTGGTGTGCGGGGGACCCGGGTTTGATTCCTGGCCAGGGCACATAGGAGAAACGCCCATTTGCTTCTCCACCCCCCCCCTCCTTCCTCTCTGTCTCTCTCTTCCCCTCCTGCAGCCAAGGCTCCATTGGAGCAAAGATGGCCCAGGCGCTGGGGATGGCTCCTTGGCCTCTGCCCCAGGTGCTAGAGTGGCTCTGGTCGCGGCAGAGCGACGCCCCGGAGGGGCAGAGCATCGCCCCCTGGTGGGCAGAGCGGGCCCCCTGGTGGGCGTGCCGGGTGGATCCCGGTCGGGCGCATGCGGGAGTCTGTCTGACTATTTCTCCCTGTTTCCAGCTTCAGAAAAATACAAAAAAAAAAAATCTATAACATTTTTCTTAGCAATATTTCCCCAATGTATTGCTATCAGAAACAAAAGAAAAAATAAACAAATAGGACTACATCAAATTAAAAAGTTTTAGCAAAGGAAACCATCAACAAAATGAAAAGACACCAACCATATGGGAGAACATATTCCCAAATGATACATCTGATAAACGGTTAATGTCCATAAAAAAGAATGAAACCTTACCATTTGGGACAACATGGATGGACCTAAAGCAGTGGTAGTCAACCTGGTCCCTACCGCCCACTAGTGGGCGTTCCAGCTTTCATGGTGGGCGGTAGCGGAGCAACCAAAGTATAAATAAAAAGATAGATTTAACTATAGTAAATTGTTTTATAAAGATTTATTCTGCCAAACTTAGCGAAAATCCGACATGAAGTACTTGGTAAGTAATTATTATAATATGCTTTAACTTGCTGTAACTCTGCTTTATAAATTTTATAAAGTAAAGTTACTTCCCTATTTTATAAATCACCATGACTGTGGAACCAGTGGGCAGTTAGAAAATTTTACTACTAACAGAGATACAAAAGTGGGCGGTGGGTATAAAAAGGTTGACGACCCCTGACCTAGAGGGTACTATGCTAAGTGAACTAAGTCAGACAGAGGAAGAGAAATACCACATGATTTCACTTATAGGTGAAATCTAAATAACAACATAAGCAAAACTGAAACAGATTCATAGCCACAGAGAATAGACTGATGGTCAGAGATGAGGGTGGTGGTGACTGGGGGAAAAACGTAAACGGATTACAAAGTACAAATGGGTAGTTACAAAACAGTCACAGGAATGAGGCCCTAGCTGGTTGGCTCAGTGGATGGAGCATTGGCTCGGCATATGGATGTTCTGGGTTCGATTCTCAGTCAGGGTACACAAGAGAAGTGACCATCTGTTTTTCTCCCCCTTCTCTCTCTCTCTTCCCCTCTTGCAGCCAGTGGCTCAGTTGGTTCAAGTGTCAGCCCTAGGCACTGGGGATAGCTTGGCTGATTCAAGCATTGGAACCAGACAGGGGTTACCAGATGCTTCCGGTCAGAGCACATGCAGGAGTCTGTCTCACTATCTCCCCTTCTCTCACTTAAAAAGGGGGGGAAAAAAGTCATGAGGATGTAAAGTATAGCACAGGGAATAAAGTCAATAACGTAATAACTATGTATGGTACCGAATGGGTACTGAAAATATTAAGGGAAATACTTTTTAAATTTTTTAAATTTTAATTTATTGTGTTGACATGGTTTCAAGTGTCCTGCTCAATATAACAAACACCCTCAACCTCCTGGATTACATGCCCTCCGTGTCCCATGCAAAGTCTCTTTCCATTCCCATTTCACCCCCTTGGCTCCCCTCCCACCATCCCTCCCTTCCCTCTGGGACTTGATACCCTGTTGTCTGTATCTATGTGTTATGTATATATAACCTGGCTCAAAAAAGGGAACACTTGGTAAAGTATATATTATCTAACTATGCTGTACATCTGAAACTAAGACAAAATAATATTAAATGTAAATGTAGTTGAAATATAAAAATTTAAAAACCATCTCTGGCCTGACTAGGCGGGGGCGCAGTGGATAAAGCGTCAGACTAGAATGTGGAGGACCAAGGTTCGAAACCCTGAGGTAGCTAGCTTGAGTGCGGGCTCATCTACTTTGAGCAGGGACTCACCAGCTTGAGCGCAGGGTCACTAGCTTGAGTGTGGGATCATAGACATGATCCCATGGTCACTGGCTTGAGCCCAAAGGTCACTGGCTTGAAGCCCGAGGTCACTGGCTTGAGCTCAAGGGTCGCTGGCTTGAGCAAGGGGTCACTCGCTCTGCTGTACCCCCCCCCTGGTCAAGGCATACTTGAGAAAACAATCAATGAACAACAAAGGTGCTGCAATGAAAAATCCATGCTTCTCATCTCTCTCCCTTCCTGTCTGTCTGTCCCTGTCTGTCCCTTTCTCTGTCTCTGTCTCTGTCAAAAAATGTAAAGAATTTTTTTTAAAAAGTCACTGAATTGCAGGATTACAGGTATGTTTATTTTTCTTTCAATTTATAATTTTCAAATTTTCTATGGTGAATAAACTCGGGGGAAAAAATAAGTTGTATTTTAAAAGCAAGCATAACACTGGCCAGATAGCTCAGTTGGTTAGAACGCCATCCTGATACACCAAGGTTGTGGGGTCCATCCTGGTCAGAGCACGTACAAGAAACAACCAGTAAATGCATACACAAGGAGAACAAGAAGTCAATGTTCCTCTCCCCCCCTCTAAAATCAACAAATAAATGAATAAACAATGAAAAAACCAAGCATGGAAAGTATATTAACAAAGAGATACTACTGGTGTGCCTTGCTCCTTTTAAATTTCTGTAGTCATAGTCCTAGCCAGTTGGTTGGAGCATTGTCCTGATGCGCCAGGGTTGTGGGTTTGATCCCTGGTCAGGTCACCAAAAATGAACAACAACAATCAAAAGCAAAAACAAATAAATTTCTGTAGTCGTGTCCTAGAGTAATTTGGAAGCCAAGGTAGTTCTGGGTTTTCTGGGGCAGCCTGGCAGTCCCTTGCAGTGTTTGTGTCTGCCATCAGAGCTGGCAGAGCTGGCGTGGATCAGTCCCCACAGCTATCTCAAGTTGAACACTGAGCCAGGCTGGGAACAAACCAGCGTGCCCGCCACTTGTAACAATGTGTTAGCAGGCCCTGCAACTCTGAGAGTTTTGCTCAGGAGGTTGGTTGGAATCATGCTCCCTGCTGGTTTTATCTATTTCCCAGGCTGCAAGTTTTACCTTCCCCTCTGTGAATGGGGCAGGGCTGCGCAGTCACGTGAAGTTTAGACCTCTCTGAGATGCCTTCTGTATCTCTTTGTCCCAGTCTCTTCTCTGCGCTGTCCCAACACCAAGGGCCGTGGATACACAGAGGATGAAGGTTTGGTTCGGTCTTGTCCTGGCCCCAGTCTGGTGAAGGAGCCAGTCTTACAACTTCAGGAAGACTCCAGACTATTCTCTGCCTTAGAAATGTCCCAATCAGATGGAAGAGGCAGTCCCTGTTTTTCAGGGGCTCCTAGTGTGATGGGGAGACAAGCAGAGAGAGAGTGGGGGCTGATGTGTACAAGTAGAAATCAGTCTTAGCCAATCTTAACTACTGAAACTTCCGCCCCAGGATGCCCACACCTCTCCACCCATTCCTCCAGGTGGGACAGTCACCAGCGTGACCTCCCCTGGGCTCCAGGCCCTCTGCTCCTCCCCCCGCCACCTCTCTAAGCACTAGAAGGTTTCTGGTGCCCCCTGCATCCTCTGGCAAGTCACTGCTGCCCCCCCGCCACACCCAACCCACACCTCAGGTTCTTTCTGGACAAAGCAAGGGAACCAGACGATCTTGAAGGTCCTCCAACCCAGGGGGACATTTTGTGAGTTGTTTGCTCCTTCTCAGGCCCTCCCCTTCCCTCTCCCGTGCCAGTATCTTCACTGATCTGCTCCCTCTCCTCCTCCTTCCAGGTACATCCTCTTCTTGCCAAGCCCTCTGGATCTCCAGGCAGAGGTCCACTTTGGCTCCTGCAGTGGCCAAGCTGCTGCAGTAAGGGATGCAGTGGGGTGGAGTAGAGATGGCTGGGAGAGAGGAGGGCCCAAGCCAAGGCCGAGGTCGAGGAGGAGGAGGCTGGGCAGGGCACACAGCCAGCCCTGGCAGCCCAGGCCAAAGCCACCTCAGCAGCTTCTGCTAAACTCTAGCAAGGCATCTACGCTTGGGTGGCAGCTCCAGAATGGACAGGCTTGTGGGGGAGGGGGGCATCTGCTGAGGTCAGCATAGACTCCAGACACGCTCCAGAGGCCAAAGAGTCGCAGCCCAAACCCTGGACTCAAGAATAAGAAGAGATGACACTTCCTCCTCCCTAGGGGAGATGCTCAGGTCCTGGAAAGCTAGAATCCAAGGCTGAAAGGGTCCCCAGAGGACACCTGCTGTATGTAGAAATCTCCTCTCCTGCCCCATTAGCTGTAGAGTCTTTGCTTACAAGCCTTCTGGGGCAGGAAGCTCACTCCCTCTCCACTGAGAGCTGGTTCATGCATTAATTATCGAATTGCCCCCAATGCCTTCTCTGTGCCAGGACCTGTGCAGGGCTCTGGGGGTGCAGAAATCATGTGGCCCCTACCCTCAAGGAGGTCGCCATCTAAGGAGCGAGGCGACACTGCACACACACTGTGATAGAGAAGCTGTGAGGGCCCGGAGGCAGCTCTGAGCCAGACTTCGGGCATGGTGGGGGCTGTGAGGAACTGCTTCCCACAGCAGACAATGGACCCCCAGGGGTCCTGAATATGCAGGCACCTTCAGTTATCACTTCAATGCTGACTACTCCCAGCTTTGCATCTCTAGCCCTGAAACGGCTCCTGAACTCCAGACTTAAATATCCAACTACCCATTCAGTGTCTCCACTTGGATATCTCGGTATCTCTAACTCATTAGGACCATGGCCAAGTTCACCCTCTGTGCCCACCTCGCACCTGGTCTTCCCTCTCAGGGAAGGATCTCAACATCCATAAACCAGACTCCCCAGAGCCACCCCTCCCCCTCGCGCCACATCCAGCTGTCAACAGGCTCCGAATGACAAACCCACTCCCCCGCCTCCACACCACCACCCAGCCCGAGCCCCAGTCTTCCACCCGCACTCCTCCCAGCATCTCATTTGTCTTCTTGCACTCAAACCCCTTCAATCATGCAGTGACGGTGAGCTTTCCAAAATGCAAATAAAATTGTCACCTCTCTGCTTAAAAGCCTTCGGTGGCTTCTCCTTGCCTCTGGAATAAAGGTTAAAATCTTGAATAGGGCCTGCAAGGCCAGCATTGCCTGTTCAATCGTATTCCACAGCACACCTCCTCCATCTCCTGATTTCTCGTCTCCAACCTACCTAGCTCTGTCCCCCACCTCAGAGACCTTTGTACGTGTTAATCACACTGTCACCCGCATGGGCATAGGACTTGGGCTGCCCTCCTTGCCTCTTCTAAAGGACTCCTGGGACATCTGTTCTTTGCATGTTCGTTGCCCCTGAACATCAGTCTCTGGCTCTTCGCACTTGAAGAAACAGCTGCAGGACACAGCCGGTGGCTATAAAGTCATCAGCATGCTCACAGCCTGTAGTCCCAGAACCTGTCAGCATTCCCAAATGCCTTCCAGAACTCCCACCTCTGCTCTCGTCTTCCATTTCCGGATTGGGGGTGGGGGGTTGAGAGTTGGCAAACCTCCCCATCTCTTCAGCCTGGGTCCTTCCTGGGCCTTATAGTAGAGCCCAGAAATGAAGTATTCAGACTGGTACACTCCACCTGGACCCACAACCCACGTGTTGCCTAGGCTCCCAGACAAGTCAGCCATCCTCAGGCCTCAGGCCTCAGGCCAGGCACTGCCTCCTCTGTGCAGCTTGCTGGGACCCCCTGAAGCAGGAGGCCTTGGTTTTCCTTGGGCTCCCATGACAATCCGTATGCCCAGCACTGTCAAATTTGCTTGTTTTGTCAGTTTCTCTCGTGAGACCAGAGCTCAGGGGCTATGTTTTCATCTCTGTACCCTGAGCCTGGCTCAAGGGAGGTTCCAAAGGCTCTCCTCAGAAAAGCCTCAGCGTTAGAATTTGATACTAACATCACACAATGCATAGATTTGTTTTCTTTTTTATGTAAACAATTATTCAGCTCTGTCTTCTCCCTCCTGAACTTTTTTTTGTGAAAAGGCACACCTACCAGTCGGACCAGCCTGTTTTTATCTCAGCTACACCTCTTATTAGCTGTGCCCTAGAGCAAATGCTGAGAGCTTCTTAGGGCTTCAGTTTCTTCTATTAAATGAAAACATCCTCCTCCTCTGAGGGTGTTCATAACTACATGAGCTATTATGTGTAAAGAGTATAGCATGCAGTCTATGCTCAATAATTCCTTTCCCTCTCTCCTCCCCCAGCCTTTGAGCCCCAATAAGGATCTGACATGTACCTCCATGAACTGGAACCTGTGGTTGTCACCTATTATAGGTCAGGTCAATCCAGATCATTTTGAAACCCAGTCTTGCCGTCTGACAGTCACTCTCCTGCCCACAGATTTTGATACGTTTTATTTGGCCTCATCCAGGTACTTCAAAACTACATCCGACTGAGCAAGTCAGGATAGAAGACAGAGCCTCAGGCGGGCTCCGGTCCGCCTTCCAGGATGCTATTGATTCACTCATCAATTCTCTCTGGGCAGCCCTCCAGGCAGCTAGGGCTCCCCAGGAGTAGCACTGTGTGATGCTGTCCCCCTCCCCATAAAAATACTTTGCGAGATGTTCTAAATGCCTTTTAAAGTCAAGATTCTCAGGACACTGATAGACCCCTGATCTATTACTTGGTTCTCCCAAAGGAGGAGAGTGGGGAAATTAGCCTGACTTTCTTTAAATAAACCTATGCTGGGTCCTGGGGACCACGACATTTTCTTCATCATTTTTTAATGATGTACATCAATCTTTTTCTGCTGTCTTAGGTAATGCTGTTAAGTCTGAAAATGTTTCAGTCCTCAGTGGAATGATCTCACTTAGAAATGATCAAATTAACCCATGCTACTTGCCTACAACAGTTGGCTGTTGGTTGAAAACAGTTGAAAATACTTGAGAACCTCCCTCTACACCGGAAATTGGCTTCCTGAATGAAGGTTCTCTAGGAGAAGGCAAATTTCCGTCCTGCTTTTCTGATTCCTTATAAATGCGAAATGGTGCAATCCAAATAATTGCTGTGGTAATCTTGAGTCAAACATTCACTTGTTAAAAATATAAAAACATTGTGTCTTAATAAAAGCCTAGCTGTACGTTTTAAGACCGAGAAAATAAGCTTGGCCAACTATGATTTGCAAAGTTCTGTTAAATCTGTTGAGAACACAAAAAGCCAGTACGAGAGGGAGCATAATGAAATCGAGCAGGAGTAATTTGTAATTAGAAAACCCCACGCAATTCTTCGGCCAAGGATAATGGTGATTTATCTTAAAAGCACGTGTCCCATGCTGGGCACTGATGAGCCCAATCAGACACACTCCGCTGACATCTTTCACAATACCTAGGGGCCCCTAATTGCTGGTGGGTGCAGACAGGCAAGCTTCTTGCTGCTCCTCTCAGGAGATCACAATGACTGAGAGCAGGCCTGGAGCCAACCAGCCATTCTTGCACTCACTCTGTGACCTTAGGCAACTTACTGACCTTCTCTGTGCCTCAGTTTCCTCATCTTTAAAATCAGGACTAAGAATCACTACCTTTCAGGGTAGAGGTTATGAAGACTGAACCAGATGCCATGGCAAGTCTGCCTGATTCGAAATGTGTCTCTACTACTTCCTGGTTGCTATTGGGGTGCTCAAGGGCAAGGCCAAATAAGGGTCCCCTCCTCCCACCCCATCCTGCTGCCTCTCTGTTTTGTTAGGGACACCTGGCCCCAGCTGTGTGGTTCCAGCCTGTGTGGAGGGGCACTGAGCCCACAGTAGCCCAGCCCTGAGGCCCGGTATGGCCCGGTATGTTCTCTCCTCTTCATTGCCCCTCACCCCACCCTGGACCACGCCTGGCCCTGGCCCTGGCCCTGGCCCAGCTGGATTGCTGGTGATCTGCCCAGGCTAAGCAGGGGTGGCTTGATTCCAGCAAGGGCTAAATGTTCTTTATTTTGTTTTCTCTACCGCTTACCCATCTGGGGTGGTGGAGGGTTGGAGAAGTGGCAAAGAGGGGCAGAGAAACGCACTGTGTCCATGCTCCTTCCTCCTGCCTCCCACCCCACTCCGTGGCCGAGCTGCAATCACTCCAGATTGTCTTCAGCCCTAAGAACGCCCCCCCAGGGGCCCCTGCATGGTGTCTCAGGGGGGAGCAGTGATCTGCCCATCTCTGTAGCACCTCCACCATCCCGCACCTGTCCCCCCCTTTTTAATGTCCTCCCTGGTTCAGCTTGTCCTGCCAGTTGAGTTCAATAGCTTTTCTCAGCACTTGCCACATGCCTGTCCCCTCCCCCACCACAACCCAGGGCTGAGCACGGGGGCACAGGGATGATGCAGGCGGAGCTCTGCCTTCCCAGCACTCACTTTACAGCAACAAGAGCACAGGCTGCAGAGTGCACAGCCTGAACTGGACTCTCCATGTGGCCCCTTTTAAGCCGTGTGATCTTGGATCAGCTATTTAACCTGAGTGTCCATGTCTTTACTTTCAAATAGGAACCAAAGTACCTCCATTTCAGGGCCCCTGTGAGAATTAAATACAAACATGTATGGACAGTTCTCAACTCAGTGCCCTGCATATAGTGAATGCTCCTTCAAGTCTGCCTGCCTTCACCCTCCCTCCCTTTCTCCCTCTAGCTAGCAGAGGGTCATAAAGGGGTCCAAGGGTGGATACAGAGCCCTTCCTGAGCAGGGGGCCCTAAGCGCCAGGCTCGCTGGGCCTTCGTGGGGCGAGCCCCGTGCTGGGCAGTGTGGGGCGCAGACCAGCACGGCTCCGCCTGCCAGGTGCTTTCTTTCGGCAGTAGACCCAGTCCTCCGACCTCCTTTTCTTTCTCCCAATGGCTAATTAGGGCTGATTGTGGGCTCCTTTTTAGCCTTTCCTTTTCTGAACTTCCAACTGGCTTTTTTTTCCCTTTCCCAGGGCAGGGATGGAGACACACTGGCCGGGCCAGACTGAAGCTCCCGCCTCAGCCGGACCTCACACAAAGGAGGGGTGGGAGTTGCTTATCCAGGGCATGTCACAGGGGCTGCTGAGGCCGAGCTGGGGTGGCCCCAACAGAAAACTGCTTGACTGCTCAGGCTGCTTGCTGCCCAGCCATCTATCCTGAGTTTCCTGTTCTAAGTTCAGGACTCTGCGGGGCAGCAAATACTCAAAGTTCTGGCCAGACTTCAAGGTCTTCCTGCCCACCCAAACCTTCCATGGAGTGATGAATTTAGAGACCCCCAGGATTGTCATGCCTTTATTGGGGTGGCGGAAGCTACCACACACACACCCCCAAGGCTGAATGTACAATCTACCATTTTTAAGTACAGGTGGGGAAATCTAGGGACCTAGAACCTGACCCACAGAGGGAAATCAGCACTAGATCATTCTGGGAAATAGCCACCATGAGGTTGGAAAGGGAGAGAGGCTCTAGGGTGTGAGGGAACCTCCAGTTCTTGAGGCGTAGGCTGGTGGCAATAGACAGTCTGTCTTCAAAGGGTGAGACTCCAATGCTCCAACGTGGGGAATGAGTCAGTCACGAGTCCCAGAGCCAAGGACTAGCAGCAGAGGGGGCTGAGACACGGGGTGGGGTGCAAACCTCTCCAATCTCTAAGAAAGGACTGAAAGAAACCACAGTCAAATAAAGCTGCTCCAGCTGGGCAGGAAGAAGGAGGCCATGGTGGCTGGAGCCAGGCATGGCTGTCACACACAAAGAAGCCCAGAGCAACGGGAAGGGTAGGCAGGGCAGGAAGTCGTCATACAGGAGCTCTGTGCAGAAGCAGAGAAAGAGACAAGGGCATGGGGACAGACGAGTCATCAGGAAGACTTCCTGGAAAAGGAGTGTCCCTATAGAAGTGAGGAAATCCAGTGTCCAAGATTCAGGAGGTGAACTGGAGTGGGCTCACCACCCGTCTTGAGCACCAGGGCCAGTGCTGGGGTTCCAGCTGCATTTTAGTGGCTGCCGGGCGAGCGACGCTGCCACTGCTCAGGCCAAGGTGTCCTCTGTGCTCCAGCTCCAGCGGGCAGGAGGCTGCCACATGTTCTCCTCACGCCTTCTCACCTGGAGCCAGAGCCTGCTGGCTCCTCTGCTAATGGCTTCCAGGTGTGTCCTTGGGCCCATGGGGGGAGACATCCTGAAGCACACACCCACTCCTTCCCAACTCCCACCCCTCTGGTCACCTTCAGCCACAGAACTTGGGCTGGGCTGTGCCTCCTCGCGAGAGTGAGTGTGCCTGTGCCTGTGGACCTCCATAACCGTGGACCTGTTTCTCCCTGTATATCCCGAATTCTTTCTGCACGTGTGTCTTTGCAACCATTTGCTTCTGTTTCTGATCCATGTATGTTTCATATCAAGGCTTTCCTTGACTATAACTACTTCCATCAGTGTTTATTGTCTAGTAAAAGGAAATTGAATATCACCCTTCCTGCTTCACCTCCCTAAGGCCCTAAGTTTTTATTCGAAAGTTATTTCTAGCCTAAATGGGGAGGACCTGATTTATGCTCTGCAGGAGGTGACTTAGAGACAGGAAGGTAAGAGGCTCGTTGCTGATGAACTGCAAAAATCAAGGGTGCCACAAATCATACCCCTGTGGCTTGAAGCAGGCCCCCGCTCTGGATGCTTTGTAGTCACTGGGTCCATCTTCTGGTATTCTCCTGATCCAGGCTGATGCTTGAGTAAGTCTGTGCTCCTGGACCAGAGCTCATGTTGACCACCAGCTTTATCCTCACTATCCTCACCATCAACCTCCTTTTTCTTCATTATCATCACCACTACCATTATCACTGCCTCTACCACATCACCACCACCACCATTCCCATTGCTGTCACCATCAACGCCACAGCTAGTATACCATGGTGACCATCATGGTATACTGTCACCATGACACCATTATTCCATTGCTAATGTCAGAGATTTCTAGGTACTTTTCAATAGCTATTTCTTCACCTTCCTCAGTAATAAGGACCACAATATCAGGCTAGGCACATTGGTCACCCAGTCAAAAGACTGTATTTCCCAGGCCCTTTGAAACTAGTTAAGTGTGGTCATGTAAATAAAAGTGTTGAATGAAATTACAGGAAATACTCATAAAGGAAAGAAGCACCCTTATTTGTCCTTTGCCTCCATCTGCTAACTGATGTGATGGCTGGTGCTCTAGCAGCCACTTTGCACCACAAGAATAGGACTACATTCTAGGGAAAGCAGAGTGGAGGCTGCCTTCTCATGACTGTGGAGAAACCATTCAGACTTTGGACTGCTACGTATGGACATTTTTGTGAGGAAAAAAACGAACTTCTAGTTCTGTGTTATTTAAGAGGTTGTTGTTTTAGGCATTCTGATGCATAAAGTTGAATCTAAACCTGACTAACATACATCACCCCTTATCAGTTTGTTTTTATATTCCTGGCCAATGATCTCCACGTGAGATAGAGAAGGGGGAAATGGGATATGGGAATGGGCGGGGGGGGGGAGAGGGAGGGAGAGAGAGAGAGAGAGAGAGAGAGAGAGAGAGAGAGAGAGGTGGAATTCCAGGACATGGGAATGATTCCATGATTCCTACCCTCAGAAGTAGCCATTCTGAAGGAGACAGTGGCCAGGAGAATGAAGACGTTCAGCACCATGGACAGATCACCCACTTCAGTACTGGGGGACAGGGCAGGAAAAAGTGAGTTCTTTTTGTGATGGTGGTTTTCCTCAAGATATGTTCATTAACCCCCACCCATGCCAGGTGCTGTGCCAGGAACTAATACAGCTACCAAGACAACTTTCTACCAAGTACACATTTCGTTCCCAAAACCAGAGCAAGCAAACCAACATAGGAAAGCTTCCTAAAGCAGAAGAAAGATCAAGAAGCCAGCTGTGGGGTGGCAACAAGAAGACTTTGACAGAATAAATAGAACATGGGGCGAGTGAGTTAATCAGTCTGTGAATTAAAGGACAGTAGTACTAGGCGGGAGTTAAAGAAGTGAGTTCTCAGGCCCCTTCCATGCCTCAGACACTACATCAAAAATTTCAGTTTCTGCTCCCAGGAATCTATGATACTGTGATTGTATGGAATCTATAACTACGAGTCTACAACTCCAACCCTAAAGCTCTGAGTCACTTATCTTCTGCTGTGTAACAACCCCTCCCTCCCACCAGAACTGGATGGATTAAAACAGCAACCGTTTTATTTGCTCACAATTCTGAATCAGCAATTTAGGCCCAAGCTGGGAGTTCTCTTGGTCTTATCTGGGGTCACCCAGACAGCTGGAGCCCGCTGGAAGGCCACCTGGGAGCTGGTTGGTCTAGAGGGCTTTCGCTGAAATGGCTTATTTCTGGTCTCTTCCTCTAAGAGGATTGCCTGGGTTTCTACACCTAAGGGATCTCAGAGGAACAAGAAGAGGGGAGTCCCCATGCACAAGTACTTCTTAGCCCTCTACTTGAATCACATTAGATGATGTCTCAAAAGCCAAAGGAATTCACACAGCCAGACCAAAGTCAGTGTGGAAAGGAACAGTATGAGAGTAGGGAAACAGGCAGGAGTCACTGTGGAACATTTGTGTAACACCCACGGCAGGCTCTGGGTATTTCATTCACCACCATTCATGTTACCAGCACCATGAGAGTTTTCTGTTCTGATTCAAATAGACCATGGTTCTATGGCACTACGAGTCTTTGGTTCTTAGAATTCAATGTTTTGACTCCAAGATTCTGTAATTCTGGAAGCAGAAGGCTCAGGACAGCTGAGGAGTATCATGAGAATCCAAGAGGATGCAACAAAGTCAAGCACACTAAGGTCACTCCCAGGTCTCAGCAAGAACCCACCTGACTCCCCCATCTCCATCCCTTAGCTCCCAACCTCCTTCCCGGAGAAGAGCAGTGGCATGAGCACCAAGCTGAGAATCAGAAAATGTACATCATCAATCTAGGGTGACGCCAAGCACGGCTCTTAACCTCCCAGTGTTCTCAGATAACCAACAGGGGGATATCAATCCCTGTCTTCCAAATGACACAGAGCAGTGGTGAAGCCAGGGGAACTGGGCCCACTGACCTCCAGTATCAGGAGCCTGACCCTGGTGCAGCTTAAGAAGAGGATTTTGTTCCCACCCCCTCAAGCTGCATCTGCAGCTGCTGAGACCCTGAGTTTTAAGGAAATACAAATTTAAATAGATTATTGCCCTTCGTCTATCCTGACCTCTACCTACAAAATAAAAAAAAGAGGGGAGGAGAGGGCAGAAGACAAGAGAAAAAGAGTCCAACTCTGCTCTTTCCCTTTCCCAAACTCACTCCTGCTCCCGACTCAAGTAAACATACACTGGAGTCCTGGGGCCAGCCCCTGCCTGGCCTGAGCCTCAGTCTGCTCGGCCTTTAGCTTTCCTAAGAAGAGGAGTGTTAAGGCAAAAAGTAACTCTGTGAGAGAAAATCTAGACCAGGGCAGCAAGTCATTTTACAGTGAGAGGGACCAGTGGCAACCACCAGCTGAACCGCCTTGAAGCACTGATGAGGAAAGAGAAGTCCAGAAAGGGACAGGGACCTGCTCACAGTTGCACAGCCAATCAGCAGTAGACCAAGAACAAAAGCCAGATGGGTCACTTCCCTTTCCAAACTTCAGTTTCCAATTCTAAACCGAGGATAACAAACCCAGCCTGGGGTACCACTCAGGAACCGTAAGGCACTGTGGGAAGGCAGCAGCGAGGAACATGGTTTGCCCGCAGCCTGAGTCTGGGGGTGGTAAGGGCGGGAGGAGGGGGCGGGAGCCCTTATGACTTTCAGAGGACTCGCCCAGCTCATTTACTCCAGCCTTTCCCCAGAGGCCCTGGCTTCGGAGCGGAGGAGGAGGATATTAAATATCAGAGAGTTATTTAAAAGCCAGTTGTCCGCCCCTCAAAAGCAGTGTGTGGCCTCTGCTGATTCAATGAGGAAAATGAATCTAGGGCCTATGGATTTCCCCGTGTCTCACAGCGCTGGGGGCAGGGAGGGTGAGAAACGGGAACAGCAAAGCCTGCAGTGGAGTTTTCCCCTCCCGCAAGTGCAGAAGCCACACAGAAGGGAAGGACCTGCGGCCTCCCCCCAAACCTAACGCTGGAGCTCCACCATGTCAGCCCTGCCCATTGCTCCTCACTGCCTCGGTGGGAGGGGGAGCAGAAAAAAAGGGAGGCCACCAGGATAAAGGGACCCTGCAGACTTCTACAGCATGACTTAGGAGAACCCCCAGACCACTCTATCCCCACTTTCTAGTTGGCTGGGGCCAAGTTCAAGGTCATATATTGAGAAGGTAGGGACACCAACTTGGGCAAATCATAGTATTACCTCCCCCTCGATGACCCGCATCCCTAAAAGGCCAATGGGCACAGGACTAGCCATCACACACACACACACACACACACACACACACACACACACACCTTTGTAGACAGAAAACTTAATCTGGAAAGGGAGACTTGATACAGACCCCTCTGATGAACAGAATGGCATGGGAGGTGGATGGAGGAGGAGCTACTGGCTGGGTGACCTCAGGAAAGTTGCCAAACCTGTCCAGGCTTCCTACCAAGGAAGTGGAGCTTACAGAGGGCAGGGCTTTTGTGGGGAGAAAAGGACCCCAGAGGAGAAAGTGAAATAGGGGAGGAAACAGTGCTTTGGAAAGCTCAGAGAGGGGCTCTGAAGCCTAGTGGGATAATGCAAGAATTGGGGTCCTGCGTGGCTGACATGGGGGATTCTCAACCCAGCACAGGCAGACAATCGCTCTGCTTGGGTGGGGCTGGGGTGACTCATTGTTGGGTCTGAAGGAAACCCTGAGGCCTAAGCTCTTGGCCCACAGGCTCCACAGGGACCTGACCCAGTCACGCTCCTCAGAGGGAGAGAGCCTGGGATGAGAAGGGCTGCGGCAAAGGGGGAGGAACAGGAAACCTGAGCTCCTGTCAGGCTCTGGTCCAGTCAGCTGTGCAACCTTGGGGAAAAGCACTTAACCTTTCTGGGTGGGTGTCTCCTGGTACAAGGTGTAGATGGGGGATCCTCACCTAGCTTGCCTCACAGGAATGGGACGATCAAGCCAAAGATTTTTAAATCACAATTTCATTCAATAAATGTTCCCTAGTGTCTTCTCCATGCCAAGCTCCAAGCTGTGTGCTGACAACACAGGAAATCAGACCCCCTACAACCAGGGGCTGCAGGGAAGCTCTGATGTTCTGACTACTAAGTGAAATTCAAAGAAGAGAAGGAAGCCATGAAGGCTCTCTGGAGGGGGCAGAACTCAAGCTGAGCCCGGAGGGGCAGTGGGCTGGACTAGAGAAAGTCAGTGACAGAAAGCACACCAGGTGTGACAGTCTGAGCAAAAATACTTCCACTGCACGTCTCAAGGAAGAAACACACAGCCTCAAATATAACTGGACATGCATTTATTGAATACCTATTATATGCTGAACACTGACAGCCCTAAGATGGACAGGGCTGTTCCTCCAGAGAAAAGACTCGGCTCCGATTGGCTCACAGACTTGGCTCCAGGGGGAACCTGGACAGAGAAGGGGACACCTGCACAAAGAGGGGAGGGTGGGGAGGAGGCCAGGTAGAGGCACAGAGAGACAGTAAGTGGCAACTCACTCCTTTTACTATCTACCATGAACTTGCTGTGTTGGGAGGAAGACAGAACAAGGCAAAATGACACGGGAGCTAATTAGTCACAGGCAACGCCTTGTCCAGAGTCACCTGGTGAAAGTGTGGCAGGATGGGTGTTAGGTCCCCAGCCCCTAGGTGATAACGGCTTTTCTTGTTTCAAAGCACTCTGCATTCATTTTATCACAACAGCTTTGAGAGAGCTAGGATAGAAATTCAGAAGCCCCCCACTTTTCAGAGTAGAAGCTGACAGCCTAGAGAGAGAGATCCAACGCCACACTAGACCCACCCTGGCATGCTCTTGGCCTCAGCTCCCTGGGCTCAGGATGCGATTTCCCTGTGGCACTGTACCCTCTCAGATGCAGCCACTACCTTGGACAAAGCCAAGGTCCTAACCCTGGAGCCAGGCTTCCAGGCAAAGCCCTGACAACCACTGGCTTTGGGGGCCCTGGCCCTCTGACCGCAGTTTCTCTATTTATAAAACATAGTTTTTGCATTGTGCTCTGGTACCTAACAGTTCTCGCTTCTCTTTGGGTCTCCTTTCCCCGATTGAGGTGTTTAGCATTCCCCAGTCAAGGCTGCCTACTGCCCTGCAGCCCGTTCACGGGGTTTATCGGCCAACCAGGAACCAATCACCATGGGGATCTGGAGAGGGACTTCTTGCCTTGGCAGTTGGACTGTGATTCCTCAGAGGCTGGAAGCAGAAGGAACTGGGAAGCAGAGACTTTTTCATTCATTCATCTACAAACATTTGCCATACACTGTCTTGTGCTCGTGCCTGTAGTAGAAACACAATACTGAAGAGCCAGTGCCTCCTGCTGGGTGATATGTCAGCGTTGGGGCTTGGAACTGTCACAGACCAGGACTGGGGAGAATACAAGAGCTGAGGGCGCAGCCCCAAAGGCACCTGTCTAAGCACTTGTGCTCTTATGAGAAAAGACCACATAGCTGGTTTCCTCCACAGATCAGGGGCCTGGTGGCAAGCAGGACTGGGCTCAGAGTATGCTGGCCAACCTCTAAATGCACACATGAATAGGTCTGTAAGCTTGCTCCTCCCAGAACCCAGGAACCTGCATGGGTCCAGAAGTATGAATGTTCAGGTATGAATGTGCTTATGAATCCATGGACACATATCAGGATGCATGCAAATCTATGTTCATATATGCACATGTACAAATAAGCCTGAATTTGCATGAGGCACATCTGAGCCTGCCTGGAACCCTGCACAAGTTTATGCAGCCTTCCTATGCATGTGTATTCACACTCAAGTGAGCATGAGTCTGTGTACTCACATGTGGACAACTTCACATGCACATATGTATAGACATGTCCAACCAGGCAGGGCAAGTTACTGTTCTCATTTGTCATTACCTGGGAAAGGGGGGGACGGTGGAGGGAAGGGCCAGCTCTCTTGCTCCCCCCAGCATCAACAGCCCTGGTCCTTAACATTGATCCCTGCCAGAGACCCAAGTCACAGCAGGGTCTGCCTCCTCTCCTTAAGTAGTATTGATCCCTTGGCCGATCTGTTAAATATAACCTCAGGAAAGGAGTCAACTCAACAACCACCCCTAATTCAAGAGACTGATGATTCTTAGGTGTGAGGGGGGGCCCTCTATCCCAACCAGCTCTGCTGATCCAGAATGGCCTACAGGCTCAAGTGTCAGCCTCTCCAGTCTGAATAATTCATGCCAAGGCTAGGAATGCTCCCTTCTCAGGAGCCTGTTTCTTTAAATCAGGTCTGAAGCTTCACAGTTCTGCCTCCCCTCCAAAAAAAAATCCAGAACAAAGCAAACCTATATACAGCTCAGCCCTGTCCCCCTCTGAGAGCCCACCTTCCATGCTGCAAACCTGCTCCTGTCGTTCCAACCCCCAGAGCCCCCAAACCCTCCGACCCATTCACCATTTACAGGTGAGGTACCCTGGAGGAATGGAAGGGACAGTTGATGGTGTCCAATAGCCCCAGGGGCCTGAGACCCAGTAGAACAGTCTTATGGGGTGCCTGGGTGCTGGATTAGGGAGGGGACAGCAAAAAGCTGAATCACCACACCCACTGGTCCCAAGGACTGGGGGAGTGCTTGGGGGGAGGAGTCCAGTCTGGTGGAGGAAACCAGATGAAAGAACTCCAGGCATAACAGCTGGTGAGTTGGGAAGAGGAGGCCGGTAGAGGTGATGTCGATGACTTTCTTAAAAGGGGTGGGATGGGGGCGAGAAAACGCTGCTCCCATAGTACTTGCAGTGGTGGTAACCCAGCCAGGCCCGATGTAACCGGGGTCGCAGCAGAGGGGGCCTGAGGCTAGGGATTTTCCAGTCTCTCCTGGCACAGCCCTCGCCAAATCAGAGATTAGGAAGAAGCTGAAAATGAGTAACTTTCTCAGCCCACCCTTCATCCCTGCCTGCGCTTGTAGGGGGGACGCTAAAGTCCTGCCCCAATATTCTCGCTCCACGGTGCTGATCCACCTGCCTGCTCTCCTCTGTCTGGCCCAGCCTGACATGTGCCAGAGAGAGAGGAAGGAACCAGCTTCAACATAAGAAGTAGGAGATATGAAGGGGATGCAAGTCAGAGCCTGGGAAAGCCAAACTTCTCAGCAGCCCCGGAGCCCGTGGCGGGATGAGAAAGCACGGCAGCCAAAAGCCTAGATTCTTTGGAGCCTCCCACCCCGCCTCTCTGCAAGGAGGGTGCGGAGATTCCGCTGGGGGCGGAGGAGGAGGCCGGGAGGCGGGGAGGGGGGAGGCAAACCCTGCCCACTCGGCTCGGAGCCCGGAACGGCCGCGGAAGCCGGAGGCCAGCGCGCAGGGCGAGTAGGGCACCGGGGGCGGGGGGCTCCGCTCCCTGCCTGACCCCTCTCGCCCCAGCCAGGAAAGTGAAGGCTCCTCGGATATTAGAGCCAGCGGACCGACCGACCGCGACTGCCAGCCTCTCCAGGTCAAGGATTTTTCCCACCCGCCCCCTCCCCGCCCCCAAGGCGCTCCGAACTCACTGGTGAGCGTGGCGGCCCGGGCGCTGGATGCGGGGGCAGCCGCGATGGCCCCGCGCGCGGGACAGCCGGAGCCAAGGGGGCCGCTGCTACCGGGGTTGCTGCTCGTGGCAGCAGCGCTGAGCCAGCCCGCTGCGCCCTGTCCCTTCCAGTGCTACTGCTTCGGCAGCCCCAAGCTGCTGTTGCGCTGCGCGTCGGGAGCAGAGCTCCGGCAGCCGCCGCGGGACGTGCCGCCCGACGCGCGCAACCTCACCATTGTGGGCGCCAACCTGACGGTACTGCGCGCGGCCGCCTTCGCCGGCGGGGACGCGGATGGGGAGGAGGCAGCGGCCGGCGGCGTGCGCCTGCCGATGCTGACCGCTCTGCGCCTCACGCACAACAACATCGAGGTGGTGGAGGATGGGGCTTTCGACGGGCTGCCCAGCCTAGCGGCACTGGACCTGAGCCACAACCCGCTGCGCGCCCTGGGCGCCGGCGCTTTCCGCGGGCTGCCGGCGCTGCGCTCGCTGCAGCTCAACCACGCGCTGGCCCGGGGTGGGCCCGCGCTACTGGCCGCACTGGACGCCGCGCTCGCCCCACTTGACGAACTGCGCCTTTTGGGCCTGGCAGGCAATGCGCTGAGCCGTCTGCCGCCCGCTGCGCTGCACCGGCCGCGCCTTGAGCAGTTGGACGCGCATCTCAACGCGCTGACGGGTCTGAGCCCCGACGACCTGCGCGCGCTTGAGCGCGATGGCGGCCTGCCCGCTCCGCGCCTGCTGCTTGCTGACAACCCCCTGCGCTGCGGCTGCGCCGCGCGCCCCCTGCTGGCCTGGCTTCGTAACGCCACGGAGCGTGTCCCCGACGCGCGGCGCCTGCGGTGCGCCTCCCCGCGGCCGCTGCACGACCGGCCTTTCCTGGAGCTGGACGAGGCGCGGCTGCGCTGCGCCGGCCGCGACGCCGAAGGTCGCGGGGAAGAAGTAGAACTCACCGGCCCAGAGCTGGAAGCCTCCTATGTCTTCTTCGGGCTGGTGCTGGCGCTCATCGGCCTCATCTTCTTAATGGTGCTCTACCTAAACCGTCGCGGCATCCAGCGCTGGATGCGCAACTTGCGCGAGGCCTGCCGGGACCAGATGGAGGGCTACCACTACCGCTACGAACAGGACGCCGACCCGCGCCGCTTGCCCGCCCCAGCCGCCCCCGCCGGCTCCCGCGCCACTTCTCCAAGCTCAGGCCTCTGAGCTTCGCCTGTTGGAGGTGGGGGTGCCCCTTCCAGCTGATGATTTCACTGGGGTTACCTGGCCTGAAGCAGTGGTATGAGACACCCGCGAACTTGGGGCTTTGAGACCTGCCCCTGACCGGCCTGAGACCTTTGGATTATGACATCACCCCCCTTATATACACACAGACATACACACCCGGAATCCCCAAGCTGTACCCCTTTTTTCCCAGCCTCTGAGAGCGCTCATCAGAGACCAGGGACACTCCCTTCTGATTCCAGAAACCCACCCATCCTAGGCTTCGGAACCACCAAAACAAAAACAAACCCTCCTCCTTTAAGACTTACCCAGAGACCATGTCTAAAATCCAAACCCCCTGAAATTGCCTCCACTTCCCCTGTGCTTTGAGCTCTGACATCATGGACCCAAGGACCCCCATCTCCAGCTTGGAATTATCAGTTCCCTTTTCAGAGCTCAAGTCCTCACATCGCTTCTGGTCTCAGAAGCAGAGCACTCTCAAGGAAAGGGTTTTGTAGACTTTGAGCCTTTGTTCTCATACTGGAGCTCTGAGACCTCCATTCTGCATAGACACCCACATCCTGGGGCTCTAAGAGTTGGACACCCTCCTCCAGTCAAAGGGTGTATTTCTTACCACCCACCACCCTAGGCCTCAGCTCTGTTGGTCTCTCCCATCCCAGGGATAGGCACACCTTTTTATAGCCTTAGTGTGGAGCCAATCCTCACTTCCTACCCGGCTCTTATCTCCTAGTACTCAGCACTTGCCTCTAATCTCAAACTCTCAGCTCTTCACCCCCATCCGAGTTTCATCCCCCTGCCCAAATCTTAGGCTCTTGAGTCCCCACCACACCCATAGCTTGCACTCAGCATCCATCCTGCCACTCACTAGGTCAGGGTCCAGTGAGGATCTATCCCTGTGATGTGCCCACCCCCTTTACCTCCTAAAATGAGCTCTGTCTCCAGCCTTGCAAGACAGGTGCAGATGCCACATACCCCCATCCATGGGCAGATCCCCACGGAGAAAGGAGATTGGGCCTCAGAACCAGGGTTACTCGCCCATCATGGACTCAGAGAAGAGTAAGGAAGAGGGCTCAGAGGGGCTGGAAGCTGCTGCCCACATGTTCTTTCCCAACCATGTGACTCTTTTACCCTAAAAATTCCTTGCTGCTACACACACACACACACACACACACACACACACACCCATGCCTTCCAGAAGAGGAAGGGGATCTTGCCTCCTATCTCAGGCACAAGCCCTTTTGTTCAGGGTCAGAGCCTCAGCGTCCTGCCTTCTGCATGATCCCAAAGCACAATTGGTGAGTGGGGAGGGGGCTGCCTCTCCCCGACTCCCACCTCCTTGGTCAGGCAGAATGGCTCGCCTGTGCTGCTTCCACACACTGGATCTCCTTCAACATACTGGCTTGAGGCCTGCCTTCCCACCCCTACCCAAGAAATCTGGATGTCCCTTGGGCAGTTTTCTATAAAGTCTGCAATAATCTCTGATTCTCTGCTCTGTAAGCGGTGCCATGTCATTCCTGCTGACCTCGGAACATTGAAAGGGGTTGGAGGGGACACTTGGGAGGGCATTTTGGACCTCCCTGAGGTACAGTGACCCTTGGTATCTTCTCCCAGACTATGAGGAAAGACATAGGCTCTGACTGCGCACAGCGGGATTGGGGCTAGGCACATAGACTTCCTGTTGGGATGGCATTGCTCTCCAAACCAGTCTGCTTTTTATCCTCTGAGATGCGGTCATACACAGCCAGGGTGGGACCCTGCTTTTCCTCTACAGTGTCTTACCCTTCCTCGTCACAGTGGGGGCTGGGGTTGTGGGGAAGATGTAACTGGACCGACAAATGCTAGCGTTAGATGAGGCTATCGGAGGAAATCCAGCCACAGAAAATTGAGGGAGTTAATTCAAACAAGAAAGAGGATGGATCATTTATTTACTGCTTTGGCATCATCCCTCTGACAAATTACCTGAAATTTGCTTATATCCTTTGTCATGCCAGTGTCCTGGCTGGAAGATTATGAACTGCCCCTTGAGTATGAGACAGGCTGAGAGGAGAAGCAACCTAGTGTGTGTGTGGGGGGGGGGGAGGGATAAAGTGAAACCTTGAGACATGTGGAGCAAGGAGGCAGGTGGGTTCTGGGCCAGTGGGGCCAGGCTAAGGGGCTTATCTCCTGCCTCGAGGTCCTCAGGCTGGCTTATTTCACATTTCACATCTCAGAGCCCTGGAACCACATGGTGGAAGTCTAGAATTCTGGCATTTTAGAATTTTAGGGCCATATCATCCTAGAACTTGTGCCTGCCTTCTAAACATTGAAAAGGACCTCAGTGGTAGTGTGGGAGCCATCTCAACAAGGAAACCCCTCGATAAGGAGCTCACTCTCTCTTCCTGGGAGCATCACTTTCAGCGCCAGAGGAATCTGCCTGGGACTTCCTGACAGCCCAGTCCCAGCTTTGCCATGAGGCCAGTGGCACAGCTCACTCCAGGATAGCTCTTTGCAGAATCAGAGACATGCATGAGTTCTTCTCCCAGTAAATCTCCTACTCTGGTCACTCCTCATGAGAAGAGATTGAATTCTTTTGAAGCATTCCTGTCTGCCAATAACCTTCAAAGGGTGCTCTGTCAACCCTCCAGGGCAAAGTAGTGATAGTATCTCTAACATAGAGAACTGTTTTTAACTGGTCACCTCCCCAGTTCCAAAGACATGCCCTTTTATAATATAGCCAAAGACTGCAATAAGTCCTGGCAAATAGAACATGCTATTAGCTGTGGATTCATTGTCAGCAAAAATCTTTGAGTGGTTTTTTTTTGTTTGTTTGTTTTTTTGTATTTTTCTGAAGCTGGAAACGGGAAGAGACAGACAGACTCCCGCATGCGCCCGACCGGGATCCACCCAGCATGCCCACCAGGGGCAATGCTCTGCCCACCAGGGGGTGATGCTCTGCCCCTCCAGGGCATCGCTCTGCTGCGACCAGAGCCACTCTAGCGCCTCAGGTGCGGCCAAGGAGCCATCCCCAGTGCCCGGGCCATCTTTGCTCCAATGGAGCCTTGGCTGCGAAGGGGAAGAGAGAGAGAGGACGGGGGGGGGGGGGGGGAGATGGAGAAGCAAATGGGCGCTTCTCCTATGTGCCCTGGCCGGGAATCGAACCCGGGTCCCCCCCGCACGCCAGGCCGACACTCTACCGCTGAGCCAACCGGCCAGGGCCTCTTTGAGTGTTTTATATGAGAGCTGCTGTTAAGTATAAATCAACAGTTGCCAAATGTCAACCAAGTGCCTAATGATTGCCAATTGATATTTAACCTTAGTGCCCATTAAATGTCATCTCTAGGTTGCCACCCTACTTGCAGCCTGTTAGTGGCCCTTGGTATTATGGGACCAGTATTGGTATTATCACTAGGTCCCCAGGCAGAGGCGGATTAAGGTCAGTTGAGGCCCTGGGCACAGAAGAAAATATTGGACCCCTTACATTAGAAAAAAAGTGTAAAGTTGGGGTTTTGCAGGGCCCTTTAGAAGTCAGGTCCCAGGGTGTGCACCTGGTGCTCCCACCGTTAAATCCGCCTCTGTCTCCAGGGCACCCAGCCTTGCCTCCTCTGCTAAGCCAACCATTCATTCAACCTCTGAATACAACTTGGCCCATCCCAGAGAAGCTAATGATCCGGGGGAGGAGTCACATTTAATCAAGATTTAGAGTAAAGTCTCAGGAAACTGAAAGCTCAAAGTAAGGACCCCTGACTCAAACCAGGGAGACTTAGAGGAAGTCACACTTGCGCAGGGTTTTGAAGAAGGAGTAGGAGTTTGCAGAATAGAGAAAGATCCGAAGTTATCCGCTTCTGTAAAGGTCTCTAGGCAGGAAAACCATGTTAATCGGAGATTTGGAGAATACCATTCATGGCTGGGAGTAGGTAGGAGGCTGTATGTGGGTAAGACAGATCTGTGCCCCCACATTCTCCACTGGGCAACGGTAGAGGGACCTCCGCCTTTCAAGAGGTCAGGGAAGTGGAGAGGTGTGATATGTGGGACAGGGGAGCTGCTTGGTGTCTTTTACCTGTTCCTTCTGCCCATCGTTTTTGTGCCAGGCCTCATGCTGGGCACTGGAAGCATAGGGAGGAATCAGCTCTAAGCCCTGTCTACGGGGGCCAGATGGGCAACGGGGTATGGAAGGGGCATCTGGAGAAGCCCTTAATATACCTTCTACGAAAAGGAGGGACCTGGCGGCCCTGCCCCGACAGCCTCATGCCGCCCCCCCAGCTCCAGACCCTCTCTCATCAATACCAAGGCCCCACTGAGCGGCCAGCCTCCCTCTCTCATCACATGCTGAGGGGCTGCTGCTGGAAATCTGAGGTGGGCTAGAGACTGCAGGGACTGCAGGAGCCAACTGCCAGGGGGAAGTTCTGTCCAGGATGTCCCCTTAGAGAGCAAGTACGGAAAAGGGAAAAGGGAGAGAAAAAGTGTGTAACTGTCAGAAATGTGATAGACATAAAACCAGCTATGCACTTTGAAAAACGTCAGACTCCCCAGAGTTCTGTGACCCTGTAAAAATTGTGAAATTTTCTCTCAAAAACAAACAGAGCCATCTCCTTGAGCAGTTTATTGCCATGACTCTCAGGCCTGGGGTGGGAACCAGTGGGGACCCAGCTCGAGTCCAAGGCCCAGAGCTCAGCCTGACTTGCCATGCCATTCGGTCCTTAGAAGTACCAGCTGAGATGTGACTGTGTGCTGGGTGCGGGCTTCAGCAGTGAACACAGCAGGGCCGGCTCCAGCCATCCTGATCCAGTCTGACACTGACCTTGGACACCCCTGCTCATCTATGGCTCCAGGTTCCTTTTGTCCAGGCTGGGGCTGGACTTCTGACCTCCAGAGGCACTGCCTGCTCTCACTGGAGTCCATCTCCTTCTTCATTAAGTCGCTGCCTGGCAGACTCACAGCCCTAATTTATGGGCATGGCCTTTCCCGGACTAGGAGAAGTGATGGGCACAGTAAATATCCCTGGTCTAATGCACTTGGCTCCTTCAGAGTCCCCTCCTCCGTCCCTTCACCCCTCCTTCACTGTCCCTACCCTCTTCCCTCCGTACTGCATCAGGGCGTTTTACCCAGGGCTGGCCGGTCCCATGCAGACCATTCCAGCTAACCTCTCATCGTACTGGTGGGGAAACAGGCCCAGAAAGCCAGCAGCCACCCCCCACCCCCGGGGTCACACAGAGCCTCAGGAGCAGAGCAGACCAGGGCCTAGGGTGCTCCCCTGGGGACCCCTGCCCTGCTCTGGGTCTGACTATTTACCCAGGGCTGCCTCACCTCCTAACCCTGCATCTCTACCCCTGTCCCTCCTGTGGCCAGACCCAGGCCTGTGCTGGCCTGGGGATGGAGAAAGGAAGCAGATAAGGGAGGGTTGGGGAGGACTCTTCAGCCTCCACTGGTAGTTGCCAGCAGGCCTCAGAAACCCGCTCCAGCCTCCTGCAGGCGGGAACCCTGCTGGGGGTCCTTCCTGATAGGAGGGGCACCTCTCCCTCTCCCTGAGAAGAGAAGGGGATTTGTTCGGACCTCCAAGCTCTGAGGTCCCAGACATGAAACTCATTCTTCCTGAGCCTCTTCCTCCATTGAGCAGCTGAGCCTGCTTCTGTCCTCAGTAAAGATGGGTCACTGTGATCTTGGAAGCACACCGGGGGCCCCTAACTAATGTGACCATCCATACTAGAAAACTTTGGAGAGTGAAAGAGGCCACTATTAAGAACTACATGGGGACAAGCATAAGCTAGAATTGTGCCAGGCCGGTGGGCCCTGGACTCCAGTGACTTTTGAGACGAGCTGGAGGGGAAGAGGAAAAGTGCAGGCCTGCTGGATGAGCTAGGCAGCCAGCACTGGATAGCTAATGCACGTCCTGCCCTCGACCCTGTCCTCCAGCCACGCCACACAGCAGCTCGAGCACCATTCTCCAGCCACACCAAACCACCCAGAGTTCAGTAAGTGAGCCCAGGAACTGCAAGCTCCATACCTTTGCTCCCACAGTACACTCTGCCAGAATGCCTTCCCCACACCAATGCCACAGGACAGCTCAGGAGTCCTCTCCACTTTCCGTACCTCACCCTCTTGCTCTGTACCCACCCCAGGTTATTTGTACTGATTGGTTTTCTGGCCCAAAAGCTTCCCCCAGGTGCCCTGTTCCCTTCGGGACCCCACTCCTGGTGCAGAGACATCTGAGCACTGTCCACACCCCCACAGAGATCCACAGCATGGGGGAGAAGCAATGCAGGGCTGTGGCCTCCTCCTGCTGCATGTCAGAGGCCCACTCCCTTTGACTCCCAGAATCTCCCACCTCATTGAACTGAGGTTTTGATTACATAAAGTGCCTGCCTGGCCACCTCCTTGTTGCTGCTGTTCAGTCAAGTGAGAAAATAGAAAGAAAGTGCAGCTTTAGAATTTGTAATCATGCAAAACATAATTTCACCTTAGCTTCTTGATTTTGGCTTTTTAATACAATTACAGCTTTCTGGTCCTCCGTTTGGAATACTAGTCCGGAGTCCTGTCTGATTACCTGCGCCACTGGCTCAGCCTAGGTTCCTTGCCTCCAGGGAACCACAGCGACATCTGTTGGCTGAATTGTGTAGAAGCCAAACCAGTTTTAACTTTTTTTGCATACAAGCGCCATCTTCTGGTGAAGATGTAGAAGTTCCTTCTTTCGTTTAGGCACAATCCCTTCAACAAGTATTGTATTTAAAGTGCTTACGATTGCCAAGCACTGTGCTAGGAAGGAGCTGAGGATGCAGTATTGAAGAAAAATGATAAGGTGTATGCCCTTTTAAAACAATAACAGTAATAACACATATATGCTTACTATATCCCAGGGATTATTCTAGGCACTTCAGATATATTAACCCATTTTAACCTGATGATAATTCTATGAAGTAGGTATTATTATTCCTACTTTACAAATGAATAAACTAAGGCATATAAAGATGAATAATTTGTCAAGGTGCACTAATAAGATGCCAACTTAAGCTTAGAACCATGTGCTTAGACTATAAACAAGTAAATAAATAATCAACACACTTCTTAGGAGGGAAATAAATAGAATGATGGGAGATCAGTGGGGAAGGTGCCTTTGAATGGGGTGGTCAGGCAGACCCCCTGAGAATGTGACTTACCCTAAAGAATGGGAAGAAACGCACTTTGTCAAGAGCCTAGGAAAGATCAATCCAGGCAGAAGAAACAGTGAGTGCAGTTTCTTCTTTGAGACTGAATGTACAATTATCAAACGGGAGGCAAGTCCTGACCAGTCTACCCCTACATACCTCTCTACTCAGCCCTTCTCCTGCTTCCTCACCTGGTCCCAGGCTCTACATCTTTCGGTAGATCCTTGCCCCTGTTCCTCTCTGGTCCCCCTGCCTCTAGCCTCCTGCTCTGGTCCATCCTCTACATTGCAGCAGACCAATTGTAAAAATGCATGACTCTGATCCCTTTTACTGCCCTGCTTAACACCTGGCCCATCATCATCTTCTGGTTAAAAAATCAAGCTCTTTGGACTGATTACTTGTAACCTCCTTCCCCGTGGCCATGGCCAGTGGTCTGCTGCTGGCTCTACTGCTTCCCTTCATCCTCTCTATGGCAAAGTCCTCCCAACTGCCTGTGGCCCCAGGTCGTCTCACTCCCTGAGGCCTTCCCGTGTGTCTTCCAGCCCATAGCCTTTCCACCCCTGACCAACTCCTTCTCATCCTTCAAGACTCAGTGGAATCCATTCCTCCTCTAGAAAGCTTGCCTTCTTCCCCACCTCACCCACCCCTGCTGAGCCTGACTACCTTCCCCCAGTGCTCTGATGGCATGCCATGAACAGTGGTGGGATACAGCCGGTTTGCACCAGTTCGGCAGAACCGATCTCTAACTTTCTGTTGAATTCTGTGAACCGGTTGTTAAAATGGCACGTGTAATCAGGGTTCTCTCTAAGGTGGGAGCCTGGGCAGCCGCCCAATGTGGAAATCACAAATTTACATTCCTTAGCCTTTAACGTTCATTTGCGCAACAGCATGTTCTAAGTGCCGTAGTCATGTTCATTCCGTCCACGGTGAAAAAAATGACAAGTGAGGGCACCAATCAAGAAGCAATATGGAAATATCTTAAATCACAGTTTTATTGTTTTTATTTAGGTATTATTTTATATTTTTTCATTAATATATTAAAACTCTTATAATCTAGTTTTGTGTACCTCTTTTATTGTTCTTATTTAATTATCAAATGCATGAAATAATAAGCTACCTTTTGGTATATCTTTTTTTATACTTAAAACAGTCATTAGCGCAGAAAACCGGTTGTTATTTGAATCCCTCCGCTGGCCATGAGTACCTGTCAGCCCCCATCTCCAGTATCCCTCAACGGCAATTCTAACTCTTTGATGCCGTGCCTTATGAGTCTGTGAGCTCCTTGAAGGAAAGCATTGTCTTATTTATCTTTGTGTCTGTTAGGCCCAGCCTAAGCCCCCGCAAATGGTACATGCCCAGTAAATACTGTTTGCAGTTTGTGAGCTATAAACTGTTGAGTTCCTTTTTTTTCCATCCCTTTTGCTTTTTTATTGAGATACACCTTTGCATATAGTAAAATACACTCTTTTGGCATACAGATGATTTGGACCATCAAAATTTGGAACAATTCCCCCCAAAACTCCCTCCTGCTGCCCTTTGTAACCACCCTTCTTCAACCCCAGACACTGGCAACTAGTGGTCTGTTTTCTGTCCCCATGGTTTTGCCTTTTCCAGAATTTATAATAAATAGATTCATACAATTTGTCCTTTTAAGTCTGGCTTCTTTCACTTAGTATAATGCATTTGAGATTCATCCAGGTAGTAGCTATCGCTAGTTTGTCCATTTTAATTGCTGAACATGTCCCACTGTATGTGTACCATAGGCCAGTGGTCCCTAGCCCCCGGGCCGCGGACCAGTACCGGTCCGTGGGCCATTTGGTACCGGTCCGCAGAGAAAGAATAAATAACTTACATTATTGCCATTTTATATATATGTAAGTCTGAACGATGTTTTTTTTTAAAAAAATGACCAGATTCCCTCTGTTACATCCGTCTAAGACTCACTCTTGACGCTTGTCTCGGTCACGTGATACATTTATCCGGCCCACCCTAAAGGCCGGTCCGTGAAAATATTTTCTGACATTAAACCAGTCCGTGGCCCAAAAGAGGTTGGGGACCACTGCCATAGGTCATCCACTCATACTAGTTGAAAAGCATTTTAGTTGTTTCAGGTTATTGACAATTATAAATATAAGCATTAATGTTTATGTGCAGGCTTTTGTAGTAATGTAACTTTTCATTTCTTTTGGGAGTGGAACTACTAAGTCTTGTAGCATGTTTATTTTTAAAAATTTTTTAATTTTATTGAATTTGGGTGACATTGGTTAATAAAATTATATAGATTTCAGGTGTACAATTTTATAATACAAATGTATAAGGAACTGCCAAACTCTTTTCCAAAGTGTCTGTACCACAGGGTAGGGAATATAGTCGATAATATTGTAATAACTATGTATGGTGTCAGATGAGTGCTAGATTTACTGGGGTGATCACTTCATAAGGTATATAAATATCTAATCACTATGTTGTACACCTGAAATTAATATACTGCTCACAAAAATTAGGGGATATTTTATACCTTCATATTTATTTTGAAATATCCCCTAATTTTTGTGAGCAGTATATAATATTGTATGTCAACTATAATTGAAAAATAAATTTTTAAGAAAGTGTCTTACTGCCTGACCTGTGGTGACACAGTGGATAAAGCATAAACCTGGAATGCTGAAGTCACCAATTTGAAATTCTGGGCTTGCCCAATCAAGGCACATATGAGAAGCAAGTACTATGATTTGATGCTTACTGCTCCCTCCCCCCCATTTCTCTCTCTCTCTCTAAAATCAATAAATAAATCTTTTTTTTTTTTTAAGTGAGAGGAGTGGAGATAAAGAGACAGATTCCCACATGCCCTTGACCAGGATCCACCTGGCAACCCCTGTCTGGGGCCAATGCTCAAATCAACTGAGCTATTCTCAGCACCCAGGCCAGCACTTGGACCAATCGAGCCACTGGCTGTGGGAGGAGAAGAGGGAGAGAAAGGGGAGAGGGAGGGAGATAGAAGCACGTGGTTGCTTCTCTTGTGTGTCCTGACCGGGAATCAAACTTGGGATGTCTATACGCTGGGCCAATGCTCTAGCCACTGAGCAAACCGGCTATGGCCAATAAGTAAATTTTTTTTTAAAAGTACCTTATCGTTTTTGCATTCCCACCATGAGCATTCCAGTTCCCCTACATTTTTACCAAGTTGAATTGCTTTTGCACCTTTTTGAAAAATCAATTGACACTATATGTACAAGTCTATTTCTAGATTTGGGATTTAGTTTAATCAATGTAGGTGTCTATTCTTTCAATACTACCTCACTTTATTGATTACTATAGCTTCATAGTAAGTCTTAAGATCAGGTAATGGAGATTTTCAACTTTGTTCTTCCTTTTAAAAATTGTTGGCTATTCTAGTTTCTTTACCTTTTCATATAAATTTTAGAATCAGCATGTCCATATCTACAAAAACAAATCCTACAGAAATCTGATTTGGATTGCATTGAATTCATAGTCAGTTTAGAGAGAACTGGTATGTTAACAATACTGAATCTTCCAACCCATCAACATAGTATGTGTCTCCATTTGTTTAGGTCATCTTTGATTTCTTTCCTCAACATTTTGTGATTTAGAGATGTGCATAAAGAATATGCACATATTTTGTTATATTTATACCTAAATATTTCTATTTTAGTATCAATATTATTTATATAGTATTATCTTTTTATTGGCACTGTCTTTTTTATTTCAATTTCCAGTTATTTGATTTTACTATACAGAAGTACAGTTGGGTTTTGTGGAGTTTTTTGGTTTATTTTTGTTTTTTTCAGAGACAGAGAGTCAGAGAGAGGGATAGATAGGGACAGACAGGAACACAGAGAGATGAGAAGCATCAATCATCAGTCTTTTGGTGCGACACCTTAGTTGTTCATTGATTGCTTTCTTATATGTGCCTTGACCGTGGCCCTTCAGCAGACCGAGCAACCCATTGCTCAAGCCAGTGACCTTGGGTCTAAGCTGGTGAGCTTTGCTCACACCAGATGAGCCCACACTCAAGCTGGAGACCTCGGAGTCTTGAACCTGAGTCCTCCGCATCCCTGTCCGATGCTCTATCCACTGCACCACCGCCTGGTCAGGCAGTACAATTGGTTTTTGATTGATAATGTATCCTGCAACCTACACTCATTTGTTCTGGTAACTCTTTTGTTTTATGTAAATAATCACATTGCCTGTTAATAGAGGCCATTTTATTTTTTTCTTTATAATCTGCAGACCTTTTATATCCTTTTCTTGCCTCATTGCACTGGCTAGGACCTTCAGGAGGATATTAAGTAGGAGTGGTGAGAACAATCATCCTTGTCTTGGAGGAAAAACATTGTTTTTCACCATTAAGTACAGTGTTAGCTGTGGGTTGTAGATGCCTGTTACCAGATTAAGAAAGTTGAGGGGTGTTTTTTTCTTTTTATGAATGGGTATTAAATTCTGTCAAATACTATTTCTGTGTCTACTGAAATAATTTAGCTGCATCTCATAAATTTAGTTGTTTGTGTTTTCATTTTCATTTAACTCACAATATTTTCTAAATTTCCTTATCATTTTTTCTTTGACCTATTTAGAAATATGTTGCTTAATTTCCCAGTATATATGAATTTTCCAGATTCTTTTCTGTTGTTTCTAGTTTAATTCTGTTACTGTCAGAAAACATTTTTTATTATTTAAATTCTATTAAATTTGTTAAGGTTTTTTTTATTTAGATTCAGAAATTGTTCTTTCTTGATGAATGTTCCCTCGGCACTTGAAAAGAATGCATATTTTATTGTTTTGAGGTGAAATGTTCTATTAATGTCAACTAGGTCAAGTTAATTAATAATGTAGTTCAGGTCTTCTACATCCTTGCTAATTTTTTCTTTTTGTTCTGGAAGTGTGTGGATTCATATATTTCTCCTTTCTGTTCTATCAGGTTTTGCTTCAAGTATGCATATATATTTAGATGCATATATATTTGAAATTGTTAGAACTTTTTGCTAAGTTGACACTTTTACTTCTTATATTATGTCCTTTTTTATTCTTGGTAACATTCCTTATTCTGAACTCTACTTGTCTGATATTATAACCACTTCAGCTTTCCTTTTTTGTTGTTTGTATGGTTACCTTTTCTACCTTTTTACTTTTACTTATCTTTGTCTTTTTTATTTAGAGTGTTTTATTTTCTGTAGACAGAATGTAGCTAGATCTTGTTTTGTTTTAATCCAATTTGACAATCTGTCTTTTAATTATGTTTAGACCATTTACATTTAATGTAGTTATTAATATATTGGATTTAGGTCTATCACTTTTATTTTTCATTTGTCCTACATGTTTTTTATTCCATGTTCCAATTTTCCTACCTTCTTTTGAAATATTTTAATATTTTTTAGTATGCCATTTTAATTCATCTATATTTTTTTGTTCTATTTTAGTTGTTGGTCTAGGAATTACAATTACATATACAACCTTTTTCAGTATACTTAGGATTAATAGCAGATCACTTCAAGTATAATACAGACATCTAACAAAAATATAGATCTCTTTATCTTCCTTCACTAACCTTTATATTATAATTGTCATATGTGTTCCATTTACATGCATTGGTACCTTATCAGATAATTTATAATTACTTTCTTTCAACTGTAATACTTTCTTTCTACTGTAATAATATTTTAAAGAACTTTAGATGACCAATGTGGCCTCTTATATTTACCCAAATAATTACCATTTCTGTTCCCCTTAATTCCTGAAGATACGGGTTTATCTCTGGCATCATTTCCTGTCAACCTAAAGACTTCAGAATTTCTTTAGTTTTTGTGTGTGTGTGCAAGTCTGCTGTTGACAAATTCTCTTAGATTCTCTTCATCTGATTCTCTTCATCTTTATTTTACATCATTCTTGGAGGATATTTTCCCTGGATACAAAATTCTGAGTTGACAACTCTTTTTCTTTTTTTTTTTTTTTAATAAATTTTTATTAATGGTAATGGGATGACATTAATAAATCAGGGTACATATATTCAAAGAAAACATGTCTAGGTTATTTTGTCATCAAATTATGTTGCAAACCCCTCGCCCAAAGTCAGATTGTCCTCTGTCACCCTCTATCTAGTTCTCTGTGCCCCTCCCCCTCCCCCTAACTCTCTCCCTCCCTCCCTCCCATGTCCTCCCTCCCCCCCCACCCTTGGTAACCACCACACTCTTGTCCATGTCTCTTAGTCTCATTTTTATGTTCCACCAATGTATGGAATCATGTAGTTCTTGTTTTTTTCTGATTTGCTTATTTCACTCCTTATAATGTTATCAAGATCCCACCATTTTGCTGTAAATGATCTGATGTCATCATTTCTTATGGCTGAGTAGTATTCCATAGTGTATATGTGCCACATCTTCTTTATCCAGTCTTCTATTGAAGGGCTTTTTGGTTGTTTCCATGTCTTGGCCACTGTGAACAGTGCTGCAATGAACATGGGGCTACATGTGTCTTCACGTATCAATGTTTCTGAGGTTTTGGGGTATATACCCAGTAGAGGGATTGCTGGGTCATAAGGTAGTTCTATTTGCAGTTTTTTGAGGAACCACCATACTTTCCTCCATAATGGTTGTACTACTTTACATTCCCACCAACAGTGAATGAGGGTTCCTTTTTCTCCACAGCCTCTCCAACATTTGCTATTACCCGTCTTGTTGATAATAGCTAATCTAACAGGAGTGAGGTGGTATCTCATTGTAGTTTTGATTTGCATTTCTCTAATAACTAATGAAGCTGAGCATCTTTTCATATATCTGTTGGCCATTTGTATCTCTTCCTGGGAGAAGTGACAACTCTTTTTCTTTTAGCACTTGAAAGACATTGTTCCAACCTCTTCTGGTTTCCATAATTTCTGTTGAAGAAGCTACAGCAAATCATCATGCTTTGTACAGAAGAATATACAAGAATGTGTCATTTCTCTAGATGCTTTCAAGATTCTAAAATTTATCTTTGGTTTTCAGCAGTTTGGTTATGTGTATCATAGGGTTTTATTTGAGTTTAACCTGTTTGGGATTTGATCAGCTTCTTGCATTTGGATATTTATGCCTTTCATGAAATCTCTTTTTCTGCAGTAGTATCTCTCCTCTCCTCTGGGAGTTCAATGACATAAATCTTAGACCCTATGCTATTATTCCATAATTTTTTCAATCTTTTTTCACTGTTTTTCTTTCTTTTTTAAAAAGTTGGCTTTAGAGAGAGAAAGCAAGACAAGAAGGGAGAAAGATAAGAAGCATCAACTCATAGTTGCTTCACTTTAGTTGTTTATTGATTACTTCTCATGTATACCTTAACCGGGGGCTCAAGCCAAGCCAGTGACCCCTTGATCACGCGAGCAGCCTTGGGATCATGTAAAAGATCCTGTGCTCAAGCCAGCAACCCCACACTCAAGCTGCTGGCCCACACTCAAGGTGATGACCTCAGGGTTATGAACCAGAGACTTCAGTGTTCTAAATCAATGCTCTATCCACTGCACCACCACTGGTTAGGCTCCACTGTTTTTCAGTTTGAATAATTTATACTGATGTATCTTCAAGTTCATTGATGCTTTCCCCTGCCACTTTCACTCTGCTATTAAACTTAGCCAGTTAATTTTTAATTTCAGATATTTTATTTTTCAGTGCTAAAAATTCCATTTGGCTCATTTTCTAGTTTCTATATCTCTGTCAAGAATAACTATCTTTATAGTTATAATAGCTATGAAGCTATAATAGCTATAAACAGTTTCAAGTTATAATAGCTACTTCAAAATATTTTCTAATAATTTCAGCATCTAAGTCACCTTAGAGTTGAAGTTGACATATGCTTATTATATAAATACTTTCTCTTGAGAACTGGTTATATTTTTCTGGTTCTTTTTATGGTGAATAATTTTAAATTGTATCCTAGACACTGTGAATGTTATGTTCTGTAGACTCAGTCCTGTTAAAATCCTTTATAGAATATTGATTTTGTTGTGTTTAGAGGCAATCCACTAATTTAGGTTCGGACCCTAAGTTCTGTCTCACCTTCTGTTGGTGGTGGTTCTAATTCAGCCCAAATTCCCAAGAGAGAAGAGGAAAGAAAGGGAAATTTATCCAAGGAAGATTACTTCTCCAATTTTTGACTCCAGTGCACCATCTTCCTGCTTTTGTTTAATTTTCAGAATCATTAGGTAGTTGTTTTGTATTTTTGTCCAGAGTTTTTATGTAACCAGGAAGAGAGATAAGCTATAGCAGACTTTTGAATTCCTACCCAGTTTATTTTGATTTACTAGAGTTTTAAAAAGCTAGATAAATGAAGTCCCAAAGCACCATGAAAACAATGACAGCAAGAGAAAAAACTCAAAGCTAAGAAGTAACAGCAAATACCTCTCCTGTATTTAGTCTTGGTTAGACGTCAAAAAGCACTCCTAAATTGTGATGCCCAGCCCAATGTGATTATTTCTATTTTCTGGATAAGATTAAAAAAGAGCTGGTAATTTGCCTATTTATTCCCTGATCTAATCCCCTGACCTTCTCTTGCTCTGTACTACAGGGCACTGATCATTATAAACTATATTTTCACAGATTCCTTGAAAATTAGCTCTAATTTAGTTCTGCCAATAAAAGGCACTCACATGAGATTGGAGGGCTGGAGGAGAGGAGAAAGCAGTCCTTCTTCCCCTCTTTCTGCTTCAGGCAGCATCTCCAGCAATAGCTATGTTTCTTTTGTAGTCTAGATTTCTCAGATCCCCTCTCCCTCAATGTCCCTAACACCACCTCCATTCCCCATCCTTCCACCTTACAGGTGGTTGTGATTTCCTGTTGTGTCTGATCTCTGGGTTGCCTCACCTCCTGTTTACCCTTTCAACTTTCACAACCTTTTTATAACAAGTTTCTTCAATTAAATTCATGCTACTGAAATACTGGCATAGGCTCTCTTTATCTGGACTCAGACTAATATAGTCCACGCAGAAGGGAAGAGTGAAAACTCTAGCTTAAGTCTCCTGATTCAAATGTCACTGTCTTCCTGCTGCCCTTCTCTGGCCAGGAGGGAGCATCAGGGAACAGACTACCTTCTGGCCAACCTGGAGGGCATTGCTTTGATCTACGTTGCAAATCATTTTAAAGGAACGTAAAGATTTGTTTTTTATATACAACCCATTTTCTTAGAGAGTCGTCTTGTACTCATCAGCAGCTTCCTTTTGTGTTAACACAGTATATTGTCATTTAGAACTCTGAATCTTTCATATCTACACCGTAGCTCCTCCCATGTGTTCCTTTGGAAACAGGCAGAGGGTAAGTTGTGGAAACTGAAGTGACTTCAGGAAGACCCGGCAGAGCAGAAGGTGAGAATCGAACAAGAACCAGGGCTGGGACTGGGTCAGGACCCAGTAGAGATGGTCGATGGTGCCAAAAAGATGGGCTGGCTTCACCCCAGGAATAAACCAGGGGTCGTGGGATCCAGTGGTGTCTGAGAGGATCAGAGTTTTTGCAACTTCTCCAAGGCCATAAGGTTGGTAAATGGTAGAAAAGGGAGAGGAAGCTTCCTGGCAGTTACCAGAGGGGGTGCAGGAACCAGGTGGGAGTTGGAACCACAGACGGGACAAAAAGCACCTGACCCAGACACGAACGAGCCCTTTCCACCAGTCCAGGGTATCAGGGACCACATTTGCTGATCTATGTTCTGCTGGGGGCGCATGAGACAGAAAATAAGCACAGCCAGCACTTGTCACAAAAGACCTTTAATGGTCTCTTATTTATGGTTCTTTTGTTCATTGTCCTGTTAGAGTCGAATAAATTGTAATAACTTATCTGAAATAATAAGGAACACCACAGGTACAACAAATAAACCTGGCAGGTGGCCCAGGAATGAGGATGTCACAAAATAATCACTTCACAGAGGAGCCACAGACCTGGAGACCTATCCCAGCCATCGTCACTCCCCACACCCAGGACCCATACCCAGTCACTGTGCCAGGCTGAGCACTGACTCTTATTGAGTAGACACAGGTGCCACCTCAAACCTCCAGTGTCTGTGGCTGGCCCTGAACACTGAACAGAGACGGTCCAGTAATACTGTCCTTCACTTGTTCCCCTGAGTGCTCTGCTGATCTGCAGTGCAGGCCATGATTGCTCCCCGAGTTTGTGAGGATCCCACTTCTCATGTGATGCCACGTCTCATATCCATAAACCCCATGATCCTTGCAGTAATTCTTGTGAAGCGGGCAGATCCTGGAACTAGCCACACACTACATACACGTGGGGAAACTGAGGTCAGTGGGTTCCAAGAGCACGCTCAGACTGAACGTAGAGCACTGGTGGCACTCTTCTCCCATGCCACATGGCACTCCTTCTCCCATGCCACATGGCTTGCAGGGCCCAAAGCCTTACATTTTCACCTAGAAAGCTCTGGTTGGGGGAGAGGCAGGACTCTGTGCCAGGGGCTGGTCCAGGTCTCATCAAAGTGCCACCCTCAGCCCTGATGAAGGGGCCTGGGCAGAGGTAGGAAGGACTTTGGGAGACTTCGGGTGGGGGACCAGCCTCTCCTCAGGCACCCTCCTGTGGCCCACACACTTGATTGTCCACAAATGTGGGAGTGGAATCCTATTAGAATTACTCCAGGGAAACTTGTTGCCTAAAAAGTCTTTGGACAGATCCTGCCCTCACAAGACAGTCTTTTGCTATAAAGCAGAGGTCTCAAACTCGCAGCCCGCGGGCCGCATGCGGCCCGCCCACCAATTTTGTGCAGCCCGCAGACTGGCCCGCAGACTGGCCCGCAGATTAATCCATGAAGTTTGATTAGTCTGCGGGCCGCACAAAATTGGTGGGCCGACCGCATGGCAACGAGTTTGAGATCCCTGCTATAAAGCCTCCCTCAGCATTTTTTTATGAAACTTGGACTTCCATCTGCCTGGCTTTGTGTAAAGAGGATCCTGATTCTAGTTTCTCCTCCTGTCACACTATTCCTTCTGCCACCCCATGTGCCTGGGCCAGGAGAGCTGGGTATCACACTGGGATACAGACACAAGACCTAGGGTGAGGGCTCGGCCTGTTTCCTTGCTCCACAGTTTCCCATGCTAAACAGGCCAGTATCAGGGTCAAGACCCATCCTCACTGAGCACCAGGCCCCTGCCTGAATGAAACCTAGGCCCGAGCTTCAGGGTGGAAGGCTATAAAACCAACAAATGTGTGTGTGTGCGTGTGTATAAGCAAATGTTTGGGCCTGGGTCCTGTGACCCAAGTCCCAAGTCCCAATACGGAGATACTTTGCATTGGAATGCTAGAGCCTCTCCAACATGAAAAGCAAGAATAGAACTTGTGCTTGCTGGTCTAAGATCAAACCTCAAAATGGTGGTTTGAAGAATGTTTTCTTCAAAAGGAAGTTTGAAGGTGAAACCTCAATAGGCAAGACAGATAAAAGCAGAGTTGGTCTGGTGGAAGTGGGAACGGGGTGGGTGCTGGAAGTGGGAAGTGGTGCTGGAGACCTAGCCAATGCCTCCACCCTCTTCCCACTCTAGCAGCCCCTGACAAGGCTCTGTGGAACAGCAGGGTTCCACCGCACCTGGTTTGAAAACCACTGTGTCAGAGTGTCTATAGATCATGGGCCCTGGAGACCTGTGCTTTGACTTCCCTTTCAGGGTGAAGAGTTGGGAGAGAGCGAAGGCAGGGAGGATACTCCCCATACAACAGGCCTCTCTTTGAAGCACTGTGCAGTGATTCCATAGGGGAGTATCACAGGTAGAAATCCTGTCCCAACAGGTAGGCCATTTCAGTCCTGGAGGGAGGACACAGTGATGGAGCTGCCTGGGCCAAGATGCAGGCCCAATGCAGGTTTATGCATGAGGATGAGGAAGTCTGTTTTGGTCCTTGTTAACTTTAAAAAGAAAAATATCAGAATAGCTATAGGCCTATGGACAAGAGACTGTATAAGAGTTCAAGATTCGGGGCTAATGTCTTCCTCTGGGACGGGTCAAGAATGTCCAGTTCCCAGTCGGTGGCAGGAGAGAAACTGCCTTTGTATGCTGTTGAGACCACTGGGGGGCAGGTCAGCTGGGGCTCAGGTCTGTGTGAGAGGCCTGGGTTTTCCCTGAGCCTGAATGCCTCCCAAGGATCATCAAGCAGCACTGGCAGCTTCAGCTGACCCTGAAAGGGGCCTTGTACTTTGAAGGGAAGGGGCAGGCATTTTCCGCTCCACCTCACTCTTGGGTTCTGTGATGGAGTGCTGATTCAGGGCCTGGGGCTGGGGTTCTTACTAACCTGGGACCAGAGCCAAGGCTTCCTGGCCTCTATGGGGTCCGAGGGATGAGAGATGTGGGTGACACCAAGCCTGGGAGGGCCCAAGATGCCCTCAGTCCCAGCCACTGACAATCTCCATGTCTTGTCTCTCTGTCCTCGTTGTTGCGACCATTACCTGTCCCTGGGCTGGCACCCTCCTGTATACCTGTGTGGGCACAGCATTCCTGGATAGCGTCTCAGTTTCCCCCTCAGCTGGATCACCAGAGCCGACCTGGCTACATCTCATTCTGGTTGATATCTGACTAAGTGAGAAGAGGGCAAGAGATGACCAGTGGGAGGAGTGCTCAGCCCACAGCAAACTTCCTGTGTGACCTCGAGCCACTCTCTTGTGGTGGCAGGTCAGCCATTTGCAATACACAGGGCTGACTTTTATCTTTATTGACTTCTATCCAGCTGGGCCTCAGCATTCCTTGAGTGGGGTATAGCTGTCCCATTTTATAGTCAGGGAAACTGAGCCCAAGAGGTTGAGTGACTTGCTCAAGGCTACTCAGCTGGTTGATGACAGTCAGAATGGAGAGACATCGTGGACTTCCAGGCCAGGGTACTTTTCACTGCACCCTGTGAAAACCAGCTCGTCAGCAGCTCCCCCGGATGAAGCAGGGTCCCAAGGGAGCCCCCTCTCGCCTGTCCGGGTGCTGAGGCTGATGAGGTCCGTGTACTCCAGCCGAATAAGCTCGTCCTTCGTTTCACTGGGACTGATTTCTCCCGTAGTTAGAATGCTGAGGCCTCCAGCTGACCCTCTGCCTGGGGACTTCTCAGTCCGGGCCACGGTCTTCCCGACTAGCCTGCTACCTACATGCCACCTTCAGGGCCCACTGGAAAGTCCCAACGTGGCACCACATGGCCAGTGCAGGCCTCACATGTGTGCAGAGAGAAAACTGACACTGTGGGCTGGTGCCTGGGGCCCAGTGGGGCTCCCCACACCCCACTATACTCCAAGGGCTCACGTGAGTCCAGAGGGAGAGGGGCCCTGTAGAAAAGGACTCGGGCACGTTTGGGAGCTGCAGGGAGCGTGGGGTCTGGAGCAGACCAGAAGTTTGGAAAGATGATCTGGGCTTTTCTTTCAGAAAGAGGCCAGAGGAAACACTGGCCTGGTGTCCCCCCGAGCTGCAGTACATGGCTGTGCGGGAGGGTGCCGGACCAGGGCAAGGAGGGCTAACCTCCAGCCTGTGCACCATTCACAAAACTGTACATTCGAACGTAGGCTGACTCCACCCGGAAAGGGCACTGATTCTAATTCACATCAAGGCACTAAATGGACTAGCAACAGCCATGGAACCCTCAATAAAATGGCTCCATTCTTCCCCGACGACTTTTCCCCGACCATGAGTTACCTGAGGACAGGGGCTGGGACTGACCCATCTCTGTGTCTTTGCTTGGCACCAAGCAATTTAAGTTATCAGCCAAGGATGGTTAAGCCAAATTCAAATGAACTTGACCACTGCCCTTCTGCAGTCCTGCACTCAAAGAGTGAAAGGCTAGATGGGGCTCTGGTGCTTCCTGCGGCTGGAGAAAGTTCAGGCTGACTCTGGGATAAACCCACGTGATAGATGTGGAGGGGGTGCAAGCTCAAGAAACCAGAGGCAAGTCTTTTGTGCGCACACATTAGAGATGAAGGAGGAGGTGTGTGGGGCAGTGGTCACCACAAATCCTAATGTGTCTCATCCCAGCCCCAGTGGTTCCAGAGGGAGACGCAGGCGCCCCTGCGCTTGTGGTGCGTTGTGCCAGCATGTTGTCAACCCTGCAGCTGCCCGGCGAGGTGCAAACTGCCCAGCAAGCTCTGGTAGGGGCTGCGTGCCCGTGGCACCTGCAGCTAGGACTCCAGGTCTGGCCAGGGGAGTGTGACTGTCCCAAGCTGACTTGATTCTCACCTAGGTAGGAGTCTCTAGGGTTGAGTCTTCGTGAAAGTCAGAAGGGAAGGGCTAGAGTGCAGTGCCAAGCATGGGAACTGGGGAATCCACCGTGGCAAATAGCTGCCCAGTCCAACCCAAAAGGGGCTGGACAGAACAGGGCTGAGATTCAACTTGGATAATAAAATTTCATTGTCTCCTTTTTCAGACAATTCTAGGCTAGAGATAGAAGGAAGCAGGAATTGAGGAGCCAGCCCCTTGGACCCGTAAATCAATATATTTGCTTGGGTATAAGGTAAACCTCAGGCGTCTGCATCCACAAGGGGCCATGAGTTACTTCAGGCCCTATCATAAGCACCCCTCCACCCCAACAGGCTCAGCAAGTACAAACTCTGTCCTTGTGTAATACTCAGGCCCCAGGGCCGAGCAGCTCGGGCTAGTATGGCCACACTTTGACATCAGGCAACCCTCCAGAGGCCCCAGAAGGGGCCTTCTCAGGCCTGGGGTGGGAAAGTAGGAGCTCTACCTGGCCCTGCCACCTCCGGGGTCTAATGAGTCCCCTCTGGAGGCATCCAGAACAAAGTCAGTGGCTCTGGCTCCGCCCTCTAAACCAGAAACTTTAATGTTCACAAATTCTTGGAAGCCAGCTGGGCGGGCCCTGTGTGATCATCTGGTCTAACCCATTGATTTTCCAGGTGAAGAACTGAGACCCAGAAAGAGAAAGGAACTTTCTCAAGGTCACACAGTAAGTGAGGAGCAAAGGCTTTTAACACTTCCTACCTTATCATCTGCCTGCCCTGTTGCCTTGGAAACACCCCAGGTCTCAATCACACAAACACCATCCAATGGGTACTGTGTCACCATGACACTGGGAGCTACCAGGGGGGTCATCAACTCCCCAAGAAAATAAAGGGTTCCTTGTTACCCAGCAGCCCCCTACCTTTTAGGTGAGGGCATCCCGATGGACCCTGCCTGCCACCTTTTGGGGGAGGACCCCTTTGGTCTGTGGGTATGGTGGCCTCAGGCACTCTCTCTCAGCCTGCAGGACCAGGACAGCCCAGCCCTGGAGAACTGCAAGGGAAGGCAGAACCTGACACCCTCTGGATGTCCAGCCTTATTTGCCATGGGGTCACCAATCGTTAAGTCCATGAAGACAGGGGACAGGGCAGACTCTCCCCCACTGCCCCTGCACCCATCTGTCGGTCACCCTTCAGGAACCCTCCTCTGGAGCTTTGGCTCACTCTGCCTGGGGTTGGGGGAGAAAGGGGTGCTTTCTCGAGACCCCTCCCTTCTCTCTCTCTGTGCATATTTATAGACAGGACACACACATAAGAAACGAGGAGGTTATATCCTGACAATACTGAAATAGACTTGGGCGAGTTCACGCAGCTTGCCTTAGACTAGGTAACTGCTGGTAAGAAAGTCAGTCCAATTGCTTTTCTCCACTCCTTGGGTTAACACCAATGTCACCGTCAGACACAGTGGGACACGGGGCAGAGATGGGGGTAGAGGGGAGAGCTGTTGAGTGGGTCAGAACTGCAAAAAGCTATTGAGAATCTATCCACAGTCCACCCTCCCAGCCAGAAGAGGGTCGCCTTCAATGTGGTCACCTTTTAGCTGCCAGGCTGTATTAACCACCTGGGACTGTGGACATCCTCTCACATATCTCGATCCCCCATCCCCACCCTTCCAAGCCCTGGGCTCTCTCCTCCCCCCTGCTCCCTATCCCAAGTCAAATTCCAAGGCCAGAGCCAGGGTGGCCTTTCTGCAGGTCAACAGGAAAAGAGGGAGGACGGAGAGGTGACTGCAATGAGAGGGTTATGGTGGTGCATGTGGGCCCTGTTGGCATGGTGATGTGGGGCTCAGCCTGAAGCCAGAGGTTTACCACCACAACCTGGAAGACCACTGGGCCCCCTAGTAGAAACTGGAAGAACAAAGGGGAGGGGGCACCAGGACAGGAAGAAGACAAATAAGCAGCCTAGCGCAGGCGAGTGGCCCCGGGGCTGCCCGGGGAGGGCCGGCCGTCTATCTATTGTTGAGCTGTGGAGAGCCAGTACCATCTTCCTCCTCCTCCTTGTCGTCCTTCATGCCTTTCAGTCTCTGACGGGCAAAGTCCTCAAACACAATGTCGTCATCGCTGGTGGGAAAGACAAGGAAAATGGGAGGCTGTTTGCAGGGCAGGGAGAGCAGGCTTACTTAGAGGCATCAGAGGGCCAGCCTGCCGGAGGGGCCTCGGCTACTGGCCTCTGGGCTGACCTTGGGCAGAAAGGCCTGCCAGGCTGGCACGTCTGGTGACTGAGCTAGTGCACATGGTTTGCCTCAGACTATGTGACTGCTGGTAGAAAATCAGCCTAATTGTGACCAGTGACAGTGGGACTGGTCACATCTGGCCTCTAGCCAGTTGTGGAAATACCAGAGGAAGGCATAAGTTTGCCTTCTGTGTCCGAGAGCTGAAAAGTGACCCGGTTTTTGAGGAGTTGTGCTTGGGGGGCAGGGGGGGCTTGGGCCAGAGGAAGAACTTATTCCCACTGTGAGAGGCCAGGCCCCCAGCAGTTCCACAGCCTATTCTGAATCCCCCAAGAACAGGCCCAAGAAACCCCACCCAGTCACTGAAAGGAAGCATCTTGGTTTCTGCACAAAAAGGGGTGGGTTTGGCCCACTGGAAGAGAAACTGTGAGCTCACACTCAACCCAGAGGGACCTCAGAGAGGAAAGGCTTGGGGGTGGCAAATCTAAGTAGGGGGGCAGAGGAGGGGTCGGTGGGGAAGGGGGTACCTGAGTGAGGTTTCTAAGGACTAAGGACTGCTTCCAAGCACAGGAGTTCCCTTCTACCATGAAATATGCCCACTCAGGCCACCCAAGCCCCTTTTCCCCCAGAATTCAGCCAGCTGTGTGAGGTGTCCTCTTGGAGTGACTTGAGACCCCAAATATCTTCTGGGAAACAAGGGAAGAGCAGATTTGGATGGAGCTGGCATAAAAAAGCTGGTTTGCCCTGGACGTGGTTCGTGATGTCGGCCCAGGTCCTGCCCCTCTGGTCACTGGCCAGAGACCTGATGGCCTTTGGCCGCAGGAAAATCCACATCAGTTCTCAGGAGTCAAAAGCAACAATACCCCCAGAGCCTTCCCACCCCACAGCCTGATTTGCTGGTTAGGTGCGGAGAGGGCAGGAGAGCCCCAGCCCAGGGCTGTGACCCAGCCCTGTGTGAGCTGAGCAGGTGCTGTGGACGGACTGGCGGACGTGCAAGGACGAGAGAGGAAGACAGACCCCAAGGCAGGAGGAGGAGGAACAGGCACGGAGGGTCCTTCAAGTCACATGCAGGCAAGCGGGTTGCTGAAGAGGTGAGCAAAGGTGGCTCTCAGCAGGCGGGGTTAGCCCAGCTGCTCCTCAGGGGTTAATAAGCATATATGCAAATGACCCTGTTACCCCACCCACCTCCCCGAGGCCCACCCTCCAGACGTCTGCAGGCAGGGTTTGGCTTACTTTGTGTCAAGTTCTATGAGATTGGTATCTACTGGCGCCTCGTTTTCTGGAACTAAACACAGGGTGGGTGGGCACCCATGGGTTAGTGGTGAGTGGGTATGGGGGCACAGGTCCTGCCCCAGAACTAAAATGAGGAGGGCAAAGAAAGAAGGGAGTGGGGAAGGAAGGTCGTCCCTGGTCTCAGAAATGCCCCAAGTCATCCTAAAGGAAGGCTGAAGGGCTCAGGGAGGTTCCGGAGGCCCTTGAAGCCCCAGGGGAATGGGAAAGCCTCTGGACCCAGCTCTTTTTGGCATATTTCCAACATGACTTAGGCTTATTTCTTGCATGCATGACTTTCATTAATTCTAAAACAACCTTTTTTCCCACACATTTTCACATCTCTGAAGTTGAGGTATTTTTACAATCAATGGTATTGCAAAAAATGTGGGAACATTTTTCTTTCCTTGTGGTACATACTAGAATGTCTCTATTAACTGACATAGTCTTAGACTTAACGTAGTATGACCAGTCCCGTATTACTTGGAAAAATGATTGGGTGGCATGTCCAGGGGTCATCTTATCCTTTCCCCCACACCTGGATGTGAGACAAGGGTTCCACGCATGGGCAGTGGGCCACCCTCCACTCCCAGCCTTGCCCCACCCCGAGAGAGAACAGAGCCAGACCTCTCTGTCTCCTGGGGAGTTAGATGTAAACAAGCAGTGTGGGCCTCACAAAAAAATCCTGGGGAGCTGGGGAAGCAGGAAGACCTGGGCTGAAGGCCGACCCAGAGGGGCTGACCCAGATGGGAAAACAGCAGCTGGTAGAGGAGAGGGTTGGCTATCTAGAAACCTGTACCCCAGTGACCCACAGATCGTGCTCACCTTCCCGATGCGGGGGTTCCTCTTTGGGCTTGGGGTGCATTAGGGTGAAAGGCAGCTCCACGGCCACATCACTGAAACGGAGACCCAGACCCAGTGAGCCTCAAACCCACTCTCTGTCTGTGAGACGCAATACCTTGTCAGTGTAAGGGCTGGGGAGGCTTTTATGGTCAGAAGCAGCAGCTCTGAGCTGAGAGGCAGGAAATCTGGCCTCAGGTCCTGAGTTTGCCATTCTCTGAGCCTCTGTCTTTCTTGGAGTTGAATTAGGAGACTTCCTCTCCTGACTCCCAAAAGAATGGAAACCTCCTCTTTCCTGAGAAGGATCCCTGGTTTCCCATGAGCTGGGAGGAGGCATAGGGGTAGAAAAAGATTGCCCAGGACATTGTGTGCATCTTGGTCACTGATATTTCCAGAGGTGCCAAGGGACCCTGCCAACCTCAAATCACCATAGCCAGCCCAGTCCTCCCTGACACAGCCCTTCCCAACATCCTGGTTGGAACTCCCCCACCCTCATCTGTCCCATTTCCCAACATCTCCAGGAGGCTCCTGTCAAAGTGCTTGGATGGCCCTACCCCTGCCATCTCGATGACACACTGCTAAGGTCAGTTTAATCAAATTCAAATTGAATGGGACCCAGGCCCTGGGGCTGTCTACATTGTGCATAGAGGCTCAAAGCCTTGTGGGTATGGAGATGAGGGGGGACAGTGGGGGAGAACAAGAGGGGGTGGGGTGCTGTCACCAGCCAGTGCTTCTGAAAGACAGAAATGTAACACCAGACATTTACATGGTGCTGACTGTGCCAAGGACTATCCTAGAGCAGGGGTCGGGAACCTATGGCTCGCGAGCCAGATGTGGCTCTTTTTATGGCTGCATCTGGCTTGCAGACAAATCTTTAATAAAAAAAATAATAATGTTAAAAATATAAAACATTCTCATGTATTACACTCCATTTCCTACCGCTCATGTTCATGGTTGCAGGTGGCTGGAGCCAATCACAGCTGTCCTCCGGGACAACACCAAATTTTTATTGGATAATGCCTAACGTACACGGGTCATTGTATGGCTCTCACGGAACTACATTTTAAAATAATTGGCATTCATGGCTCTCTCAGCCAAAAAGGTTCCCGACCCCTGTCCTAGAGTGACTCTAATCTTCACAACCATATGATTGCACCCAATGTACAGACTGGGAAACAGACATAGGAGTAAACATATCTTCCCCAAGGGCACACAACTGTTAATGGGAAGGGACAGACAGGATTCTGACTCCATAATTCATACCCTTACGCACCCAGTGATAACAGTGGGTGGGAACTGAAGTGATTCCTACCCACTCTCCACTCTTACAAAGGCAGCCTCAGAAGCCCCTGCTCTCAGCTTGAGGTGCCGTCTGTCCACTGTGAGTGCTGCCAGGCACATCCTCAGCCTACTGCCCTTGCTGCCCAGGGCCTGTCGGGAATGAGGGAGGAAGGGACAGGGGACACAGGGGACAGGCAACCGGAAAGGTCTGTTCTGCCAGCCCCACCACTCACCTGGGGGCACTTTACACCTTCAAGTCTCACTGAGCTCATCTGGAAAATGGGGATGACAACACCTACATCCTACAGAACCACTAGAACTTCCAGGAGATGCTGTAGGTAAAAGGCTTGGTCACACTGTGAGGCTTGTGCCTTGGTGAGAGCAGGGAGGTCTCGTAAGGCTATTGAAACAATGGGCTCTTTCTCTTTCCTTTTTCTTCCAAAGGGGATTGCTTTTCCAGGTTCACTTGGAACAGTGAGCTCTCAGAATGGAAGCTGGTGGAAGACTGAATGTGCCAGCCTCCACTAGAGCCATACAGGATACGGATAGAAGAATCTGGACCTTAACCTGCCACCAGGCTCTGAGTGAGCAAGGACCAGGGCTGTGTATGATCCCTCTCTGGAATCTCAGCACCCAGCACAAGGCTGGGCACAAGGCTGGGTGCAGGAAATCTTTACTGAAATATACTGAATTGAATGGAACTGAATTTCACCTTTCTAAATGGACTGATTTCTTAGGATGAGGAATATTGCCATTGTGTCAGAAGGAGGCAAAACCACTGCATTTGGGGCACACACATTTTTGGATGTATGTGGCTCTCGAGCTGGCAACAAGGGAATCTCGTCTCCTAAAGCAGATCTCCACAGGACCTCTCCTTAGCAACACCCGGCCAGCAGTTCCTTCTCATTAGTGCAGAAGTTTGAAAGCCATGAAGCTGGCATTTCTCCAAAACAACCTATAATTCAGACTAATTTGGAGCTACTCCCTAGATCAGTAAAGCCCACTGCGCTGTCTACAAAGGTCCTTATCACTGGGGTGTGATGCAAGAGCAGGGTGAGGTTTTTAAAAGAAAAACTGCATCCCCCGGTCCTTCAGGGGAGGGTTCTAGTCCCAGCACATGACATACGATTCATTCCAACTAAGTGCCCTGCAGTTCTGGAAGGTGGAACAATCAGGTGGAAGGGAGGGACTTTACCTGGATGCAAGGTCTCCCAACAGGCTGGGTGGGTCAGAGGAGGCGGGAGAAGTGGTCAGGAGAGGTTCAAAGAGGAAGAAACAGAAAGCATGTTCATTTCACCACCTCGGCTGCCCAGCGGGGTAGAGAAGACCCTGGGACACAATCCCACCCACCCCCTGCATAGCTGTCACTGCTCATTCAGAAATAAACAGACATGACATGAGTCTTCCCCTGGGGGACTGAGATCCAGGTCCAGCTCAGTCAAACCCCCTACAAGGCCTGGCTGAGCCCCAGGATCCACATCCACAAAGGAAACATAAAAACTAAGCCCCATGCTGTCCTCCTGGGAAGCAGCTTGGGATTCACCGAGGATTCTCCGGGGAGCAGAATGGGGCTGCAAGGGTTGCAGGACACGAGACTTGGGTTGCGATTCTGAGATGCTGTCCTGTAACGTGTGGTCAGTGCTGCATGCCACCATCTGCGTGGGGCATTATTCTCCTAGTAAAGGGGACTGAACATCTAACGCTCTTAGCTTTCCAATCTTTTTGTAGAAATTTATGAATTATAAAAAAAAAAATCCCTGTGGAAATTTAGAAATCCCAATTCTATGTTTATAATAACAACATGTAGGTCCAATATATGGGGAAAGTAGATTTTCCCGTGCACTGCTGTGACCCAGCACCCAGCCCATGACCTGAGAGTAAGGGAGGTGACTGCAGGAAATGTCTGGGCCTCTGTTTCTCCATCTGTAGAATGGGAGAGTCAGAACACCCCCAAACCAGCTGTGGGATTCTCAGCCCCGTTAGCCATTTCCCCAGCAGATTAGCATGGGCATGAGTGGGGGGTGGGTGCTGTATCCCAAGGTACAATGAAGGGCACAGAACCCTTGGATCTCCTACACATAGACTCTGGGAAGACTCCCCCCACCATGCGCCCAGAGAGGGGCTAAGGCAGAGGGGAGGAGAAGGAGAAAAAGATGGGAGGGGCAAGGAGGGGCTGAAGGCTTCAGAAGCAACAGGATAAAGGGGCAGAGGAGGAGGAAGAGAAGCAGGAAGGAAGAAGAGAGGGAACAGGAAGTCCTCAAGCTTGGTTCACCCTCGAGGTGGATGCAGCTAGGAAGTCCAGCAAACAGGTAGAACAGGGAGGTAGGCTGCAGGGGTTAGGGGCGCTCCCCTCTGCACTCAGGGGCCCCGGGCCAGATGGGCGCACTCACCCGCCCCGAGACACCACGAGCTTCACTTTCACTTTGTAGGAAACGATGATGCCCAGGATCTCTCGGTTGGCTCCTTCCCTCAGCCTGCAAGGACATGGGGAAGCCAGTTCGTGGGAGCTCACTGGGTGGGGAAGACAGGGCAGGGGTGAGGGCAGGTCCTCACAGGGTGCTGGAGGCCAGGTTTGTGTCTTCATGCTTGAGCTTCCCATCCAGGGCGAGGCCCCGCTTCTCTCGATTGTTGGCCAGGAAGGGGGTCAGCGTGTAGACCTTGCAGAACGTTGAGCTGGGTGCCACTGTGTCACTGGGAAGAAGGGAGGTGGGTGTAGCAATACCCACTCCCCAGAGCTAACCCCAGCCTAGCCAGGACATCTCAAAGACCATAGTTACACTTTAAAAATGGCCTTTTAGTGGTTCTTGTCCTTGCCTGTAACATGCATTCTCTTGCAGCTAAATCAAGTGGATGTTTTCTAAAACGCTATTCAGGATTATGTACCATGAGTGGCAAGGAAGTCTGAAGCCCAGCCCTCTGCCAGGTGGAGAAGGGACATCTGAGCCTGTAAGTAGGCCAAGGGTTTCTCTTTTCCCCACCCAATCCCATGCGCCCAAGGCTGGGCTTATGTTCACTTACTCTGCCTCTTCCATGGCCACAGGGCACTTGTACTGGGCTGTGTTGAAAAGGCAGATGTCTGCATACTGGCGCACTGGGGCGGAAGAGGGATATGGGTGGTGGGAGTCAGCGACATAGCTCCCAGGCATCCCAGGCACCCTGAGTTGGGGATGTGTAGCACCAGGCAATACCCAGAGTCACCTGGGGCTTCCACAGGAGACTGTCCCCATCCTCCACCCCAAAGGCAGCCCAAACACACCCTTTCCCCTTCCATAACTAAACCATCTTCCCCTCAAGGACAGCTTTGCCCCAAATCCAAGAAACTTAACAGGAGGTGGCATAAAGAGTAAACTCATTACCTGGCCAATAAGCAGCTTCAAAAGCTTTACCCTTTGGCTTAAGCAGGCCCTGGGCTTCTATGCGGGCCAGTAGTTATTTATAAAGCTGTTAACAAGCCGAGAACCTTCAGCTAACCCCTACCCTTGAGAGGATTGCCCCCCCCCTTGCCCACCCCCTGGGCTGGGCCTCTGCCTGGGGTACCCGAGATCTTGATCTTCTTCACTGTCTTGTTGGTGTTGTTAGTGACATGAACATTGACGCTGATGGGTTCTCCGTGGTAATAGATCTGGAGAGAAGGGAGAAGGGTTGGATCGGAGGACACCAAAGCTCTAGAGAGGGGGAGGCACAAGAGACCTCACACACATCTCCTGGGACTCCCCAGACCTTGGCCACTCTGACATTGGCCCTTAGCTTATCAGCCACTTTCCAATGACTCTAAGCCACCAGGCATGTTAGACTTCAGTTCCTTTGTAGGACCTTGAAGGATAACTGAATTAGAAGGTACTATTCTACTCAGCCGTAAGAAATGATGACATAATGTCATTTAAGACAACAAGAATGGACTTTGAGAATATTATACTGAGTGAAATAAGTAAATCAGAGAAAGCTAAGACTTGTATGATTTCACACATAGGTGGGATATAAAACAGATTCATGGACATAGAAAAAATAAAGTGGTCACCAGGGGGAAAGAGGTGTGGAGGAGAGGGGGGGGAGGTGTAAAGAGGAACAAATATAAGGAGATGGAAAATGATTTGACTTTGGGTGGTGGGCATACAACATAATCAACAGTTCAAATGCTATAGAAAAGTTCACCTGAAGCCTATGTACTCTTATTGATCAATGTCACCCTGTTAAATTTAATTTTCTAAATATAATTTAAAACTTAAAAAAAAAAAAAAGAAGAAGAAGGTGCTGTTCCTGGGCTCCAATCTGGGTTTAGTCACCAGAAACAATGAAAACAATAATAAGAAGAATGAGAATGAGAGTGGTGTGACCTTGGACAGGCTAAGCCTCAGTGTTCACCTCCGTCCAATAGGGGAATCGGACTAGGCAATGACGTATAAAGTTCCTGCCAGCTCTGGTTGTCTGGAAGTTTAGGCACAAGTGGATCTCGAAGAAGCAGAAGGTGAGGAGGGTTGGCCCGCTCAATAAGGGAACCTGCTCTGAATCTTTACTGAAGGACCCCAACTTGAATCTTGCCCCAAGTACTTGCTTTCAGCTGTTCCCAAAGAAGGAGAAGAGATGCTCACGGCTCCAGGATGAAGGTGGGGGGCGGGGGGCGGGGCAAGAAGATGGCCACAACCCAGAATCCTTCGGGAGGCACACTGATTTCTTAAGTCAGTTACACCAGTGGTCCCCAACCTTTTTTGGGCCACAGACCAGTTTAATGTCAGAAAATATTTTCACGGACGGGCCTTTAGGGTGGGACGGATAAATGTATCACGTGACCGAGACAGGCGTCAAGAGTGAGTCTTAGATGGATGTAACAGAGGGAATCTGGTCATTTTTTAAAAATAAAACATTGTTCCAACTTAAATATAAATAAAACGGAAATAATGTAAGTTATTTATTCTTTCTCTGCGGACCGGTACCAAATGGCCCACGGACCAGTACCGGTCTGCGGCCCAGGGGTTGGGGACCACTGAGTTACACCCTTCAGGTTCATGCCCCCTTCTGCCAACCCTTTAGGTCTCAAGAGGCTTCCCCGAATCCCCTGAGGAAAAATTCAGGTCCCCTGAACCCTGTGCTCCTGGATCTGGGGGCAGAAGCTCCTACCTGAGGAGTCCTGAGGCCAGGAAAGAGCTAGGATCTGAAAGGCCCCGCCCTGGTAGAGCAGTCCCCATCCCCCACCAAGTCTGAGCCTCCTACCTCTTTATCCAGGGAGGCCTCTAGATGCAAGGGTTTGTCCGACATGAGGAACTGCCTGGTGGTCTCGGCTGTGGGCTGGGGGCCAGGCCTCTCTGGGGCATACTGAACCTTCCTGATAACCAGGCGCACAGAATTCCTAATGGACAAGGGCAGAGCGAAAGATGACCAGAGTCACCTGCCTCCATCCCCTTCCCTTGCAATCCTCACATCCATCTCCTGCTCAAGAGACTGCTGCCACCGCTCCCCATGGCCTTAGACTCCAGTCCAAACTGCAGAGATTGGAATAGGAGCCTTATCATCTGGCCCTACGCCATCCTCCTCCATTCTGTCCCTAGCCATCGCCACCTTCTCACTATCATCCTGGGTGGTCCGTCTAGCCCTTTCTCTGAAGCTCCACTTGCACTGGGTCCCTGCCTATAATACTCTCTTCCCACCATATCTGCCTTCATTTTCTTCCTTCTCCAAGGCCCAGCTGAATGCCTCCTTTTCCAGAAAACCTTCTTGGTTCACCCACTTGGATCTTCTCCTGGTCTGAACTCCCACATCAGGGCCAAACCACCCCATGGCAGCACTGCATGTATGTCCGTCTTGGTAGCCAGGGATGGTAAGAAAGGGACTATGTCTCACTTTCTGCTGATAGGGTAAGCTCCGTAAAGGCAAAAATTTTGGTCTAAATTGTTCACTGCTGCATTCTCAGCAGTGACAATGTTTGCCATATAACAAATGCCTGCTAAATATCTATTTAATAAGAATATGCAGAGGAGACACTGACCTTATGAAGAAACAGGGCCTTAGAGAGGTGACAGGTTCAGTGATGGGGCAGGGATTCAGTCAGGGGTTGCAGGCCAGGGAAGGGGGAAAAGATTCAGTGAAAGGTGGAGGCCCAGAGACAGGATGGGGCTCTATGAAGGGGACAGGAGCTCAGGGAGGAACAAGGACAGGGAAAGGACGGGGACTCAAGGAGGCAGTCTCCATGACATGCCAGATGGGCTGGCATCCCCGCTTCTCAGCTAAGCTGCCTTCATTCCCTGGAACCGGACAGCCAGGGTTAAAGTCCTAGCTCTCCCCTTACTAACTTATGACCCTGAGTGAATTAACCTCTGTGTCTCAGTTCCTCATCTGAAGAACAGTGACAGTATCAGGACCAACCTCTTAGGGTAGCTATGAGGGTTAAATTAGTCCATACATGCCCATCACTTTGAATACTGTCCAGCACTTAATAAATCTTTGATAAATGATAGGTGTTGTATCATTATTAGTAATAACTCTAGTGAGGATTTAAAATGTCCCATTGGTGGTGAGGTGAGGAGCAATGTGTTGCTTGCTCCTCTTCCTTGCTTTGATTAGGCTCCACCCCCAAAACCCACAACTCCCCTCCTTTCCCCTGGTCTCAGACCTTAAGAAGAAATGGGGGAGAAGCAAGGAGGAAGGGTCTCATTCCTCCCCCACCCTGATCCCCAACACGCACAAGCTGCCGAGGCTGGAGATAGAGATGCATGCAATACATCCTGAAGTCACCAGGTGGCACACTCACCCCACTCCCTAAGAGAATGCAGTTCCCTCTGCCAGTCTCCTTTGGAAATTGTAACAGGCAAGGTGTAGTAACTACCTGAGTTGAGGGCTGAGGCAGCCCACTGGGGCAACTCAGGGCCAGCTGTTCCAGGCTGCCAGTCTGGGCTGTATGTCTGCCCAGGGCTGTGCCTCTCCAAGGGAACACTTCCCTCTCTGAGACATGAGTTTACCTCCCCCTCATTTGCCCCTAGGTGGGTTCACTTTCTCTACTCCCCTCTCTTGCTTAGAAGCCTCCATTGACACCCCCCGCCACCACCTGCTGCTGATGGCCTTCCAGGAGGAGAACTGGGAAATGGGGTCTAGGATGGCGTGGGAACAACTAACTCACTATTTAAGACAATCTAAATTTCAGAGTTTTTCCTTAACAAATTAAAAAGGCATGCACTCTGCAAGGGACGAGACCAGAGTCAGGGAGATGGCGAAAGCGGGTACAATGGTGTAAAGTAAAAAATGCCAAGTCGAGTTAATTGAGTTACCTCCCCCAGGAAGCCCTCCATGACCTGCCAGCCTTCCAGAGTTCCCTTCTCAGAGCTCCCGAGGCTGGAATGTGTGGCCTCTCCTCAAATGCTTCCAGGTATTGTTACTTATCTCTTCCGAGGGACCGGCCTCTCCCTCTCTCTGCCAGCAGACAGCCCACGCCCAAGCCAGAAGCTGAGCCACTCACCGCTTGTGGATCTTCTCTTCCAGGTTCTCAGCACAGAAGGCTTTGACTTCATAGTCCACACCACAGGCCTGTGGGGAAGGGCTCGCTCACCACAAGGCCTGGGAGTGGGAAGGGTCCCAAGAGCACGGGCAGCCACCCTCTCGTTTTATAAACAAGGAGACTGGAACGGAGCCCCCAGCCCCCACAGTCCGACAGGCCCTTGGTCTGACTCAGGAGCCCTGTGGTCGGCCCCAGGGCTGAGCTGCCTCCTTCTGTGGCTGCCTCCCCCACCTGACCTTCCCACAGAGCTGTTCCCTGGCTTCCTCACCAGAGGTCATCCAAACCACCCTAACTGGACTCCATTCTAGGGCTGCCTGCCTTGTCTGGGTGGCCATCCTCACCGGGGCGGCCATCCTCACCGGGGCGGCCGCCCAGACACGGCAGCAGGAGCCTCGGCACCCTGTCCGGGAGCACGCCCTGTGGGCAGACCGGGCACTGGGCACATTGCTTTGGCTTCTTACTCCATCCTCTCAACCACAAGAGGAGGCACATCCTTTTATCTCCATTCCGCAGATAAGGAAATTGGGGCTCAGAGATCCGAGGCCTGTGACAGAGTGGTATCACTTCTCTCTGAGCCTCAGTTTCCCCACCCATGAAGTGACTGCACCTCCATATGAGGTGTGAAGCCAGGCAGTAGTCCAGAGAACATCTGTTCCTGTTGTAGCCCACACCAAGGTCAGTGAGAGGAACTCAGGAGAGCCTCTGGACACGTAACTGAGTGTGGGGTAAAGATGATGCCGTATCTGCTGCCCTCTTTATAAAGAGACAGATTAGATTGGCCTAGGTACGAGAAGGCTTCTACAGGGCAGGGGTGAGGGTGGTTTTAGCACGTCCTGGAGAGAAAGCCAGGGACCGGGGGACACAAGTATCTTGTACTCAGAGAGATGCCCCTTTTGAAATGACCCACCTTCCCTGTGTCTTCAGGTCCTGGCTGCAACGTCACCGAGCATGGGAGGTTCAGAGGGATCTAAGGAGACAGACAGAATGAATCTCCTGTCACATTTACCACTTACCTCCCATGTCTCCCACCCCCACACATTCATCAGACCAGGGGTCCCGAAGGACAGGCATGTCTCTTCCATTAGATTAGGTGCTCCAAAGGCCAGCCCATGTCTCCCGCATCAGACCGTGCCATGCCGTGTCCCACATGGGGCAGAGGGCACCTCCAAAAAAGCCAAGGAGGCCAGTGTTTTCTTAACTGAAGGGTTTACCTAGCCCAGCCCTCTAACAACAGTTGAAGAAGGTCCTTCCATGATGTCTATTGCGGTGGGCAGAATAATAGCCCCAAAGATGTCTACATCCTAATCCCCAAAACGTATACCTATGCTACCTTACATGGCAAAAGGGACTTTACAAGTGGGACAAAGTTAAGGATCTTGGGATGTAGAGATTACCCTGGATGACCCAGGAGGGCTCGATGTAATCACAAAACTCCTGAGCAGTGAAAGCAAGACTGGACATGGATGGGGGAGAGGAGGCTGCAGGCAAGGACCCTGCGTGTCTCTAGATGCTGGAAAGGTTAGGAACAGATTATTCCCTGAGCCTCCAGAAAGGACGCAGCCCTGCTCACATTCTGACTCTAGCCTGGGGTTGGAGGTGGGGAGAGGCCCATTTTCGACCTCTGATCTCCAGAACTTTAAGGTAATAAATCTGGGTCCTAACTGGCAGTTTTAATCACCAGCAGGTTTGTGGTGGTTTGTGAACGGCAGCCATGGGAGATCAATACATTCACAAAGGAGAGGATGGTCCATAGCCTCTCCCCTTCTCTAACCCTCCAAGAAGGCAGGAGAGTCCACTTCATCCCAGAACCAGAGTCTGAGAAACAAAAAAATTCAAAATCCAGAATCTTGGAACTTCGGACCAGAAAGATGGCAGAGCAGGGAAATCCACTCCTTGCCACCCCTCGTTTGAGCCGGGCTGAAGCTGGGCAAGTAGACAGCCAGTCTGAGGGAAGAGACAGCCTTGTAGTGACCCAGGGGTGAGAAAGGGCCCCTTCTTTCTCTGCAGTCCCCTACACCCCCTTTCCCTCACCAGTGAGCTGGAACCTGGAGGGTCTGAGGAGTGACTCAGAGGTAAGGTGATGCCCCTGGCAGAGGCCAGGGAAGAGACACTTACCAGGCAGTGTGACAGGGCCCTAGGTCCCAGCGTACACCAGGAAACCAGGTGGGATGGAGCTGCTTCCCCAGCTGCCCCCATATGCCCACCCAGGGGGCTTCCTATAGGTGGTGCTTCCGGAATGGGGCCCCAAGGGGCTGCCGGTCCCTGACCTCGAAGGTGAATGGGTAGGCGTGCTCTCCCAGCTTCTTGATGAGGCGTTCCTGCAGCCGAGTCAGAGGCTTCTTGTCCTCGGGGGCTGGTGGGAATGACTGCACATTGGCCACAAACAGGTCCTTGCGGAAGGTCAGGCCCAGGACATCCAGGTCCTCCCGGCCGTAGCGGAAGGCACAGGTCAGTGTCACATAGACTGTGGGAGCAGCGGGCACTGAGGAGGGGCCTCAGAGGGCAGTGAACAGCCACCCTTCCACACAGAGCAGCAGCATCTATAGTCCTACCTAAGAGTGGCCTGACTGGAGGCCACAGGTCTGTCCCAAAGTGCCTGTGGGGAAGGCTGCACTGCCCTTGGGACAGGGGGACTGGGTACCTGGAAGAGCCACCCATGGCCTGGCACCTGGAGTGGGTAGGCGCTGACTGCTGGGACATTTCTGTCCTCCATCGCCCCTACTCTAGCCCAGGGCATGTGTGGAGGGGCATGGATGGAGGAGGTGAGAGGGGGGAAACAAGTGCTGCTTGGGACCCAGAGGGCATCAGGTCTTATCCAATCTCACCCCTGCCTCCTGCCCACCCTATTCCCTATTCCCAAGCCAGCCTTTGGATCATTGTGTAAAAACGCTCTGGGCATTAAAGGGGTATGGGGCACGGGGCAGGGCTGCCCCAGGCCGGAGGAGGCCAGGGCACCTGCTTGGATGTGCGTTGGGGCTGTGGACGGAGAACCAGGTGGGGATGGGCAGGGAAAGGCAATACGATTGGCTGCTGCCCTTCCTGGAAGTCAGAGAGGCCCTAGGCTGGAGGTCTGGGGGGGGGGGGGGCTGGACAGGCTGGGAGTGGGGCCTCACCTCTCCTCTCCTTGAGGTACTCAGGATCCACCAGGACCACACCATCTGGAGGAAGGACAGAGGGTTGAGCAGACTCTCCCAAATCGATCTCTCAAACTCTTAAGCCTTGCCAAACACCAAGCCAAACCTAAACCCAACCATCTGTCTGTCCAAAAGCACCAAGAGAGAAATGGGGAGGCCAGCACCGAGGGAATGGCACCACCACGCCCCACCTCCCGCCCCCAGGTTGGCCTTACAGACCCAGCTGGTGACCACTGCAGGTTACTTAACTTCTCTGTTTCTTCATCTAAGAATAATATGGGTCCTAAAATCCCTATTATCAGGTATAATTTAAAATGTAGAAGTTTTGAATTGTAGAAGAGCCATAGGGTGCATGGCTCCATGTATTCTGTAACAGCCTCTGCAGGATCTGGGCAGCGCCCTAAGATTAAACCCATTGCTCCCTCCGCAGAGAAACGTAAATATTCTCACTGAAAGGCCAAAGAAGGCATAAATAGTCTCCTATCCATTCTGGTCAGGTTTTGCCATGAAATGAGTCCTGTGTCAAATTTATGAACAATTTTAGGCCTTTAGAGCCTCTTGGATTTGGGGTTTGCAGACCAGGGTTTGTGATGCTGTTGTCCCTACCGCACAGGGCTCCTATGAGGGCTCAGTGAGTTAATATGTGTAAAGAATTAGATGCTGCCTGGCATGGGTGACACCATGGAGAATGTCCCAAGGCCTGGCCTTGGGAGTGTAGAGTCCAGACAGACACAGAGGACATTTTCTCTGCCCAGAGCGCCGGGAGGCCAGAAACACTGGTTTGAGTTCATCGCCTTGCCTGACATCCCCAGTCATTCTAGCCAAACTCAACCCAGCTTTAGCATTGAACAAGCAAAATTCTCTCTCTGCCCACACCCTAACCCAACCACCCCTAGGGTGAGCTGGGGAGGAGAGGCACAGGGTTACATTAGCAGCTGTGGGACCTGTGAATACACTCCTGAAAAGCCACTGGCCCTTGCCCTGTAGAAAACCTTGAGAGCTGCCCCTGAAACTCCTAGGCCCATCCCTAACTGTCCTTGCACCTGAGCCCCAGCCCCCATACTAAGAATAACACACCCTTGTACAATTTTGAAAGCATCTGTTCATCCTAAACCCCTATATGAGAAGTTGCTATTGTTTCCATTTTACAGATGAGGACACTGAGCCCTGGAGAGAACTTCTCGCCAAGCACCACTGAGGGTAGAGCCGCTGCAGCGGCAAAGAGGCCTGCTGAGTGGAGTCCTGGGCGCATCTCCGAAAGCCAGGGACACCAAAAGCAGGGACATGGGTGTGAAGCTCTGAACACCGAGCTCTGAACACCAACCAGCCCATGCTGCCCCCCACAGCTGACCTCTCAGGGAATCTCAGAGGGCACATCTGGAAGTGACTGCCCAGAGGGCCCTGGGTCTTATCCCAATGTTGGGCAGGCCCAAGGGCCAGCTGGTCAGGGGAGTGAGTGCTCACTCAAACCCAGAGCTTACCATGTGCCTTCCTCCCTATTGCTGAGGGCATTCCCTCTGTGCCTGGGTACCAGAGGCTAAGTGGAAAATCAGTGTAGAGGGCATCTCAATGAGGGCACACCTTCCAAACAGCGGCGTGGAGGGGGGGGAGGCTCCCGGAGGGAGGGAAGCTGTAACCAGGTCTTAAAGGGCAAGTAAGGCCTGACCAGGTGGTGGCGCAGTGGATAGAGCGTCGGACTGGGATGTGGAGGACCCAGGTTCAGGACCCCGAGGTCGCCAGCTTGAGCGCGGGCTCATCTGGTTTGAGCAAAGCTCACCAGCTTGAACCCAAGGTCTCTGGCTCGAGCAAGGGGTTACTCGGTCTGCTGTAGCCCCACAGTCAGGGCACATATGAGAAAGCAATCAATGAACAACTACGGTGCTGCAGCGAAGGACTGATGATTGATGCTTCTCATCTCTCTCTGTTCCTGTCTGTCTGTCCCTGACTATCCCTCTCTCTGACTCTCTCTCTGTCTCTGTAAAAAAAAAGAAAAAAAAGAAAAAAAAAAAAAAAGGGCAAGTAAGGGTCATCATGAGATGACCAGGGGGAGCTGCAAGGCAGTCCTCTGGGACCCGCAGGGCCGCCCATGAAGCAGGCGCTCTTATGAACACATGTTCAACAGCTCTCTGGGTTCCCAGGGGGCTGGGGGCTGGGGGCTGGTTCCCTCCTGTTGCTATCCCTGCCCCAGCCTCTGCGCCACCTCTGCTGCTGTCCTTAATAGGCCAGTGGGTCTCGAAGCAGCCACAGGTGAACACGGGGACGCTTGCCCATGCTCTCCAAAGGTTCAGCTCAGGGAGGAGGTATAAATGGCAGAGTGGATGATGAGCTTCAGAGGACACCGAACAGCGTTCCCAGACAGGGGTTGGGAGGGAAGAGTGGGGTCATTGCCCCTGGGCAAGAAGGGAGGAGCCAGGCTGGGAGCTGGAGGCTCCACAGCCTTGGGGCCCTGCTCACACCCTGCTAGACCCAGGAACTCCCCAGGTCTCCTGTCCCAACCTCACAAAGGTCCTCCTCTCAGATCTGAAACTTGCTGCTGTGCTCTGCTTCCACCTGGCGCGGTCACCACGCGCTCAACTCAGCTTGCTACTGCCCTCCTGGTCCCAGGACAGCCCCAGGGACGTGAGGACAGAGGCCAGTCTCTGAACTTTTCTCCAAACAACACATTCTAGTTTCTTCACCTGGACTTAGTCTCATGCAGTTCCCAGTGCCCGTCCTCCCAACCTGTCACCTCTACTGGCCTCACTTCGGTTGGTTCACATCTCTCTTTCTCTCTCTTTTTTAACGTCCATTGTATTGATTTGAGAGGGAGAGAGAGATAGAAACATTGATCTCTTCCTGTATGTGCCCTGACCAGGGATCAAACCAGCAACCTCTGTGCTTCAGGATGATGCTCTAACCATCTGAGCTGCCTGGCCAGGCTGTTCATATCTCTATTTAAAAAATAATTTAACCACTCTGGGCCTCATTGTCCCCATATGTACCATAGGGGTCATTTGGGGCTTCCTCCCTCCAACAGTTGTGAGAACAGGTAATGAAATCAAGCTCTTCTAACAAGAGCTATGGTTCTTAGAATCCTAACCAGGCTGAATGTACCTTCCAAAGGGACAGTCAGCAATATCTAAAAACACTTTTTGTCATCCCAGGATTGGGGTACTCCCTATGGTCTAATGAGTAAAGGCCAGGGATACTGCTAAATATCCTACAATGCACAGGATAGCCCCAGTAACAAAGTATTACCCAACCTAAAATGTCAAGAGTGCTGAGGTTGAGAAACTAGAATAAGACCTTAGAAGGTGCCTCAGCCTCCAGCAGGACCGCAAGTCTGTGTGAACAGTCTCCATTTCACAAGCCCCAAGGCCCTCCTTCCATCCCCCAGCCCTGGCCATCAGGAGGCCGCTGAAAAAGGTTCTATAGAGCCAGGCAGCCTGGGGTTTGACTCCAGGTTCCTTGATCTACTAGCTCTGTGACCTGGAGTAAGTCACTTAACCTCTTGGGCCTTGTCTCCTCATCTGTGAAGCTAGATATTAAGAGTAGTTACTCCCAGTGTCTGGGACAAGCCTTACTATGAGGGGTGGCTGCTGTCATCCTCATCCTCATCCTCATTATCATCAGGAAGCCTCCCCTGCTTCTCACCTCCACCCTTCTCACCGGGCCCTCAGCTGAGGGGAAAGCCGCTGCCCAGTAAATGTTTGTCGACCGAAGCAGGAAGCCTCTCTCACCCCATTCTTGGCACCAGAAGCCTGAAGGTTATTCCTGGGCTGCTTCCACATACCCTTTTCTGGAAGGGGCGTGGCCAGCCCCGTTTCCCCCACTGCCTTCCTCCCTGGCCTGCGGGCACTCACCCACAGGGTCCACAAGGTCGATGTGGTCCACAAAGTCCCGCTTCCCCAGGTAGACGGTGAGCTGGGGAGGAGAGGCACAGGGTTACATTAGCAGCTGTGGGACCTGTGAATACACTCCTGAAAAGCCACTGGCCCTTGCCCTGTAGAAAACCTTGAGAGCTGCCCCTGAAACTCCTAGGCCCATCCCTAACTGTCCTTGCACCTGAGCCCCAGCCCCCATACTAAGAATAACACACCCTTGTACAATTTTGAAAGCATCTGTTCATCCTAAACCCCTATATGAGAAGTTGCTATTGTTTCCATTTTACAGATGAGGACACTGAGCCCTGGAGAGAACTTCTCGCCAAGCACCACTGAGGGTAGAGCCGCTGCAGCGGCAAAGAGGCCTGCTGAGTGGAGTCCTGGGCGCATCTCCGAAAGCCAGGGACACCAAAAGCAGGGACATGGGTGTGAAGCTCTGAACACCGAGCTCTGGCAGAAACCCAGTCACTTGAGGGCCGGTGTTCCCAGCAGTGAGGAATCTAGAGCTGGTGCCCTATGTGGTAGCCAGCCTGCAGGGCAGACCCTGAGCTAGAATCCAGAGGGTCATCCTAGATGCTTCCTGTGCCTCCACAACCCTTAAATCCTGATGAGTCCCTCCATCACCGTGCTCAACCCACCCCCACCTCTCCCTCCCCACAGCCACCCCTGCCTGGACCCTCCATGGTCTGTGGCTTGGGCCTTAAACCCCCTCCTTCGCCAGACTGACTCTCCTAAAATGCTAATCTAATGATCCTATTCCCCTCTGAAAACCCTTTAATGGTTCCTCAGTGCCCAGAGCTGAGATGACAAATGCATTTCATTTTATTACCAATGCCAACTCTGGTCAATTGGTAGGAGCTGCCTGAGGCTCTGTGCTGAAAAGGAATCTAGCTAGGATGGAATCCCGGCTCAGCAGGAAAAGTGGCCGGTGATGTCTGCTGTAGGAGCACAGGATGTGCCATCTGCCAGCCCAGGACAGGAGTCCAAGCCCCTAAGCCTCCCCCACTGGGGCTCCTGCTCCCTCGGCCTCCCTCTGGGCGCTCAGATGCAACTGCTGCGATCTCCCCCACCCTCCCTGTGATTTATGCGCATGCCCAGAATGCCCTATTGACCCTGCCTTGCCTAGAAATACATAACTCCTCGGGGCAGCCCTCGCTGACCACCAGCCTGGGTCCTGCAGTCCCCGGGCAGCCCTTTATCTCACACCTGCCACTTTAAATAGAAATAATCACCTTCCATGTCCGCTTACCCCATCTGGCTAGGAGTGGCATGGGCCATGCCTTCTTTATCTGTGTATATCCTGCTCCAGTCTCCACCCACTTGCTGGGACCTGACATGAATGGTGTCAGTAACATCTCTTTGCTGAACTGAGAGGAGAGCAGGATGGAGCCTGGGGCCCGTGGGGAGAAGGGAAGCAGGACAGGCCCTGGGAGCTGCCAGGATAACGGTGACACCAGGTTCTGCTGAGAGGCTCCAGGGGCCCCTCACACCAGGAGAAGCAGCGCCCCTGAGGCCCTTGGCACTTACTCTAATTACTGCACTCACTCGGAAGTCTCTCTATGATAGACTGCATCTCCCCACACCTCAGCAGGGGCTCCCTGAAATCCAGGGGAATTGTACCGCCCCAACCCCAGACAGAAAGTTTCCTGAGAATGCCCCTCCCTTTGTGGCTGTGGGCTCCTAACAGCCTCAGATTGGGGTGTGCGGGGTCCTGCATGGTCAGTAGACATGCCCAAGAGAGGACAAGAGTTTGGGGTCAGGGAGGAGCTGGGGTGCACCTGCTGTAGACTCACCTTTCCATTTGGGCTCGCCTTCTTGAACACCCTGTGGAGAGAAAGAGAGGGAAGGTCAGGGTTAGCATATCCCATGCAGCCGAAGGCTCCTGCAGGCCATCCCTCACCAAGACTGAGGACAAGAGGTTGGGAGTGGTTTCAGGTCCCTGAGCCTTGAGAGCCGGAAAAATACCCAACGTAGTTAGATCTCACCACCTCCACCGCTACCCCACGCAAACCTCCATCATTGCCATCATAGCTCTCCTGGGCTCTGGCCAATGCCCCTCAGTCTATTCCTCAACCAGCAGGTGGAGGGTGTCTTTCGAGATGTAAGTCAGACCATGCAGCTCACTTGCTCAAAATCCATCCAGTTCACACAAAGGACAAGCCTCGTCTGTGTGTCTGCCCTGCCTCTTTTACCTCACAGCATGCCTCCCACTTTTCTCCCTCAATCCTCCAGCCACACGACCTCCTCGCTGTTCTTCCAACACACCTGGTGGTTCCTGCCCCAGGGCCTTTGCTCTAGCAGCCCCTCCCCTGGAACCTCTTCCCTCAGACCTGCTTGCCCAGCGTTATTTGATGGGTCTTCAACCTGTGCCCCGCCCCAGACCCCCTCTCCTTCTCTCACTGTACTTTTCTTTTTTCCAAAGCACTCACCACGTTCTAACCTACTACTATATCACTTCTGGCCACAGGCAGCCCTGTCTACTCTGCTACAGGGTCAGATCCACAGGGCTGGCCTCTTTGTCTCTCTTCACTGATACATCCCAAGTGCCTAGATGTTCAATAAGTGTGTTAATAAATGGCAGGCAGCAAAGACTCAATAAATACTTGGTGAATGGGTGAAGGAATGAGCTAGTGAAGGCGTCAGCTGAGAAACGAAGGCCCAGGCAGGAAAGGGAGGGGATGTACCGATGGCCACACAGCACAGCAGCAGATGTAGAGGCAGGCAGAGGCCTGGTCCACAACTCCCACCCAGAGCTCGCTCTGCCTTCTAGGGCACACTGAGGTTAGCAGCAGCTCCCCTGCCCTCTCCCCCAGACTGATTCTGGGAGCCTGAGACCCCTTCACCTACCCCCCCCCCCATCGTCAAGCCCTAGAAATGCTGAGAAATGCTGGGAAGGAAAGAAGAAAGGTGAAGGATAGAGACAGAGACCCAGGGAATAAGAGAAGGTCTTAGAGGAGGGAGAAGGACATGGCCTGGAGGAATGGAAATAAAAGATGGAATTAGAGATGAAAAAGCAAACATTAAAAAAGAAAAGAGGGAGAGAGGAACAGTCACAAGCAGAGAGAGAGAGAGAGCAAACATGAGGCAATGGAGCAGGCTCATGTGCATTTGGGAGGAATCCCATGGCCCAGATCTCTCCTCAGGAGCAGGAGGTCCAGCGGGCATCCAGGGCAAGGCAGGGGGAGGTCAACGAGGTCACAGCAACAGTCGCTCCTCCAAGGAGAGCGGGAAGTGGCTCGGTGTTGCCTCCACAGCGCCCCCACACACACCTACCCCTTGTTCTGGGGCCCAAGAGAACACTGATGGGTCTGAGCTTGGCTTGCAGAGAAGGGCCTGGCACGTTCTTCCCCCACCTCCCCTAGGAGTTCTGAGCTTTTCTCCTCCTCATAAATATTTATCAGTGTTTGGAGTGTGAAGATGCCACAGTCAGCCGGAGTGTAATAACTGCTAAAGTGAGAAAAAATACAGATCACGTGGTTTGAACAAGCAGCTCCCAAATTGGGCTGGATCTGCAGAGGAAACCAGAGGTCCCTAAGAGGTACAAGTGGCATCCTGGCCAAAGAGGGGGCGGGGCCAGGCTGAAAAGAGTGATAATCAAAAAGGGAGGAAGGGAGCTAGGAAGGAACTAGCATTTGTTAAGTGCCTAGTTAATTATTTCTCTTAACAGCACTATGAAATAGGCATCCTAACCCCTATTTTATAGAAAATGAACTAGGGTTTCAGAGAGATGTAGTAATTTGCCCAAGAACACACAGCAAGCAAGGGGCTATGTCAGGATCCAGAACCAGTTATACCTGTCGGCCTCCAGAAACTGGATCCCTTATACCCAACCCTGCTGCTGCTTTCCCAAAGTGGGTGTTTTTATCAAGTGAGAACAGAAAAGAGGGTAAATGAGGGCAAGGGAGGGGCGGGGGAGAGGAAGAAATGAAAGGGCCAGTAAGAGGTGAGAAGGAGAGTGAGGGTGACAGGAGGCAGGAAGCAGGGCCAGCGGTGGAGAATGTTCTGTCACTAACTCAATCAGCCCCTAGGGCCACCTCCTCAGGAAGTCTGGACGCTGATGGCTTCCTCAAACAACAACAGCAGCTGCCCATGACCTGAGAGCATGTTTTGCCCTAGTCATGTTTCAAAATATTTTTCCCAAAACACTGCTGATTCTTCAACAATCCCATTTCGGAGAAGAGGAAACTGAGGGTCAGACAGGCAAATTGTGGCTACCGTTTCACTCTGTCGCACAGCCAAGCCCTCCCTGAAACAACTCCACCAGCTTCCTGACCCCAATGCTGTCAGCAAAAAAGCCCATGTGGGGGTGCCTCCAGGTCACCGGGACCCTGCACATGCGCAGCCCTACATAGCTGGCTTCTGCCTGTTTGCTTTGAAGAGGAAGCACAAAGGCACAAGACTGTGGTCAAAGCCAAACTTCCAGACTGTGACATGGCTGGGTCTGGTATACCCCCGAGTCCCGCCTATGACCCACAAGCCTGATCCTCAGTCAAAGACAGGTCCCAGTGGTGTTCTAGCTGATTAAGGCTCACTGGAGACAAGGAACAGAAACACACTGAGGGGAGCTCAAGAAAAGGAGGAGAGGTGTGATAAGAAGACAAAAATCTCACAGGAAGAATGCGCAGGCAGGATGCTCTGGATTAGGAGCCAGGAACGGGGAAGCCATCGCCTCTCAGACGGTTGTGCTCTCACTGCACCTCTCCCTCTGGGGCTGCGTGTTCCCCAGGCTGCACTGCTCTCCGTGCGGCTGCTCTGGACCAATACTCTCTGCTTACTCAGAACTTTTCTGCTCCTTCATCATTTTGGCTCGCATCTGGCTCTCACTGTGATTCTCTGTCTACTCTGCCTCTCTGTTCAGCTTCCCACTGTTAACTGCTGAATGGTCCAATTCCAAATTCCCAGGCGAGGGAATTCATTGGTCAGGTGTTCCATGCCTGGGCCAATCAGTTCTGCCTAGGGTGTGTCATGAGGTCCATGAGACATGGGCAGTAGAGAGTCTAGAAAGCAATGTTTTTCTAACTAGGGGCCACAACCCATTCAGTTAATGATTAAATCAACTTAAAGAACTGCCACCAACACTTTGTTGTAGTTTTAACGGAACAGATAATAAAGCATGAGGTGCAGATAGCAAGGGTATAGTAGATATTGCTCTTTTCACCAATACTCTATTCCCCTCTAAGGCTAGGCAAATTTCTCTAGTCCTGTGAAGTTAGGCACGCCCATGTGGCTTGCTCCAGCCAACAACACATGAGTAGAAAAGCTACATGTAATTTCTAGGCAGAGCACTTAATGACTGGTGCATGCCCATTGTATTTTTCCCTGCAGCCTATAACAAATGACTACAAACTTAATGGCTTTAAACAATATAATCTTACAGTTTTGTGATTCAGAGTTCAAAATGTACCTCACTGGGTCAAAATCAAGATGTTGGCAGGGCTGTGTTCCTCTCCAGAGGATCTAGGGGCAAATCTGTTTCCTCGCCCTTTCCAGCCTCTAGGCCACCCACATCCCTTGTTTCATGGCCTCTTCCTCCATCTTCCAAGCCAGCAACCTCAGCTTGGGTTCTTATCACACCACATCACTCTGACCTCTTCAGCTTCCCTCTTCTACTGTTAAAGACCCTTATGAAAACATTCGGTACCCTATTTTAAGGTCAACTGATTAGCAACCTTAACTCCATCAGCAACTGTAATTCTCCTTGGCCATGTAATCTAATATATTCAAAGGTTCCAAGGATTAAGTTTAGACATCTTTGGGGGCTATTCTTCGACAAACCACACCCTCGGGAAGCAGCAATGATGTGGATGGGGAAGCCCCTAGCAAGTTAAGGCCAGGGCACTCCTGCTACACAATAGACTTATAACATGAGAGAAAAAGAAAAACTCTAGCAGCACGGAGATTGGAGGGTTGGTTGTTATCGCAGCAGAACAGCTTTGCCCGGCTGATGTGAAAAGTAAGTATGATTTGGTGAAACTCATTTTAGGGGAACTGAGTTACCATGTTAAATGAATTTTATGCTGCAATTTTTTAAATTTTTTTTTCTTGTTTATATTATTACTATTTTTTTTTTTAAAATGAAGCTGGAAACGGGGAGAGACAGTCAGACAGACTCCCGCATGCGCCCGACCGGGATCCACCTGGCACGCCCACAAGGGGCGACGCTCTGCCCACCAGGGGGCGATGCTCTGCCCCTCTGGGGCATCGCTCTGCCGCGACCAGAGCCACTCTAGCACCTGGGGCAGAGGCCAAGGAGCCATCCCCAGCGTCCGGGCCATCTTTGCTCCAATGGAGCCTTGGCTGCGGGAGGGGAAGAGAGAGACAGAGAGGAAGGAGGGGGGGTGGAGAAGCAAATGGGAGCTTCTCCTATGTGCCCTGGCCGGGAATCGACCCCGGGTTCCCCGCACACCAGGCCGACGCTCTACTGCTGAGCCAACCGGCCAGGGCCTATATTATTTTTTAACAGCCTTTCACATTTTCTTCAGTTATAGGTCACTTCCTTCACTGTTTATTTTCTTTTCTTAAATTGAATTTATTGGGGTGACATTGATTAATAAAGTTACATAGGTTTTGGGTGTTCAAATTTTTTTTAATAGAATCTTTTTTCCATTGACTTGAGGGGGGAGGGCATCGACTCCTTGTTCCATTTAGTTATTCTATTTAGTTGTATACTCATCAGTTGCTTCTCATATATGCCCTGACCGAGTATCGAACCTGCCACCTCAGAGCACCAGGACGACACTTTTTTCATTAAGCCACCCAGCCAGGACTCAGGTGTACAAGTTTTTTAAAGTGTAAAATCCATTGTTCTAGAGAAACATGCCTAAAACAAACATATTCTAGCAGTGTGTGCAAACCTATTGGATCCTGTTTCCTGATTCAATTCCATCAGGGTGGTGTTGCCAGGCAGGCCAGCGGGTCAACTCTCCATTAATAAATCAGGATTCAAAATAATATATTTGGCAGGAGTTCTATTTGTATTCAATAAATACTAAAAGAAAAAAATGATAAGATGGGCTGACCTGTGGTGGTGCAGTGGATAGAGCATCAACCTGGAACGCTGAGTTCTCCCGTTTGAAACCCTGGGCTTTCCCGGTCAAGGTACATATGACAAGCAATCAGTGAACAATTAAAGTGAAGCAACTATGAGTTCTTACTTCTCTCCCCCCTCCTTCTCTCTGTAAAAATCAATAAAAATTTTAAAAATCTTTAAAAAAAAATGATAAGATGGCAATACTCCTCAAATTGATCTACAGAGTTAATGCAATCGCTATCAAAATCCCTACTGGTTTTTTCTGCAGAAATTGACAGGCTGATCCTAAAATTCATATGGAAATAAAAAGACCCAGACTATCCAAAATAATCTTGAAAAAAAAAAAGTTGGAGGGTTCACATTCTGGAATTCACAACTTACTACAAGGCTATATAGTAATCAAAACTGTGTGATACTGACATAAAGATAAATGTATAGATCAAATGGAAAAGAAGTGCAAGTCCAGCCTGACCAGGCGGTGGTGCAGTGGATAGTGCGTTGGGCTGGGATGCAGAGGACCCAGGTTCGAAACCCTCAAGTCACCAGCAGGCTCATCCAGTTTGAGCACAGGCTCGCCAGCTTGAGTGCGGGGTCACTGGCTTGAGCATAGGATCATAAACATGACCCCATGGTTGCTGGTTTGAGCCCAAAGGTCGCTGGCTTGAAGCCCAAGGTTTCTGGTTGAGCCCAGGGTTCACTGGCTTGAGCAAGGGGGTCAGTTGCTTTGCTGTAGCCCCCCAGTCAAGGTACATATGAGAAAGCAATCAATAAACAACTAAAGTGCTACACCAGATTGATGCTTCTCATCTCTTTCCCTCCCTGCCTGCCTGTCCCTCTCTCTGTCTCTCTCTCTGTCTCTGTCACAAAAATAATAAGAAGAAAAGAAATAAAAGAATTATGATTCCAAATATATATATATTATATATATATATGCGCAATTGATTTTTGACAAGGGAGCTAAGACAAGTCAATGGGAAAAAAATAGTCATTTCAATAAATGATACTGAGACAACTGAATATCCATAGCCAAAAGAATAAAGTTTGACCCCTTACTTCACACCATGTATAAAAATTAACTCAAAATGGATCAAAGACCTAATGTAAGAGTTACAACTATAGAATTCTTAGAAGAAAGCATGACCTTTAAAAATATATTTTGGCCCTGGCCGGTTGGCTCAGCGGTAGAGCGTCGGCCTAGCGTGCGGAGGACCCGGGTTCGATTCCCGGCCAGGGCACATGGGAGAAGCGCCCATTTGCTTCTCCACCCCTCCGCCGCGCCTTCCTCTCTGTCTCTCTCTTCCCCTCCCACAGCCGAGGCTCCATTGGAGCAAAAATGGCCTGGGCGCTGGGGATGGCTCTGTGGCCTCTGCCTCAGGCGCTAGAGTGGCTCTGGTCGCAACATGGCGACGTCCAGGATGGGCAGAGCATCACCCCCTGGTGGGCAGAGCGTCGCCCCATGGTGGGCATGCCGGGTGGATCCCGGTCGGGCGCATGCGGGAGTCTGTCTGACTGTCTCTCCCTGTTTCCAGCTTCAGAAAAATGCAAAAAAAAAAAATATATATATATATATATATTTTATTTATTGTTTATATTTTAGACAGAAAGAGGAAGGAAGAGAAAGAGAAGAAAAGAGGGAGGATGAGAGAAAGCAAGAGAGACATTAATTTTTTGTTCCACTTCTTTATCCATTCATTGGTTGATTCTTGTATGTGCCCTCACCGGGGTTCAAACTTGCAACCTTGGCATATGGGGACAATGCTCTAAACAACTGAGCTACCCAGCCAGGGCAACATGACCTTGAATTAGGCAATGGTTTCTTAGATATGACATCAAAAGCACAGGCAACTAAAGAAAAAAATAGATAAAACTGACTTTATTAAAATTAAAAACATTTGAGCTCCAAAGGTCACTGTAAGGAAAGTGAAAGATAACCTACAGAATGGAGAAAATGTTTTCAAATTATGTATCTGATAAAAGTCTAGTATCCAAGATATACAAAGACCTACTTTGCTTCTATAATAAACAGGCAAATAACCCAATTAGAAATGGATAATAGATTTGAATAGATAGTTCTCTGAAGAATATATACAAGAGGTCAATAAGCACGTGAAATGATTTTCAAAATCATTAGTCACCGTGGAAATGCAAATCAAGCCCAGAGTGAGAGACTTCATACCCACTAGAATAGCTATAATTAAAAAAAGGATAATAATAAGTGTTGTCAAGGATGTAGAGAAACTGGAACCCTCATATTGCTGGTGGTAATGTAATGCAGTGAAGTCACTTTGGAAAACAGTTTGGTAGTTACTCTAAAAGTTAAACATAGAAATACCGTATGACCTAGCAATTCCATTCCTAGGTATATACTCAAGAGAACTGAAAACAGAGATGTTCACACAAATGAATGTACATAAATATTCATAGCAATGTTATCCATAATAATCATAAAAGATAAAAAACAAATATCAATCAATAAATGTATTTTAATGCAATATATACATACAACAGTATTATTCAGCCACAAAAAGAGACAAAGTTCTTACTGATCCATACTACAACATGGATGAACCTAGAACACATTATGCTAAGTGAAAGAAGCCAGTCACAAGAGACATACATTGTTGGATTCCACTTATACGAAATGTCCAGAATAGGAAAGTACATAGAGACAAAAAGTAGATTAGTGGTTGCCAGGGGCTGTTGCAAGGGGGGGAATGAGAAGGATTACTAATGGACAGGAGTTTCTGTTTGGGGTGACGAAAATGTTCTGGAATTAGATAGTGGTGATGGTTATACAACTTTGTGAACAAACTAAAACTGTGACTATTACGGTATTTTTTGCACTAAAACTGTGACTGTTATAGCATGTAAATTACATCTTAATTTTAAAAATAAAAGTAAATACAAACCCCCCCCCAAATGAAAGGACATGTGCTTAAAAATTAATAAAGGTTAAAAGAGACTCCCTCCATCCACCCACTTCTTTCTATCTCATATTTTTCTATGTTGTACAATAAGCATAAAAAACTTTCATAAAGTTGCCAGGGCTTCCTTAACAAGGTATGTCTCAAGTCTTGGGAAAAGGCAAGTCTGGAAAAAATATAGTACGTCAAGTAGAGAAATATGGACCCTGTGACTCTGACCCTTTGCAGTTAGAATCCTCGGTTCCGTAATTTTACAATCCAGAGTCCACATGTCCTCAGATCCCTCTGCCAGTCTGCAGTGCAGTGGCGGCGATTAGAACTGATTTGTCTTCTGCACAGCTACCTCCTTTTCCAGGCAGCCTTCCCTGACTCTCCATGACTGGGTTAGATGCCTCCCAACACCCACACCCAGTGTGTCCCCAGTTATAGCATTTTCCACACTTTGTAATGGTCTGTTTACTCAACATCTGCTTCAGTTATATCACTTCAGTGAGAACAGGGATTTTTTATTTGTGTTATTGACACTAGATCCCTGGGGGCACAGCATGGTATCTGGGGCACAGCAGGCACTCAATATATAAATTACAGGCTGAATGTTGTTGAGTGAATGTTCTTAGAGGGAATTAGTCAAAAGTGAGTATGGATGAAGTTTAAATAGATGGTGGTTGGCAATGATCCTTTTCTTTATGTTAGTGGACTCCAGGGAGCTCTTCTTCTGCCTATAGTTCTCTTTGGCTGTCAGGATCAATGGGCATTGGGCTTGGGAAATGCTTCATAGGGGTAGGGTCCCAGGCACATCAGGCTGAGTCAGGAATATAACTGATATACCAAAGCAGGCAACTGCTCAGCTTTGACTGAAGGCTCTCCCACTTATTATTACTCACACACATTCGCACAGCCCCTACTACTGCCAGGCTCTGGAGACATTGAAATAACTCACAGTCCCTGCTGACAAAAGACCACAGTATAGCCAAGTAAGAGACACCCACCAAGCATGATATCTAATGTGCATAACAACATCCTATGAGCGAGGTGCACAGCACACATGTTACAATATTACATTATTCCATCTAAATATTCCCATTTTCTCAGAGAAGAAACCTGAGACTCAGAGATCCCTAAAAACTTATCCAAAGTCATAACGCCAGTATCAAGAGAGCAACTTCATGAATGGGCCATCTATGGGGAATCATTTAGACAAAACACATCTTAACATCAGAAAACTCATCCTGGGGAGAGTATCCATGAACACGGATTGACTACTAGCAAACGTGAGGGAACACTGGTAACACTCCATTCCTTTCTGAGCACCGGAAAATTCATGTTGGAGAAAACTGCTATATATTTCAATGGTGAATGTGGGAAGACCTTTATTTTTTTATTTTTTTACAGAGACAGAGAGAGAGTCAGAGAGAGAGGGATAGACAGGAACAGGAATGGAGAGAGATGAGAAGTATCAATCATCAGTTTTTCGTTGCGACACCTTAGTTGTTCATTGATTGCTTTCTCATATGTGCCTTGACCATGGGCCTTCAGCAGGCTGAGTAACCCCTTGCTCAAGCCAGCAACCTTGGGTTCAAGCTAGTGAGCTTTCGCTCAAACCAGATGAGCCCGCACTCAAGCTGGCAAGCTCGGGGTCTTGAACCTGGGTCCTCTGCATCCCAGTCTGATGCTCTATCCACTGCGCCACCGCCTGGTTGGGCAGGGAAGACCTTTAAAGATTATTCAATCTTCAGTCAACATCAGAAAACTCATCCAGGAGAGAAACCAGGTACTAGTTTCTGCTTTAAGTGCATTGTAAATATTAATTCATTTGTTCCTCTAACAACCTTATAAAAAGGTACTACTATCATCCCCATTTCACAGATGAAAAAACTGAGGCGGAGAGAGCTAAGTAATTTGCCCACGCTCACAGAGCTAGTGAGATGTAGAGCTAGCTATTAGAGCTCAGGCAGTCTGGCTCTGCAGATCGCACCTTTAACCATTCACAATATTATTACCTTTTGGGTGGGAATGTGTGGTTCTGTCCAGGACATCAAGAAAGTCTTCAAGGGAGGATGTGGGAAAGAGAGAAGTAACAGCACTGCAGGCGGAGGCCTGACAAGAATGACTGAGTCCCCTGGGTGCTTGGTATACACTGGCAGGCTGATGTGGCAGCAAGGGCATGCCTGAGCAAAGCACCAGGGAGGAGGATGGGCCAGAGAAAGACCCGCCGATTGCCAGGCAGTCCTGGAGCACCTCCACGCGCCGGGCCCTCGGCTGGGTGTGAAGGGTCTGGAATGCCAAGCTAAGGAACTTGGACCATATATATAGAAGGCAACGAGTAGGCATGGGCATATGGGGGAAGGAAGAAGGATTGGCTAGGACTGTATTTTGGACACACAGACACTCCAGACCCCATAACCCTCCCCAGCTGCTGCCTCTGATAGCAATCATGACCTAGCTGGGTAGTGTGGGGGCCATGCAAGGGGGCATTAACTCTCAGGTATAGCCGCCCCACATTCTGACCCACTTTGTGGGTGTAAGAACAGCCGTCCGGGAGCAGAAAGGTGTGAGGAGCAAAGAGGTTTCTAGGGCCCTTATCACACTCTCCTTGGTAGCAGAGTTATTTGTGTAGCAGCTTGTCTCTGCCAGCATTGAACAGCCCTCCCTGTGTCAGAACACAGCCTGCCTGTTTACCCACCATTAGTGCACCTGCTTTTCAGGACAGCCCAGGTGGGGGAAGGAAGCAGGAAGACAGGAAATGTCGTCCCCATTTCTCAGATTTGTACAGCCTGTTTCATTTCCCAGATGGAGAAATCAAAACCCAAGGGAGGGAAGTCTTACACTGGGACCAGGAAACAGGCTCAGAAACTTGCTGGTGTGCTCAGAGCCACAGAAAAGGAGAGCCCTGGGATTCTGGCGCTCCTGTCTCATCCTGGCTCAAAATCCCTTGTGGCTCCCTTGGGCCTCTGCAGGCTCACAGGACACATGCTACAGTCTGACAGGTTGGAGAGGCCGGGTGGTGAGGGGTGGGGAGTCCTATGCAGACAGCAATTCCTCTGGCCTCCTGCTGTATTCACGGGCTCACTTTTCTGGCCATGATCCAGATTTGTGGAGATTTTCAGGGGCTGCAGGGTGAAAAAGGAGGGGAGCCACCACGTGGTCATGACAAAGGGGAGAGTTTCTTAAAGGAGAATAACCTGTTTTCTGGTAAGCCAAGGAAATGAAGATCTGAAAGTCAAAGACTAATGATTATTTCGACAAGTGGGCTGACAGCCAGATCCCAAAGAAGCCAGGGAGGGCACCTGAACGCTCTCCAACCTTCCGTAGGGTCAAGAGGCAGGAAGGGAGGCTGCTGTCAGAGGAAGCGGCGTGGGCACTGAAGCAAGCAGACCTTGCCCAAGTCCTGTGTGACCCCGGGTGAGTGTAGCACCCTCTCTGAGGCAAAACTTTCCCTGATCTGGAAAATGGGAGTGGTATCAACCCCATAGGTTGAAGGTATATATTATATAAAGACCTAGTACAAACAAACAAACAAACAAACAAACAAAAACACCTTGGTGCCTAGTAGGAAATTAATAAAGGGAAACTGACATCAATTGTACTATAATTATTACTGTTGTTTTCATCATTGCCCCAGCCAATAGTCTGTCCTCTCCTCCAGTGCCCAGGGGAGAGTTCTTACCAAATGCCTCTCAGGTGAGAAAGTCTTGAGGGTTTGGGGAGGTGGTGATGTTGCCCCTGCTGGAAACTGGGACATTTTTCTAATTATCTGTCTCCCTCCTAGTCCCAGATGAAGAACAACAGTTTAGGACTAATCTAAACTCCAGATTAGTCCCTCACATTCCAGAAATCTCCAGAGACAAACTTGCTATTCTGTCTTTCTGTCCTAGCCTTTCCATCAGTTTTCCCTCCTGCAGTCCCTTCCACCCTTCCTTCCCAATATCACCTCATCCAAGCAGTCTTCCCTGCCTGCTGCAGCTTAAAGTGCCCAGATGAGGACTCCTCTCATCTGGGCGGTAGGGAGTTTGCTTGCTCCTTCCCTAACTTCTTCCCTTCTTTCCTCTTTTCATCCGTCTTTCCTACTTCTCTCCTTTCTTTTCTTCCTTTTACTTTTTCCAATCTCTGGCCCCGGCAGTTCTTACCTGCAGCCCTGTGCCCCATCTCCAAGGCACCGATATTCTGAAGCAGGGAGACAGATGCTCCACAAATAAACTGTCCCTCAAACATAGAGTGGGAGAGTGGCGTGAGATGATGCATAAGGTGCCCAATCGGCTCCAGGCACACCCGCACTGCTCCCTCCCTCTCCTCATCCTGCCCTGCATCCCTCACAGGACCTGCACATCCACCTCTCAGTGGACGACCTTGGAACTGAAACCCTGACAAACTCCGAGACTGGGAACCCTCTTCCTTCGGTCATTCATTCTCCTTGGTACATAGTTGGTGATATATATAGATATATATATATATATATATATATATATATATATATATATATATATATATAATGAATAAACGAGAGCCAAACTCTTAAGCTCAAAATTCAGAAAAATAGGACCTAGGGCCATGTGGCAAATCAGAGGCTTGCCACCAGGATGAGACACGGTGGACAGCTGGACTTGTATGATCTAAGCAGGAGCTCGTTAGATACCGGGTGGTCCCTGCCACACACAATCCATAATTTCCCCAGTGGAGAGATTTTGTTGAAAGTTTTATTTGTTTTGTTTGCCAAATTAAATATACAATTTTTAGGAATACAGAATTACATACTATATTTCAGGGGTAGTCAACCTTTTTATTCCTACCGCCCACTTTTGTATCTCTTTTAGTAGTAAAATTTTCTAACCGCCCACTGGTTCCACAGTAATGGTGATTTATAAAGTAGGGAAGTAACTTTACACTATAAAATTTATAAAGCAGAGTTACAGCAAGTTAAAGCATATAATAATAATTACTTACCAAGTACTTTATGTAGGATTTTTGCTAAGTTTGGCAGAATAAATCTTTATAAAACAACTTACTATAGTTAAATCTATCTTTTTATTTATACTTTGGTTGCTCTGCTACCGCCCACCATGAAAACTGGAATGCCCACCAGTGGGCGGTAGGGACCAGGTTAACTACCACTGCTATATTAAAGTAAAATATCAATTCAGAAGCATTATATTTTTTTCCATTTTCACATTTCATAAAACACCAGAACAGAACAGTATAGTGGTGCATTTCCAACTCCAACTCATCAACCACTCTGTCAGTCTGTCAGGGGCGGAAAGCTCTCTATAGTCATGGGCTCTGCAAGGACTGACAGCTATGGCCTAAGGTGGCAGCTCATTTGGGAGAGGAAATCTACGCCTTACATTTAGCCACATAAGGTGCCTGTGATATGCTGGAGCTGCATTCTCAGGAATTTTGAGAGCTAGTTGTTAAACACAACCCTTGTCAGGGGCTCTATACTAGGGGTGAATTTGCTCCCCCACCAGGGACATTTGGCAATGCATGGAGACATTTTGGGTTGTCACGGGGTATAAAGGGACTACTGGCCTCTAGTAGATAGAACCCAGGGATGCTGCCTGCACACAGGTTGCCCCCTTCCTGCCCCCTACAAGGAATCCCCAGTCCAAATGGTTTTTGTTTTATTAATTTTTTCATTTATTTACTTTAGCAAGAGAGGAAGGGAAGGGAGAGAGAGAGACAGAGAGAGAGAAACATTAATCTGTTCCTGTATGTGCCCTGACTGGAGATCAAACAGTAACTTCTGCACTTTGGGACGATGCTCTAACCAACCAGGCTATCTGACCAGAGCCCCAGTCCAAATGTTCATAGTGCTGATGGTAAGAAATCCTGATCTAAACTTATAATTAAATAAATTATATTACAAACAAAGGGAATACATACTCAAAACTTATCACTTACTAATTATTTTACTAAATTTTACAATGATGATCTTGATCTGATATGATAATCTATTTATGTCTACTAATCTATCTGGTGAGAATGCTATATGATGTGTCTAACTGTACCTCTTCCCACCTCCATGTTCAATGATATCATGGCAGCAGTGTGAAATCTATGGTGGGAGAATTTACACCACAGAAATTGGCAAATACCACAACCTTTGCCCCCTTTTTCTCTGAAAGACTAATTGTTACCAGTACATCACTGGTGTAACCCTAAGTAGAGAAGAGAAATTCAGAAGCCTAGCGAATGCTTCTAAGGTCCAGCCCAGGCAGACAGCTCAGCACCAGCCTGATGCAGCGCAGAACAAGCAGCTGAACATGGCCACATGCACAAACTCTATACATGTCATCTATACACATATGCACGCCATACCTGACCCACACTTAACATACCCACAGACACATGCACCCCACATACCCACAGATACCACACCCACCACACATATACACAACACACCCCATACCACACCCATGACACCACAAACACATTGTACATACTTGCCTCATATACCTACACCAGACTCTACTATAAATACTTCATACCTCACACCACATGTACATTATACACAGATATTTATACATACTACACACATACACAGACACCACACACACAAATACTAAGCACACCTTACACACATCTCACATACAATCCCACATACCACATAAATATGCACTCCTACAGCAGCCCTGAGGAAAACTCAAACAACGGGAAAATAAAAAGAATACCAGTCTGGCCCAACCAGGTAGTGGCACAGTGGATAGAACTTCAGCCTGGGACAGAGGACTAAGGTTTGAAACCCCGAGATCACCAGCTTGAGCACGGGCTCATAGGGCTTGAGTGCGGGCTTGAGCGTGGGATCATAGACATGACCCCATGGTCGCTGGCTTGAGTCTATAGGTGGCTGGCTTGAGCCCAAGCTTGCTGGTTTGAGCAAGGGTTCACTGGCTCGGCTGGAGCCACCCGGTCAGGCACATATGAGAAAGCAATCAATGAACAATTAAGGTGCTGCAATTAAGGTGATGCTTCTCATCTCTCTCCCTTCTGTCTGTCTGTCCCTGTTTCTTTCTCTCTCTCTCTCTCTCTCACTCTCTCTCTGGCTCTCTCTTTCATGTGCACGCTAAAAAAAAAAAAAAATGCCAGTCTGGCTGACCACATTCTTGGGTGTCTGAGCAACTTCACCTTTCCTAGCTTCCCATCTGTGGCCCAGCCTTCTGCACACACCACCACACCCAACCCGCTGAGGTGAAGGTCTCAACAGCCCCTCACCCCCAGGGACCCCCTCTCTGCACCCAGCTCTCCTGGCCCCTGGAGCCCTAGCTGAGTGGTCTCCCATCCTGCTCTGTGTGAGCCTGGCTGGCTGTGGCCTCCAGGGCCTGGCTTCCACCCCTCCCCAGAACCCATGACAAGCAGTTCCCTGGGTGGCTCCACCCACCACTTTAGCTGCCACCAGGTGCTGGTAAGTCCACACCTTCATCTCCAGCTAGACCCTCTCTGACTTCACATCCACCAGCCTTGGGACATCTTTACTCATATGTCCCCCGACTTTTCAGACAAGTACCAAACAAATATCCTGTCTGCCCACACTTGTTCCTACCCTACGTTCCCTGCCCCTACCTACCTTAGAGGTCACCACACAAAAAATGCTCAATATATAGCTCAATTATATAAATTTTATAAAGAGAGGAGTAAAACTTCTTTATGAGGCAGATAGAAAGTCTTACCCCATTTTACAGATGGCAGCCCTGTGTCTTGGCGAAGTTAGAGGACCAGCCCGGGAGCAGCAGCCCAGACAGGGGGCTGCATGGGACAGAGGGAGGCCCTGGAAGAGCCGGCAGCAGCCAGGCCCGGGCAGGCCTGCGGGATCGGCTCCCCAGACCCAAGCGAGGGGGTTAGTTACAAAGAAAAGGAAAAGGCGTTCCTGATAAGCGTCCTGTTTCCTCTCCTCCTCTGGGCTTCTCAGGCCTTAGAGGGCGGATGTCTCTGGGCTGACAGCACTCAACTTACACATGGACCAGCCGAGGGTGAGGGTCTCCGGGGCCCTTTCCTCCCAGCAGTCTGGCCTGCATGAGAACAGGGGCTCCCTGGAGCAAGCACTCAGGCTCCCTTCGCCGCCTGGGGGAACCTCTACCCTTTATCCCCAGCAGAGATACTCGGCACAGCCAAGCCTCTCTTGTCTATCAGATTGTCCCATAATGGCACCTCCACTGGGAGTCTTCCATGTCACCCTTACTTGTTATGGGGACTCCTCTACAGTCCCCCTTCTTCCCCTTCCTTCCTGCCCCACAGCAGCCAAGCACATTACTTTGCCCAGTGTTCTGTGGTTATTACATATAGACTGGGCTCTCCATGATTGGGGGGGTTGGGGGGGCAAAGAAAGGCAGAAGTCATCAAATGGGGCTTCTTGAGTGAGAATTGACAAGATGAGTCTCCCCCATAAGAGGGGGCCAGCCTGAGTAAAGAAATCAGATGTCCTCTAACAGATGAAGATTTCCCTGAGGGTGGTGGCCATGACTCCTTCAGACAGAAGGCTTCTGCAGGACAAAGGTCATGCCTCCTTCCTCAGACAAGGAGCTGCCGGAGGTCAAGAGGGCTCTGTCCCCTGCAGTAGACAGGGAATCCCAGAAAACAGGAGCCATGTTCCCCACCAGACAGGGTCTTTCCTGGAGGACAAGGCCATGCCTCCTCCGCCAGACTAGGAGACTCACAAAGGGACAATCCCCATCTGTTACTCCCACAACAGTTCTCAGAACAGACTTCTGCTCAGTCTAACATAGACACAGAGAAGGGCTTCCCTGTGGGGTAGAACTGGGGGGAAACTTGCCCACAGCATCCCTTATACAGAATCCCATGCCAACTTCTCACTCATGCCTTCAACTAAACTGAAGCTTCCTTATCATCCTTAAGACAGCCATGTGTCTGAGCAGAGGCCAGTGGCCGTCTGTTCTGGCCAGGGCCGTCAACTTCTCACAAGATAGTGAAATGGGCCATGAGAGATCCAGACAAGAAGATGCCCAGGACTGGCTGTTTACCTAGCTCTAGTCTGGATGTGTCCCGATATGTGGGCTGAACGGTCTCTACCTCTAACTGGCAAAACTCTTCTCCTGTGGTCACTAATCCCCCACTCCCCAACTTCCCAACTCTATCAGCACCCAGCCCTGCCTGGCCTGGCAGGGGCAGTCAGGAGGAGGAAAAGCAAGGCCCTTTCCAAGTCCCTCCTTGAGGCCATCCCCAGGGGATCGTCCCTGAGCTGCGTCTAAGCTGCCTCCCAATCGCCTTCCCTGCACTCATGACAGCTCCAGGGAGCTGCTATTAGTTAGCTTCAATCTATAAAGTGCTTTGCCCACACGTTTTATGAGCTCAGCACTGGGGGCTGGAAGCAAGAAGTGGAAATAAGTGAACCCAGGTCACAGTCAGAGCAAGGGAGCAGCTGAGCCCCGAGACCAAGGCCCAGGGCCAGCACTCAGTAAATGTGGGCCCGATGCACATCTGCTGAAAAGTAACCTGACTGGACTTGTTAACTTAACCTGGGTATATTTTCTGATTAAGAAATAATAATGATTAGCCTGACTGGTGGGGGCACAATGGATAGATTGACCTGGGATGCTGAGGTCCCAAGTTCAAAACCCCCATGGTCACTGGCTTGAGCCCAAAGGTCGCTGGCTTAAAGCTCAAGGTCACTGGCTTGAAGCTCAAGGTTGCTGGCTTGAGCAGGGGGTCACTGGCTCAGCTGGAGCCCTCCGGTCATTGCACATATGAGAAGCAATCAATGAACAACTAAAGTGCTGCAACTATGAGTTGATACTTCTCATTTCTCTTCCTTCCCATCTGTCTGTCTCCTCTTTTGCTCTCTCTCTCACAAAAAAAAAAATAATAATAATAATAACAATAATTGTTATTATTATAATAATTATTGTTATTATTATTATAACTGATGTTTATGAAGTGTTTAATACAAGCAGGACACTATTCTAAATATTTTATGAATTCATTTAATCTTCATAAGAACCCTGTAAAGTAAATACTCATATTATTATTCCTACTATACATATGAGGAAATTTAGAAATAGAGAGGTTAAGTAATTTGCCCAAAGTCACAGAGCAGAAAATAAGAAATGTATCATCTGCTAGATAAGTTAAGAAATAAGGCCCTGGCCAGATAGCACAGTTGGTTGGAGTGTCGTCCCAATATACCAAGGTTGCAGGTTCAATCCCCAGTCAGAGCACCCAATTAAAAAAAGAAATAAAAAAGAAGTAAAAATATAATAATGTTTCTGAATTTTAAAAAGAATTAAATAATTTTGAAAGATACAGTTTATCCTAAGTGTGTTCCAAAATTAATACATTCATTATTGGACTTCATTATCGGACATGCTTAGGATGTAAGAAGTTCTCTAAAGAGTAGCCTAACAATGTAAAACGGGCTCATCGGTCATCTCAAAATCATAGTCATCTTTCTTTTGAATGTTTTATTACAATTTAGAAAACAAAAAACAATTTTTTAAGATTTATCATGTATTTGTTATGAGCTAGGTAACTTTATATCATGTTTAATATGGAGAGATAACGCAAGGAAAAAAAGGCATTATTTCCTCGAGGGAGGCCTTGGTGCCTAGGCTCTCCCTCTAAGAGGGTGTCGATCTCCTGTACTTCCTTGATGTTCGCAGCCCCAGGACAGGAGCTGCTCCAGGACAAGGACTGTGCTTGGGACCAAGGTACATCATCAAGGAGTTACGGGCTTGGGCCGGGCAGGCGTGTCTCTTAGCCTGCATTTCAGCTGTCTGGAGTGTTAAATGAGGCACTGGTACATAGTTAGAGCTCTGTGAGTGGTGAAAATACTAACCACCACCACCACCACAGTAAACAGGCTGGCTGAGTGGCCTTGGGCTGGTCCCTGTCCGTCCCTTAGCTGGCTCGTGAGCTCCCAGAGAGGGTTATATTACCTCACAGGAGCTTGGGCAGCTGAGAGAAGATAATGGATATGAAGAGTTTCTGGGAGGCCAGAGTGCTGGGCAGAGACAAAGGTCTGTTATTAGGACAAGGTTTAAATTATCGAGCATTTTTAAGAAATGCATTTCCATTACTTCCAAGAACACATGGGCTTGCAGATGAGGTGATCCAAGCAAAGCCAGCCAAGAGCAGCTGTCCGTGATGCAGCAAGCAGCAAGGAGCATTCTGGGGCACCCCGAACTGCTCCCCAAACCACACCTGCCTTTCACACCGGCTCCCTTTTTCTTTCCTGGGAGGCTACGAGAAACCTGCCAGGAGGAATAGTGCTAGCCTCCTCCTTATCCACCAACCTGTCAGAACCAGCTCCACCTGCCCCAACTCAGATGCTCATTTTCCCCTGAGCCCCAGGGAGACCACACAAATGGTGATAGACATGGGGAAGAGCAATTGGGAACAGGTCCGGACCTCTATCCTGGCACTTACTGGTTCTTCACCTCACCTATCCTCACCTGAATAACGGATAGAACAACCTACCTCCAGGGTGTTGAGGGGAATGAAAAAGAGGATGTCTGTCTATGCCTGGCACATAGTCCAAGTTCAATATATGGTAGGATTCGTGCACTGAGAGGCAGCAGAATGCCACGGTGAACAGGGTTATCCAGGCCCCACCTTCGTGTGACTTAGAGTCTAATGAAGGAAAGACTTAGGTAATCACATGCAAGAACACACAAGGGTGGAGGAACTTTGACCACCATGCTGCATCTCCCAATATTTATTTGGCACTATGTATTTAGTGGGCCAAAGGCACTGGGACATGGGCCTCCTGGGGGTGCTTAGTGTAATGGATAAGATTATGAAATACACTCCTTAAGGCCTGGGCAGCCCCTCCCTCAACACTCTGCCCTCTCCTGGCTCAGGTTTCACCTTCATCAGGAAACCTCATAACCAACGTGCCCCCCTTGATGTCTTGATTATCAGCAAGAGGTCCCAGGCACAGGCATAAGCATTAACACCACAGAAGGGGAAGGACCCTTAAACTTTGATGACTTGGCCACCAGCTTTGAGCTTGACTGAGTTTGACTGAGTCAGTCATGGGGGCCTGCTCACTTCTAAGGAACAACCTGCCATGTGAGGACCTTGCCCACGTCAGACCCCAGGAGGCCAGCTTGAGAGCCTTTATCATTCTGCCTCTTTCCTGCCAGAACGACAGTGACCTTGAGAAGCAGAGGGGTCTGTGGTGAATGCATACTCACATATGATGGGTGTGACAAATACACACACCAACAACTATCCTGCAAAAGGAAGGGGTTATAGAGAGGGTGACAGTAACTCTAGAAGGGAGAGGCTCAGTTCTTCCCAGATGGCAGGGGCTGGCTGCTGAGGAAGTTACAGAGAGCAGGGGACATCTGAGCAGGGACTTGAAGGATGGTTAAGAGTTGGCCAGGTTGTCAAGGTGCAAGAGAGAACATTAAAGAAACAGGCATACGCATTGAATTACACATCCAATTCAGAGCGTACCTTTCAAAATCACTCTTATTGGATTCTCTCAAATCCCAGAATGCTGTTATTATCTGCCTCTGCACCCATCACACACACACACACACACACACACACACACACACATAAAAGTAAGGTGTAATAAAGGCAGATGATGAGCCCAAGGACTGAGCAGAGGGAAGAGAGGGGACAACACTGGCTGAGGTGGCCCTCTTCTCACAAAGGGTGGCGGGTATTTTTCTCAAGCAGAAACTCCTCACTTCTGGCCCCTGCTGGTCTCCCTCCTATCCCCAACATACATACACACTCCTCCAGGTCCCAGGGCCTCTCAGAAGAAGTGTCTGGCAGAGGGACAGAACAGTGTGGCCCGGTCCAGGCCCAGGAGGGAGGGAGAGAGCTGACCATTCTTTCAAGCCCAGCTTGGAGGCTCTGCCCCACCCTCTCCCACGTTTACTGAGCCCTGATCATCTCAACCTCTCCCCCTGTAAATCTCTTCTCCTGGCCTCTCCTCTTCCCTTCTCTCCCCGAGGCTGCTGCCAGCCTCTCCCTCTCCTCCCTCCACCCCATACCCTCCCCAGGGATCAGTGAGCTCAGCCTTTCCCATCAGCCATCCCTGGGAATGATGGGAAATGCTCAGCAGGCCAGGAACTGAGAGGAGGCCAGCACATCGAGAGGAAGAGAGGAGTGCTTTTTGAGGGCCACTGGGGGCATCCTAGGGGCAGGGCTCAGTGTTGCTGCTTCCTAGGAATCCCAGGCTAGGCCACGGGCACAGTCAGCCTGCCCATGCTCCATGCTCCAAAGGAGGTGCGATCCCATGCTGAAGACGGATGGGGTCTCACCGTATGGATGGGGAGGCAGGGCTCAGAGAAAGGAGGGAAAGAAAGTGTATTGAGTTATATTAACCAGTGTCACCTCAATAAAATTCAATTAAAAAAATGAAAAAAAAAGAAAGTGCATTGAGGGACTGAGTGCCATATCCCAGGTCCTGTTTGAGCCTTTCACATTTCTTGTCTTTTTAATCCTCACAACCACCCTCCAAGGCTGAATAATGGCCCCTAAAATGCCTATGTCCTAACCCCCCCCCAACTGTGAACATTCCCTTATATGGTAAAAAGGACTTCGCAGATGTTATTTAGTTGAGGATCTGGAAATGAGGAAACTACCTTGCATTATCTGGGTAGGCCCAGTATGATCACAGGGGTCCTAATAAGAGGGAGTCAGGGGGCTCAGAGAGAGAAAAGGCAATGTGACCACAAGAGCGTTGATAGACAAGAAGATACTGCACTGCTGCTTTAAGGTGGAGGATGGAGCCAGGAGTCAAGGAATGCAGGCAGGTCCTAGAAGCCACAAGAGGCAGAGGAATGAGTCTCCCTTCAAGCCTCTGAAAGGAACACAGCCCTGCTGACCCACTTTAGGACTTCTGATCTCTGGAACTATAAAAGAATAGATGGGTGCTGTTTCAAGCCACTAAATGTGTGGTAATTTGTTACAGGGCTGTAGGAGACGAATATAGTAGGTAGTCCCGTTCTCATTTTGCATATGAGGAAACTGAGGCTCAGGAAAGGCACGAGACTTCCTCAGGTCCTGCATGCTCCCCTCCACACCACACCCGCTTCCTGGAAATCTCCGAGGGTTCTTAAAGCCGGTGCCCCTCGGCCAGGACTTCAGGGCTGAGGATAGTCTGAGGAGCAGGAGGGGCCAGCCAGTGCAGGGCTGAGGCTGAGGACAGGAAGGGATCTGGGGAAGTAACGCTCTGCTGGCAAGGGGTTATGTTATGGCCGGGCCCTCCTGGAACTGGTAACTGAGTCCTGTCCCGCCCCAAACCGTGAAGTAGGGAGGCATGTGGGAAGGGCCCTGGCTACACAGCTGGGCTGGGTGTTTGCAGGATTAACAGGGATTAGATGAAATCCCCTCATAATCTCTCTTTGATCCTGATACAATCCCTAGGAGGAAGGCTCTACCTTTTCCCCATATTACTGGTGAGAAAAATGAGATTTGGGAGTGAGTGACTGGCCCAAGGTCTCACAGCTAGTAAAAAGTAGGATCCAGGTATCGATAATGACTGACTTCACAAAAAGCATCACAACCAGTACTAATGGCTGTAAGTGCTGTGAGCATGATGCTGTTAACTCATGCTAGCTAGCATTTTCAGTCATTCTAGATCAGGGGTCTCAAACTCGCAGCCCGCCGAACAATTTTGTGTGGCCCGCAGACTAATCCATGAAGTTCAAAATATTTTGGATAAAATTAAGTAAGCCTAGGGGCCTACTTGTATTTTTCATTTCTCTAGCATCCTAGCTAGATATTAGCTTAGTTACCAGCAGTTGTGATGCGAACTACAGTTTCTGGTCGTTTTGTGACACTGAGTAAACTGCATGTACGATTGTGCTTGTTGTACTGATTTTTTTTTGTTTTCAACTGCAGTGAGAAAAGTGTTGCGTAACAGTTGCCTTTTGTAGACCTAGTGCGGCCCGAACGGCTGTGATCTTGCTCTGCGGCCCACATGCTGAGTTGAGTTTGAGACCCCTGTTCTAGATGCAAACCTGACCAAATCTCTCCCCTGTCTAAAACCCCTTAACCACTCTGCCCTACAAACCCTCTGCAATCTGGCCCTGCCCTCCCTTCCAGCCTCCTCTCCATGTTCCCCTGCCCCCCACACACACACACACACTCTCCAGCCACAGTGACCTTGGTCAGTTCCCCAGAGCCATCAAGCTCTTTCTAACTTTGGAATCTCCCACAGGGCTCCAGCTCCACCAGCCCTGGGCCACGTGCACTTGTGGTGGAGAAACCACAGGTTCTGGCCATGCCCACTCCTCCTAGTGGGTAGGGAGAGGGTGCAGAGTCTGGTGTCAGCCCCAGATGGCAGGAGGCCTGGGAGGGCCGAGAAAGCTGGTCATTTCCTACACAATTAAGGCAACAGCACCCTGGATGTAGGACAGGGTGTGTGATGTCACAACCTGGGTGACAGGCCCTCCCAGAAACGCAGACCCCAGGACACTGGAGCTAAGGGAGCCTCAGAGAACATCAGGTCCTGCCCCACGGGGCACACATGGCAACTCTGAGGCCCAGAAAAATGCAGGAGTCAATCCTGCCCCACAGTATGTCACGATGGGAGTCAGTCTGGGGTAGTGATTAAGGCTTTGGTATCTGCCACTCACTAGCTGGGTGACCTTGGGCAAAGAGCGAATCACTCTGTCACCTCTAAAATGACAACGATGACAGCACCTTCCTTATTGAATGCCTGGGAAGGACTATATTTCCTATGTATAAGATGCACCTTAATTTGGGGGCCTGAAATTTGAAAAAAAAATGTATTACATAAAGTTATTGAATTCAAGTTTTATTCATCACAAAATTTATACAACTCCTCATCCACACAAAAAAGCGGGAAATGCAAGTAAAAAAAATCTACAAACACTATAAGATGCACCAGTTTTTAGACCCCAAATTTTTCGGAAAAGGGTGTGTCTTATATATGGGGAAATACGGTACCTGGTGCAGCAAAACCTGTGATAAATCATTGCTGCTGTCACCACTGGGAGAGCTGGGCCCAGACTGAGGGCTGCAGATGGGAGTCCCCTCTCTGTTCTATAACCAGAGAGTTAACTTAACCCCCAGGCTGGACTCCCAAGGGAAAAACAGGCACTTAGCTATCTCCAAAGCCACTGCTTCTGGGTCCCCAAAGCTGGTCGGTCCTTAACTGATTATCTCTAGGAAAGGGATTATCAGCCTTATTTTCCTTAAAGTTAAAGAAAGTCCCTACCACCACCACCACCAGGGAGCAAGCCTGGGATGGAGGGGCTCCTGATCCAAACCTGGGCTCCCCACTTCCACACTGAGGCGGGTGAGAGGAAGGAATAGACTGTGGACTGAGCACTCCCTGCAGGGGGCGCTGTGCTGGGGCTTCCATGCAATCACCTTACCTCCAGCTCACCGCAGCCCACCAACAGGAGGCGATGAGGCCCGTTTTGCTAAAGAGGAAGCGGAGGTTTCCGGAGAATTAATAACTTTTCTGCCTGCGGTACCAGCTGGCAAAGCCACATTCCTGCCCTACTCCAGGAGGCCTCTGGGCCAGCGCCCATTCCTGTTCTAAAGCGCTGTGGTGTAGGGCTTTGCTGAAGGGCAGGCACCCAGACCAGGCTCTAAGGCCTGGAGGCCACCTCCTGACCTGACTTCTGTCCCCTGCACCCATCTCCTCCCTCTAGGACTTCTCATCTCACCTCAGCCAGCCCCAAAGATCTCTTATTAGTAACTGGGAAAATAACACATCGTAACGCTGTTGCCACCATCTGGACAATGCTGTCCACCTTGACACTGAGTTCACATCCACTTCGCCTCACTTCATCTCAGCTTTCTACTCATTAGGCACTTCCTCAGAAAGCCTCCCATGACACCCAGTTAGGTCAGGTCCCCCCATGAGGCACTCTGAGAGCACTTCCCACAGGGTGCGTCTCTGGCCGGCTGTCTCCCTGATTCAGCCCATAAGCCCCATTAAGCCACTCTTCACTTGCCTGAGCCAGGCTCTGGGCCAACTGCTGAACGTAGGCGTCATGTTCAATCTGCATGATTACTCTAGAACATGGGGACTATCACCGCCATGTACAGATGAGGGCAGAGGAACTCAGAAAAAGTGACTTCCCTAAGGATACCCAGCTGACCCGCACCCAAGACCAGTCACATAATTTGGGTCTGATGCAAAATGAAAATGCAGGGCCCGGCTCTGGCCAGTTGGCTCAGTGGTAGAGCGTCGGCCTGGCGTGCAGAAGTCCCGGGTTCGATTCCCGGCCAGGGCACACAGGAGAAGCGCCCATCTGCTTCTCCACCCCTCCCCCTCTCCTTCCTCTCTGTCTCTCTCTTCCCCTCCCACAGCAAGGCTCCATTGGAGCAAAGATGGCCCGGGCGCTGGGATGGCTCCTTGGCCTCTGCCCCAGGCGCTAGAGTGGCTCTGGTCACAACAGAGCGTCGCCCCCTGGTGGGCGTGCCAGGTGGATCCCGGTTGGGCACATGCGGGAGTATGTCTGACTGTCTCTCCCCGTTTCCAGCTTCAGAAAAATACCAAAAAGAAAAAGAAAAAAAAAAGAAAAAAGAAAATGCAGGGCCCCTGCCCCCTGGCTGGATAGCTCAGTTGGTTGGAGCGCCGTCCCAAAACGCAGAGGTTTCCAATTTGATCCCCAGTCAGGGTACATATAGGAACAGAGGTTCCTATCTCCTACTCTCTCCCTTCCTCTCTCTAAAACCAATAAAATAAACATTTTTTTTAAAATAAAAAGAAAGAAAAGAGAATGCAGGGCCGCTTGTTCAGATTTTAAGAGGGAGACGGAGAGCACTAAACCAATCATGAGGCCCTTCTGAGACCAGGGCCCTGTGTGATGCATAGGGCACCGGCCCATAGAGCCAGCCCCTGGGTATTCATGTCTGCTGACTCCGGGCCCAAAGCCAGGCTCCTCCCACTGAGATGCCCCTGGGCACCTGTCCATAGGCAATGCTTCTCACACTTGAGCCTGTGTCAGCATCATCTCAGAGGCTTGTTAAAGCCCAGCCTTCTGGGTCCCCCCACCCACCCCCAGAGCTCCCATTCAGTAGGTATAAGGTGGACCTGGGAATTTTCATTTCTAATTGTTGCATTTCTAAAGGTGATACTGGGGTCCTGAGACACTGAGACCCATTGCCCTAGGGAAGGCATGTGAGGAGGGAGACGGAGATCAACAGGGGCATTCCCAATCCAGGGCCTTGGGGAGGAGAGACTTAGGGGAAAGCTATTGGGACTGAGGATGCCCATAGTTCTTAAATTATACTCAGGCCTCAGGCCAAAAGGCCAGCTCTGCTAAGAAGGAGAGCGGTGTGAGGGAGGGAGGAGAGGAAGGGGAGGAAATGGGAAGGAAAAAAGAAAGCTTTACACAAGTACCTTGTTTAATTTCTGTAGCAATCCTTTGAGGTGCCTTCTATTATCTTTATCATAGAGGAAACCGCACTATAATGGAGTCAATAATTTGCCCAGGATCATAGCCAGGAAATTATGGAGACCACAGTTGAACCTGGTTCTATTTTACATGTTGCCATAAAGCCTGCTTTAACCAGACGGCCCTTACAGGTTCTAGTCCCATGACTTGCTCGACCCAGGGGAGCAGACCCAGTAACCTTGGGATGGAGTCACACAGTCCCAAGGCCTGGCCAACCCCCAAGGCCCACCCCTCCACTGCCTGCCTACCTTCCAAGCTCAGGCCAGCAGCACAAAGACTTGAGCCCCAACTAAGGGAGCTCATTGCTGGTATCATTCCAGCAGGCCAGGGTGTCCAACCCTGACCAGGGGTTCCTTCCACATCCAGGCCCTTCTCTCTAGCCTCCCCTCTAGGCACCTGCCCTACATGCCCTAAGCCCCACATTACACACCTCTGTTTCAGAGTTTGCACCGGCTGTTCCTTCTGCCTAAAATGCCCTTCCCACCCTGCCTATCTGTCCAACTTTTATCCGCTTTCCAAAACTCCAGGTCAAAAAAATATAACAACAAAAAATACCCAGGTTAGTTCTACTTCTTCTGGGAAGTGCTCCCTCAACAGCTTGCCCATCCTCACCTCTACCATGCCACTCCCTGCCTCCCCAGCTGCTCCTCTGACCTGCTCCAGGCACCGTGCACGGTGCTGAGGACACAAGGCCCAGACTGAACTCTGTCAGGCCAGGGTATGGGTCTGCTTCACCCTGTGAGTCTCTACCAGGAAGGGCAGACAGAGAGGGGGTCAGTGAGGGTCCCCAGCAGGTGACAGAACCTCTCCTGGGGATGTGACAGAGGGAGCAGGGGGTAGGGGGGAAGTAATGCAAATTCTACATTCCAAGCCACTGCCAGGTTGTGGGGAGCAGCTCCCCAATGCCCCACGTCAAAAGTAAAGATCCTTGACAAAGGATCACAAACCACCACCAACTCAACACACGGCATGCTGTGTGCCTCTGTGTGGAGGGGCCACATTGGCCATGGGCTCCTCCAGGAAAGCGAGGCCCAGAGAGGGAAAGGGATGAGCCCAAGGTCCCACGCAGAGCAGGAGGCAGCCACAGAGTAATCCTGTAGCATCCTCTCCCAGGAGATATGGGTTTTAAACAATGGAGGAAGGAGAAGGCGATGTGCCCCCACCCTGAGAGATGTGCCCTGCAGACAGACCTCTCCTCAGCAGCGGAAGGCATTAATGCATGCACTCTGGAAAGCCGCAGCACACAGAACCCCCACGTGGGAAAGGATGGTGGCTGCCTAGCTGAGTTGGGGAGAGGCTGGGGTAGAGCCAGGCTGACAGAGGAAGCATCCTGAGAGGCAAGGGGGAAAAGGGAGGATGAATGAGAAAGGAGGAAAGAGCCAGACACGCAAACACCTCCGCCTCCTCTTTCCAACCAAAACAGAATCCCCGGCAGACTGAACCTGCGAGGAGGGAGACGGGGATAGAAGCTGAGGCCTCAGAGGGGCAGGTGGCAGGACAGGCACTGGGGACGGGAGCCTCGGGAAGTTTTAGGGGCCGGTAGTGCTGGGGGGTGGCAATGTTGGGGAGGCCCCACAGCCACCAGGGCTGGCCCCACTCAGTACCCACAGGGGCAAAGGCACAGAAGGAAAGGGAGGTGAGCTCTACCAGGTCACTCCTGCTGCTCCACTCAGGCAACAACTCTTTCCAAAGCCCCCAGATCTGAATTCTGGGCTAGGCTGGGATCGACACAGAATTAGTGGAAACGCAGAAAATATAGTGGAGCAAAACTGATATGATGGAAAGCCCACAGTCCAATGGGAAACCCAAGGAGTTCAAAGGAGGAGCGTGAGCACTGACACTGCTCTGAACTCCCATACAACCAGGGACTGACAGCACTCAGGCCCGGCCATGAAGCCTCGACACAGGCCCTTTCTCTGGGAGGAAACGCTGCTGGGCTAAGAAGTCAGGAGGAGCGGTGGGACCCAGAAAGAGGGAGGTGTCACCTCTGTCTCCCAACCCCACTACACATGCACGCATGCACACACACACACACACTCAGCACGGGGAGCTGTGGGGCTCGCAGGGACCTGGATTCTGGTCCTGGCTCTGGCTCTGCCCCCTGGACAAATCCCGTGACTTCTGCTGCTCTCTCCATTCCCTTGCCCGCACAATGGGAGAGAGAGTCCCAAGGTGAAGCACAGCCCCCTGGACAAATCCCGTGACTTCTGCTGCTCTCTCCATTCCCTTGCCCGCACAATGGGAGAGAGAGTCCCAAGGTGAAGCACAGGCCTCCAAGTAGGTAAGAATTGAGGTCTCTAGTATAACTTTGGCACGTGGGAGAAACTCCCACCCCCACACCAACTCCCACCCATCCCTGCCCTGGCTGGCTCCCTCTTCCCTCAGGCCTCCGTATGGTACAGCCAGCCTGGGAGAGGTCAGGAGGGTAGGCAGCCAGGCCTTGCACCCAAGGGGGAGAGTGGCCCTAAAGCAAATGCACTTCCTGTCCAGGGGCCTTTCTCTCCTTCCTCTCCTCTCCCTCCCCCCACATATGTCCTTACCACCATTTGAGAGGCTTCATTGTGATGACTAGTGTCTGGGCTTTCCCTCATAACCCTCATCTGACTGGCTCTAAGCTGCTAGAATTTAGGGGTCCTTCTTTCATTCACTCTGTCATCATAGTGAACTAGTCTGCCTTGGTTGACAGCTTCACTAGCTTGAGGCAAGCAGTCAAGTGACTCCCTCTCCCTAGGCCTGTTCCTGCATCTGGGAAGAAGGAACGAGAGTAGAGCCTAACTCAAAGGATTTAGTGTTGTTCTGAAGATTAAATGAGCATAATACCTGGCACCTAGTAATAACATATTAGCTCTATTATTATTAATAATATTCGACAAATACTTACTGAGCACCTATTATGTGTCAAGCATTGTTGTCCACCAGACATTACATTGGTGACTAAGGCAGAATTGTACAATGAAACCTATCTAGATGAAGGTTTCCTTCTGGCCAGAAAACAGTAGGGCCCTGCACCACTCCAGGAGGTGCTATGGCACAGATCACAATGCCAACAGCATCCCCTGTAAGTGTGCAACACAACAGCCCTGCAAGACAAGCATCAAACAAATGGTGCACAGTGATTTGACCAGTGCTATCGGGTGCAGTGCTCCAGGAGGCCAGGATGGGCGGCCTGACCAGCCTGAAAAGTCTAGTAGGCTTCCCAAAGAAGTGATATCTGAACGAGAAGCCAAAGAAGAAGCAGTAAGAACTCTGAACGGGGAAAAGGGTGGAAATGTTGTGTTGCGACAAAATGGAACAAAACTCTCAGTGGGAAGGCTCGGGAAAGGGGTGGGGTGGAACAAGACTCACAGCCGGTACTGAGGGAGGTGGGGAGGTGAAGCCAGCAGGGGCAGGGCAGGAGGGCCTGGTCACCAAGCAGCCCCAATCGGGAGTTGAGATTTTACTGTCGTTTGTGTCATGATGTGCACAGGGTTTCAGCAGGGAAGAAACATGATGCAGTTCCACTCTAACATGCTCATTTTGACTGCTGGCTGGAAAACAGAAGGGCTGAGGGGCTAGTATATATAGACACAGAGATCAGTTAAGGAGCAGGATCAATAAAAAACAAAAGTGCTCTGGGTTCAAATTCCCCATCTGCCCTTTATTAGCCAGAATACAGTTCACAACAGCACCGGCTTCTTTGGGTGTTGTGGGGATTAAACGCACAACTTCTCATATGTAAAGAACGTGGAACAATATCTGGCCCACAGAGTGCTGAGTGTTTAGCTGATATTTTTCATCCAGGTGATAAATGAAGGTGCCCAGAGTAGAGAGGCAGCAAGGAGAGAGAGGAGTGGCCAGAGTCCAGGGATAATATCACCAGGTCCCTGTAAGCAGCAACTGCTCCAGCCCAGAGCCAGCTGCAACCACCACGGACCCTGAGCCAGAACTGCGTGAGCAATTCCCACATTCCTGACTCATAGAAACCGGGAGACAAGAAGATGAATGTTGTTGTTTTGAGCTACTTAGCTATTGGGTGACTGATTATGTAGCAAAAGATAAATGAAACAACTCATATTGAGAGTTACCTTGAGAGAACCTTCTCTCCCCCATAAGCAAGAAACTCACCTTAGGAGCAAGAAAGGTGTGCAGGGAGGAGGGCAGCAGTCAAGCCTGGGATCCCTGCGGCGTCCAGGATTCTGTCATCAGGAAGTGATCGGATAGCTTCAAAGCTAACCATTTTAGCATTATTTTTTTAAGATTTTTTTTAATTTATTCATTTTTTTGGGGGGGGGAGGGCAGGAAGCATCAACTCTTATATGTGCCTTGACCAAGCAAGCCCAGGGTTTCGAATCAGTGACTGGTCCAAGTCGACACTTTATCCACTGTGCCACCAGAGGTCATTTAAGCATTATTTACAAGAGCAAAACACTGGAAATAACGCAAATGCCTAATAAGGGAATGGTTCAAGAAACTGCAGAGCATTCATATAAAGAACTCTTGCGTGTCATTACAAATACAGAAATTAGGAGAAGTTAATGGCATGGGAAATGCTGAAGGAAAAGAAGCAGTAATCATATGCCACGTATGGATTAAGCACACTTGCGTATGGATACACTAGTGGGGGCTGGCTACTCCCACAGGAGGCAGAAGCATAGTCCCTGAAGACTGAAGCTCAGGCAGGGTGCCCTGCTTCCCACCCCAACCTCTACCCTGGCTGCCCAGTCCCCAAAGATTGTCCACTTTTTATAAACTGAATCTCAGCAGACATGACACCTCAGGCCCATCCCAAACATGGGCTAGCGACCTATGTGGTTCAGAGGTCTGGAGGTCAGAAAAGGCTGAGAACCCCAGAACTCAGCCAGCCTGACTTGTCTGGTGACACAGGGGCAAACTAAGGCTCAGGGACTTGCTAAGGTCCCCTCAGGCCCAAGGCACCAGCTTACAAGCACAGGGCATTTTCAAATGCTATGAGGAGCCCTGCCTGATCCAGGGGGAGGTGGTGCCTGTTCAGACAGCTCTGGAGAAGCAGGAGGTGGTGGACAGTTTTCACTAACAGCTGAAGCTGCAGGCACAGCAAGGGGAGGCGAGTGCTGCGGTTGTGACCCCCATACCAGGATGTGAGGGAGGCCCCGAGTCATGCTCACAGCTGTGTCCCCAGAAGGCAACCCAGGGCCTGCCTCAGTGGGGGGTGCTCAGTAAACGAACAAATAAATAAAACATGTGAATGAGTGTTAATAACAGTAGCTAACACTTACAGCAGGACTTACTTTGAGCCAAGCACTATTCTATGCACTTTGTAGATATTAAATCATTTAATCCTCAGGTTTCCATAATAAAAGATAAAGATTCCCCATAATTAAAACTTTATTATTCCCATTTTATAGATGGGCAAACTAAAACAAAGAGAGGTTAAAGAATCTGCCTGACCAGGCGGTGGCGCAGCGAATAGGGCATCGGACTGAGACACAGAGGACCCACGTTCTAAACGCCAAGGTCGCCAGCTTGAGCGCAAGCTCATCCGGCTTAAGCGTGGGATCACTGGCTTGAGCATGGGATCATAGACATGGCCCCCTGGTCACTGGCTTGAACAAGGGGTCACTTGCTCTGCTGTAGCCCCCTGGTGAAGGCACATATGAGAAACTAATCAACGAACAACTAAGGTGCTGCAACGAAGAATTGATGCTTCTCATCTGTCTCCCTTTCTGTCTGCTCCTATCTGTCCCTCTCTCTGTCAAAAAAAAAAAAAAAAGGAACCTGTCCAAGGCCATGCAGCTTTGAACCCTGGCTGCCTCGTTCTAAAACCCTTGGTGTTAACCAGTCTGCCACCCACTCAACACCTCCACCCTGAAACAGCTGCTCGCTCCCACACCATTCCTTCCCTAGTAGCCTCATGCCAACACCCATGTCTCATATCCAATAATCCTTCCTAACAGATGTTGCCTTTTTAATTAGCAATTTTAAAAAATAATTTATTAGGGTGAAATCTACATGACATAAAATTTATCATATTATAGTGAATAATTAGTGGTATTTAGTACCTTCACAGTGTTGGGCAAAAAAACTACTACCTCTATCTAGTTCCAAAACATTTCTATCTTCTACAGTAAAATCCCTCACCTGGGAGTAGCTTCTTCCCCTCTTTCGACCTTCCCCCAGCCCCTGACAACCACCCATGCTGGTTTTCTGTGTCAATGGATATATCTATCCTGGACATTTTATATAAATGGAATCATACAATATATGGCCTTTATGACTGGCTTCTTTCCTTTAACATAATGTTTTCAAGGTCCATTCGTATTGTGGCATGGATCAATATTTCATTCCTTTTTATGATAGACTATTTTTCTATGATATGAATACACCACAATTTGTTTATCTAGTCAACCATTGATAAACATTTGGGTTGCCTGTTTCCATATTTTGGCAACTGTGAGCAGTCACTGTGGCCTTTTGATCCACACCATGACCCTGAGAGTGAGTACTGTTGTTCTATCTTGTTCCCCAGAAGGCAACAGTGAGGTTCACTTATGGTAGAGAGGTGACTTGGACTGAAGCCCACCGCCTCCTGGACTATAGAGTCCTTCTCTATGTTCTCGTCTCCCACCAGCCAGTCACTCATCCCCCAAGTCACACCTTTCCTGAGCATCAGTTATATACTAGGCTCTAGGCCAGGTGCTGGAGACACAAGAGTGAATCTCCACCATAGCCTGAAGCCACAGGGATGGGCTCTTGCTCAGCCCAAAGGTTCCAGGATCCTGGCACATCATGTTCAAAATTAGTACAAAATTGCTGTACAGGAATGCCCTGCTCCTTTTTCTCTCTGGGTCTCAGCTTTCCTCCCTGCAAAAAAAGGAAGGTGGCCCCCAGCAGAAGGCTCCAGAAACCTGCACAATAAGACTGTCCAGTGGAGCAGAAACTGCCAGACTCAAAGGGCCTTCAGGAAACACAGAATTCACAACCCTGGAGAGGGGAGGATGTGTGGGACCAGGACAGCCAGTGAGGCTTTCCCCTGCCAACCAGTCATTTCCCCTCTCAGACATAAATGCACTAGAAAAAGCCCTATGCTAGGAGTCCCCATTGTGCCTTCCTGCTGTGTAACCTAGAGCAGTGGTCCCCAACCTCTTTTGGGCCACGGACCGGTTTAATGTCAGAAAATATTTTCACGGACCGGCCTTTAGGGTGGGATGGATAAATGTATCACGTGACCGAGACAAGCGTCAAGAGTGAGTCTTAGATGGATGTAACAGAGGGAATCTGGTCATTTTTAAAAAATAAAACATCGTTCAGACTTAAATATAAATAAAATGGAAATAATGTAAGTTATTTATTCTTTCTCTGCAGACCGGTACCAAATGGCCCATGGACCGGTACCGGTCCACAGCTCGGGGGTTGGGGACCACTGACCTAGAGCCAAACCTTCTCTGAGCCTTCTCTGCCCAAAGGCAGGGGCTCAGGGATTGAGGATTCCAGATTCTAGGTTGGGAGGAGTGGGCTGGCCTTAGAGGGCCTTTCCTGTTGAAGACTATTTCCCAAGCCATCTCTTTGTGTAAGATGGTATGGCTATGACCACTAGAGACTCACAGAGGCCACCCCTTCCAGACCACCAGGAAACTGCCTTCTGCCACACATCAGCCTGTCAATGGGACCAGCCTGAGAAAGTGTCTGGCAAACAGTATCAGCTGAGTCACTAACAGTCCCCACTGCCTCCTCAGGCCTCCCTCACACATGACAGGCCCCCCCCAAACATGTGATGAATGAAGAAATGCATGAACAAAGAATGAATGAATGAATGAATGAACAATCCCTTGGTGATTTCCCAATTTCTAACTCCCTTCTTTCGTCTATTTTTTTACACAGCTGCCATGTGAACCTTCAGATCTTGCCTCACATGCAAGCTGTGTAGCCGTGAGCAGACTGCTTCACTTATCTGGTCCTCAATTGCCTCATCTGCAAACAGGAACACTACTTGTGTGGTAATTAGGAAGATTAAAAGAGAAAGCAGCTGGGCCATTAGCCCAATTGGCTGGAGTGTCATCCCAACATGCCATGGGTTCAATTCCCAGTCAGGGCACATGCAAAAGTCAACCAAGTAAATGCATAAATAAGTGGAACAACAGGTAGATCTCTCTCTCTCTCTCTCTCTCTCTCTCCCCCCCCCCAAATCAATCAGTAATTTTTTTTAAAGAGAGAAAGCATATACTAGCACCTCAAGAACTAAGAAGGAGTCCAGCCTGACCAGGCAGTGGCGCAGTGGATAGAGCATCGGACTGGGATGCACAGGACCCAGGTTTGAGACCTCGAGGTCGCCAGCTTGAGTGTAGGCTCATCTGGTTTGAGCAAAACTCACCAGCTTGGACCCAAGGTCGCTGGCTCAAGCAAGGGGTTACTCGGTCTGCTGAAGGCCTGCAATCAAGGCACATATGAGAAAGCAATCAATGAACAACTAAGTTCGCAACAAAAAACTAATGATTGATGCTTCTCATCTCTCTCCATTCCTGTCTGCCTGTCCCTATCTATCCCTCTCTCTGATTCTCTCTCTGTCTCTGTTTAAAAGAAAAAAAAAAAAAAGAACTAAGGAGTTCAGGAAAAGCTGTTGAAGAAAAAAGTGTTTCTCTTTGGCTCCCTACTGCATCCAACCCTTCCCAGCTCTAATCCTCAAATCCCTCTCTGTTCCAAAGGCTGGAGGGAAGAGCCTCACCCCTAGGCTGGCCCCTGGCTGGATATAACTGTTTATGCCAAGCCCAGCCTCCGAGGGACAAGTTATTTGCTCTGCTTGTAATTAATTGCAGAAGGCCCGGCTGGGTAATAAACTCTGCCGGGGAAACATAAACAGTTTGTACAGAGCTCCGAATCCATTGTGAGGCCAGTAGAGAGGGTCTGAGAAAAGGATTGTTCTCCCCAATATCCTCCTAACCAGAGGCCATGAGGTCACTGCAGGTCAGAACTGGAAGGGCACCTCAGAGATCCTCTGCAAAACAGCAGCTGACATGACTGGGTGCTTACCTGGTTCCAGGCACAGCTGAGCACTCAGTTATCTGGGACCACTATTTCCCCATCTTAAAGAAGATAAAATTGAAGCCGAAAGAGGTAGAGTGGCTTGTCCCAACTAGAAGGTGGCTGGGCTGGAAGAGATACCAGGTCTGACTTTAGAGAAGGCAAAGAAAAGGACAGCCATTTAATCAACAAAAATGTACACATGCCCCTTGTGCCAGGCAATGGGACCTGGAGACAAGCTCTGGTGGCCCTTGCATTCCAATGGGGACAGGCAGATCTTAAATGTTGACCAAATAATGATTTGATTACAAGGGTGATAAGAAGAAAGAAAAGAGTCCCTTGTGCAGCAAGCCACAGTTGACCATTCGGGCTCTGAAGGGCAGAGAACACGCAGTAGGTGCACAGTAAGTGAGTTTGTTTTTCCTTTGGGCCGGTACAGCTTCTCACCAACCAATTCAAAGTGTTTCGAAGGTACTGTGGCAGAGCTGGAATATAATGATGGAAGAACAAGACATAACCCCTGCCCACAGGGAGCCCACAGTCCAACGAGGGGTAAAGGGGTAAAGTGCCAGACAGGTTGATGAGGGCCATGGGACAGAATGAGAGACAGTCAACATTTACTGAACACCTCTTTTTGCCAGGCACTGTGCTAAGCCCTACATTATCTCACTTAAGTCTTATCACAACGGTGGGGTGGGGGGTGGGGGGGGGGGAGAATGCTAACACTCCCATTCTAAAGATGAGAAAACTGCGGTTCAGAAAACTTACATGACTGTCTCAAGGTCACAGACATAACAAGTAATAGGAATGAGATTTAAAACCTGCCCTGACACCAAAGCCCATGTTCTTTCCTCATAGCCCCCATCCCAGTCTCCTCCCTCCCCACTTAAGTTGGGAGGGACAGGAGGCAACCCAGACTCTTCTGGGGGAAGCAGTGCACCCCGCTGGCCTGGCTTCCTTTCTGGGCAGCAGAAGTCAGTTCAGCCTGCCTGAGGAGTTTTACTCAGGCAGACACCTTCCCCCTCAGCCCCAACCCATGAGCAGGAAAGGTCAGTCCAGATGTCCACCTTGCCCTTCTCCCACAAAAAGGGCCAGTTTACAACAGCTCCTTCCAAGGGAACTGAACTTCACAGCTTATTAACACTTTCACCCTCTTAGCTCATCTCACACCCCACCCCCACCCCAGAAGCTGTGTCCCCGCAGCCAGCATCAGGCACAGCACAGGTGAATTCCACAGCAGAGCTGGCCCGTCCCAGTGGAAGGGGCAGGCTCCCCCAGCCATCTCCATCCAGTTCCCACCAACATTTACCGAGCTCCCATGACAAGCTGAGGGCTGTGCCAGGCAGTGTTACCTATGGTATATTATCTAAACCATCCTATGGCCCTTTTGGGTAGGAATCATGGGAATCGTGTCCACTTCGCAGATAAATAAGATTGAGGGCAGAGAGACCTTTTCCAGTGTCTTATTAACACAGCAAGCAGGAGCTGAGCAGGGCCTGGCCCAGAACTAGCTCTGTGAGATGCTTCAGGTCCTTCCTCAGAAGGGAGGGCTCTGACGATGACCAGGGCCACAGGTGGGAAAGAGATCTCTGCGGACATGCAGCAATGTGGCACCAACGTCCTGGCACAAAGCACTACCCAGCCAGAGCAGGAACAGACCCCAGCTGAAATAGGCCTGAAACTCATGGAGTTTGGAAGCCCTCTTAAAACACACACACACACACACACACACACACACACACACACCTTCCTTTTGCACATTTCACAAAACCCCTGGGCACAGACGCATTGCTCTACCTTGGAAAGGGCCCTGGAGTGCGAAGGGCCTGAAGCTGCAGCCGCACCAGCCTCATGGTGAATCCGTCTCTGGGCTGGAGGAAGGGCCCAGAGGCGATCTGAGCACAACCCGCCTTCACAAAGGCCCTGCCTCCAGCCCAAAAGACAGGCGAGGCTCCTGAGGACATTCCTTCTTCTTGTCAGGTGTCCTGCTGCTACTAAACCCTCCCTACAGTCGGTCCACGTCTGTTTCTCTCGTGCTGTGGTTTCAGAGAAGCAGAGCCCATCTGAGTGCAGGGTGTGTGTGCACACAGACGCACCACTGAGTTTCTTTGTGCCTCCTGCACAACCCAGGGAAAAGCCTTTTATGAGTGGGTGGGCAGGGTCAGTCCCCACCTGCACCTGGCACCAGGGGCCAGCAGGAGCAGCTCTACGAGAACCACACCCCCAATATTTGAAGGGTATGACACGGTTTATCAGTGTTCCCACAGCCCACAGCCCACTTGGCCCACACAACAGCCCTGGAAGATAGAGCAAGCCTTATCGTCCCAGTTTACAGAAGAGGACAACAAATGACACTTGTTGTGTACCTGCCGTGTACTAGACATGCTGAGGCACCTTCCACAAGTGACATCTCACAGATACCCTGGCAGGAAGGGCTGTATACCCATGAAACATGTGGGAAAACTGAGGCCTCACCCAGCCTCTGGGTATGGGCCTGAGGATGGGGCTGCAGCCCTGCTCTCTTACCCCTCGTCCCTCTCTCAGAAGGCAGTGGGTCCAGGAGCAAGAGGCCTCCAGCTTCCAAGGCAGAGGAGCAGCAGGGGGCTCATTATAGGACTTCCCAGTAAAGGTGGGAATCGGCAACTGACTCCTCTCTGGATGTGTCAGAGGAAGAGGGCACAGGCCTTAGAAGCCTGAAACCTGCTTGACAACAACAGCCTTATAGACTCAGGGCCTTTTGTCCTCCCATACCCCACCAAGCTGCAGAGGGTCCCTCTGTCCCTCTCTTATGACTCATTCAGTCATAATCCATTTTATAAACCCTTATGGAGAACACAGCATAGGGTGACCAAATGTCCCCTTTCACCCAGGACTTGGTTTCCCATGATGCAGGACTGAGACAGTCCCAGAAGAACTGGGATGACTGATCACCCTAATGTACTACGTATGGCCTGGTGCCGGGCACTGAAGATACCCTGTGAATGCTCACTGCCTTCAGAAAGCTTCCAATCTGAGAGTGGCTCTCACTCAATGAGGAACCACTTCCAAAGGCTCAACACCTCGCACACATTATCAACGGCAACCTTATAAGGAGGGTATTATCACCTCTGTGGTATACATAAGGGAACTAAGGCTCAGAAAAGTGATGTGACCTGCCCAGTCATAGAGCTATAAATGACACACTAAGACTTGAACTCAGAACCAATGAGACAGATTTTAAAAAAAAAGGCAAGTTCTAGCATGAACATTCAGAAAACAGAAAAATATAAAGATATGTTTTATTTCATCAAGTTTTGCAGCCCCAATGTCTGGTATGTCAGAAAATGTGTGTGGAAGGAAGGCAGGGAGGAAGAGAGGGAAGGAAGGAGAGAAGGAGGCCGAGAAGAGAGGTATATGCCTAATTTAATCATCTTCAGGCTAGGAAATCTCAGCCCCTAATTCAAAATATATACATTTCCCCTTTCACAGTTTCAGCAGTTTTCCTTCAGCACCAAGGCCAGGAAGGAAGTGAAAAGAGGGAAAGGGTGCTTCTTCTTTGGGTCAGCAGCTCAGGGCTTACTTCCTTCAGGGAATCTTCCCTGATTCACCTCCCCACCCAATTCTGGCCCCCCATTTATAAGAGGGCCCTGTCGGGTGCTGGCGTCTAAGAGGTACCAAACACACATCAGCCCTTTAGCACAGGAAACTGACATGTTAACGGCTGACACCACCATAGAAGCCTGCAAGGAGCCTGGCTCTGCCTGGGCAGGGAGCAAGGCGTCAAGGGAGGGCACCATGCCCAAGCACGCAACAGGTGCCCAGTGCAACACGTTCAGTTGAACTGTATTGATGTAAAGGTCAACCCTAACATATAAGGGAGATGTCATCAGTCAGAGGAGGAAGGCATTCCAGACAGAGACTGACTTGAACAAAGACACACAAGTGTGGAAAGTAAGAAGAGTGGAGGAACATCCAAAGAAGTCAGTGTAGCCAGAGCTCTGGCTGTGTGGTCGGAAGAGTTGGGAAAGGAGGTGGGAAGAAGTCTGGCACAGACCATGAATGACCTCCAGTGCCACCTGAAGAATGTGGACTGTCCTATAGGAAATGGGGAGCATCTAATTGGGTTTTAAACTGGGAAGGACAGGGCCAGATGTACATTTCAGAACAAGAGGAGGGTTGGAAGGGCTTAGGCTGAGCAGATGGACAGCAGCCAGAATACCACTGCAATAGTCCAGGCCGGAAGTGGGGCTTGTACTATGCTGGTAGCCGTGGAATGGGGAGAGGAAAAACACTTTGGAGATGGGGGCATGTATCCGTCACGTCAGGCTGGGAACCCCAACGGTTAGGATTAGGATTTCTCTTCTCCTTGCACATACACCCCCTAGCCCTACACTCCGAAGGAAGCTGAGGCTGGAGAGAGCCGGGTCAGTCTGTGGTCTGGGTCAGGGCCCAGTCTGAGAGTGGGTCATGGTCCTGTGTTTGAAAGTTCTTCCTATTAAAAACTTTTGCTTTTTGGTGCTCTCCGTCTCTGGAGCATGCATGTGCCTTCCCCCTCCCCCCACGCCTATGCATTATCTTTACCATTCTCTCTCCTAAGCTCCAAGGGCCCCTTCTTTTGTCTGTGTAACTTGATTCTTTTAATTTTTTTCCATTGATTTAGGGGGAGGCTAGAAAGAGAGAGAATGAGTGAGCAAGAAGCATCAACTTGCTGTTCCATTCAGTTTTGCACACAGTGGTTGCTTCTCATGTGTGCCCTGACCAGGGATGGAACCTGTAACCTCTGTGCACCAGGATGATGCTTCATCTCCTGAGCCACTCGGCCAAAGCTGTACCTTGTTTCTTGAGCCTGTTTCTTCTACCTCTGTGACTTTCTAAATAAACTTTCTCTTATAGTTTGGGGGGGCTTTCACTTTTTTCCTTTTCTTTTGCAAAGTTGACTCTGCAAAATGGTGAACATCAGAGATGGCTGGAGTATTTCAAACATGCACACTGAGTGGCTGCTGAAGTCAGCACTAAAATAATGAGAAATGAATATGTGCATATTAACCACTTGGTTATGCGTGTGATCATCTTTGTCATTTGTAGGATATTTTCAAAAAAAATTATTGCCAAAAAAAAAGTTCTTACTGAGTTTAAAAATGCTTCCAGGCTTCTTCCACTGCCCTGGGGCTATCCAGACCCTAATAAAATCAACCCATTAATGTGCTGGGTGCTTTCATTAGCACAGAAAGAACAAAGAAAGCATGGAAACTTTATGCCCAGAGGCTGAAAAACTCACCACAAACACAAAGCTACTAATAGAGGGGAGGAAAGCATGCCAGCCCACTGCCTCTCTCCACCACGCCCCTGGGCCCTCAGAGGTGCAGACAGACACATGGCCCCGTCCCACTATCACCCCACAGCCCCAAAGCCCAGAGCTGTTTCTCATAAGACGTGGTTTCCCGACTCTTTCATGTCCATTGCTCATCTGGGCACAGTCTGGTCTCTTCCGCCAAGGGAAGCCTTGCTCCCCCTGCCCTCCCCCAGGGGAGACCCGGAAAGATCCTGGTTTCCAATGTTGTGTTTGCTGAGCCCAGTGTCTCCTAATATACCTGCTTCGGTTCCTATGTCCAGGTCCACGCACTGACTGGATGCCGTGTGGCAGAACTTTCACGTTCGCCCTAGGTTTTGTGTCCTTTAGAAGTCTGCTGGCCCTGGCTGGTTGGCTCAGCAGTCAAGTGTCGGCCTGGCATGTGGATGCCCTCCCCACCCCCCGTCAGGGCACACAGGAGAAACAACCATATGCTTCTCCACTCCCCCATCTCTCTCTCACACTCTTCCTCTCGCTCTTCCTCTACTGCAGCCATGGCTCAAATGGTTCAAGCAAAGTTGGCCCCAGGCACTGAGGATGGCTCCATGGCCTCAGCCTCAGGTGCTAAAATAGCTAGGTTACCAAGCAGTGGACCTGTGGCCCAGCCAGGCAGAGAGCATCACCTGTTAGGGGCTTGCCAGGTGGATCCCCAGCGGGCTGCAGGAGTCTGTCTCTACCTCCCTACTTCTCACTTAATGAAAAGAAGTCTGCGGTCCCAGGATAACCCTCATCAACAGCAGATAGTCTGACACTGTGCCTGACACATAGTGGGTTCTCAGGTAAGTCAGTCCTGGTTGAAAACAACTGTCAGAAAAACCACCAAGACAAGCATCCCCTCTGGCTCAGCTCAAACTCATCTCCCAACCTAGCTCCAGTGTTCCTTCCTCTGAGGGGCTGCCTCCGACCCTTACTGTCTGGGCTTGCTCTGCCTGAGTATAACCTGATCCCCATTGCCTCCCTTCTTAGAGTGTGTAGTGATGATCCAGTTCCTCTCTTCCAAAAGGTATGAGCAGCCTGAGGGCTAAGACTTGTCTGTTTCCTCTTCATACCTCAGGTGTTCAACCCAGCACCGCAATGTGGCAGATACTCATGGAAGCATTTGTGCATGGGCACCTCCCTGGGAGAGCTGAGGTGGATGAACAGAAAGGGTACAAACCAACCCTGAAACCCGTAGCCTGGAGGGTGGCGTAGGGGGTGTTCCTTGTCATGATGTTCTCTGCCACCCCAGAACCCAGAAGGAAAGGGCATGGCTTTAGGTGGAGACAGGAGCAGGGCATCCCACTAAGAGAGGCATGCCCCCGGGACGGGCCAGGCGGCTTCAGGGACAGGCCTTGAGTGAAGTTCTGGGCCTGGCACCCAACAAACATGGAGAAATGTTTGTGAAACTGAACGGAACACTCTGGTTTCGGAGAAGAGCCCCTCTGGGGGCACTCTGCAAGCAAATTAGCTCAGGACACAGCCTGTTTCCTCTAATGAGGCTTCTTCCCCTTGCAGCTCTGCTCCCAGGAGCACGGGAAAGCCAGCAGCGTGCAGAGCCGACCCCAGCAGCCTGCACCAAGGTAGTGCACACAACCTTCCTCCAAAAATGGTATGGGCAGAACCCACCATCACCCCAAGCAGCGGGGTGGCCACAGGGACCTCTCAGGCCTGAGAATTCTGCACAGACCTACACGTCCTCCGTGGCCCCTCTGGGAAGGAACGAAAGAAGGAAGCCTGGAGCAGAGCTGACTTATGTAACCAGCTTCCTCGGGAGTCAGAGGCCCTGGCTGTCACAGCCCAGAGCTTTGGGGAGGCGTGGGGGGAGGGGATGGTGGCTTTCTTCGCTGCCTTTGCTGCCTCTCCTCCAGACCTGGCAGACTTGGGCAAGCACTGCTTTCCAAGCACCCAGCTCCAAGGAGGCACCTCCCTCTAGGGAACCAGGAAGGGCTGTTGTCTGAGTGTGTGAAACAGGGCCTGCTGGCTTCCCTGGCAGAAAACCAGGCTCTGGGCTCCTCACTGGCACGTGGGGCAGGGGTAAGGGAAAGAGGCCTCGGGCCCTCCACAGCACCTTCCCATGCCCCTGGCTTCCTGGTCTCCAAGTCCTCCCCACTTCCTCCTAGAGAATCAGCCATGGGTGAGGGGATAAATGGGAGGAGACCCAGGCTGCCCCAGCACCACTCTGCTCCACCTCTCCCCACCCTGGGCAATCTCACTTCCCTTTCCTGCCATCATAGGAGCTTCTCGTCTGGCTCAAAGCAGTCCCCCAACCCCCACACCCAGCTGAGTGCATAGTCCAGGACAGGCCAGAAAGGGGTGCAGAGACAGAAAAGCTGAGATCCACTCCAGGTCTTGAATAATAACAATGACTTTTGATCAAGACCTTACCCTCTCTGCCCCAGCCACCTATTTCTGTGCAATAGTAGTATTATTACACCTATTTCACAAATATGAAAACCAACACCCAGACACTTTAATACCCTCGCCCAAGATCATGGCGATAGTGAGTAGTATTGCTGGACAGCAAAGCCACATCTGTCTGACTCAAATCCATACTCTAAACCTTATGGCTCTCCTTCGGGGAGCCCAGGCCCTATACACCTTGGGGGTGCTACTTGGGAAATTCCTAGACTGATAGAAAAGACACTGTGCAGCCTTAAATGGTCGCTCTCTGAGGACACTAATTTGCTAGGACAGTCATGAGCACAGGGAGGGAGAAGAGCATGACAGCTGCCTGCTGCCACCACAGTCTTGCCTTCTGATGACCCTGCAGCAACTCACTTTCAGGCTGGGTCAGACTGTGTACAATCTGCTCCTTCCAGAGGACAGGGATGCTAGGGACCCCGCTAGAACACAGCCTGCTGTAGATGCCCTCTCCCCTTCCAGCTCTAGAACCAGGAAGGAAAAGTCCCAGAGGCCTTCTGGGCCAACGTCTCTCCTACTTTTGCTTGACACATGGAGAAACTGAAGCCCAGAGAAGAAAGGCAGCTCTTCATGGTATCACAGGGACAGTGAAGAAGTGGGGTCCTTCTAGGCCAAAACCCCTACCCTGAGTCATGTCACTTGGTGACATGTCCCGTATAGCACCTTCTCTCATCTGTCGGTCTTTCTCCCTGCTTTCCTACCCACTTCCTGATTCCCTTTTCCAGCTGAGCTCAGCAGGCCCAGCATTTGAATCCACTTGCATAGCACCCCTCTCATTCTCACATCTCTTCTAAGCCTCAACATCCCCACCCCCTTTCCCTCCACTCCTCTGGGCCAAGGAGCAATTCTTTGGTGGTTTCATTAGCTGATTATGACCTTAGGCTGCTGGATGCAGTGCCCAGAACTCTGTCCCAGTAATTAGGTGGGTTCTGAGTACTTGCCCAGTGGAAGTCGATGGGGAGTTCTGTGCTCTCCAGCTACATAAAGAGCTCCTTGATCACCAGTGGGTCATCGGAAGCCATGGTCCATTCCTCATGCCAGGTCAAACCACACTGCACATACGGTAGCCAGGTCCAGATGTC